>NC_136271.1:9730238-10005263 GCF_964187855.1 Myxine glutinosa
GGAAGTATCACGTGAGAAAGGAGCACACGCCATCTTATATTATACATATAAATGTGAACGTCTGTTTGTTTGGTTATGCCTCATGGACAGCAGAAGGAAGTGACTTGGAGAGGGAAGAGGGAGTCCATGGGGAGTAACTCTTCACGACAAAAACGTGGGCGGATTGGGCGCATCAGATTTAGACTAGGGGCGTGTACAAGGGGCGTGGCTTCCTCTGACTATAAAAAGCCCACTAAACTAAACTGCATGACTGACTATTTATTTTCTGGGGAACGCCAAGTAACTCTGCTAGTTAGCTCACCTGGAAAGAAGTTCAGGGGAGCTTATGCGATGGCGCGTCGTCCATCCGTCAAGTCCGTCCGTCAGTCAGTCCGTCAAGTCCGTCCGTCAGTCAATCAGTCCATCAATCCGTCAGTCCATCCGTCCGTCAGTCCGTCCATCAGTCCATAAACACTTGCAACTTCTTCTCTGAAACCGCTGATGGGATTGTGACCAAACTTGGCACAAATGATGTTTGTTGTGTTGTGACTAAAGTTTGTTCACGGCATAAAATAAGTCGAGGTATAAGGGGGTTTACCGGGGGTCAAAGTGGATCCAGGTTTGACCACCCAAAATAGATATTTGCTTTTACCTCTGAAACGACACACACTGTTTCTATGAAACTTGACCACAACAATCATCACCTGTGATTGACCGAAGATTGTTCACGGCATTAAAAAAATCGAGTCTTGAGCGGATCTCCTGAGGGGTTGGGGTCGAGTCCTGAGGAGGTCTACTGGGGAGGGGGGGGGGGACTGAGGGGGTCTACTGTCTTCTAGCAACCATTGAAATTGGTTTAAAATACCTTTCGTCAGTGTAGTATACTGTTTAATCTACCAGGTGAGTGTCAGGGGTTCGATCTCTGGCAACACATGTAAGAGATCAGCAAGCATAACTATGGAAGTCAATCAATTAACAATTAGTGCAAGCAAGCCTGGAACATCTAGATATACGCACCATTCGAGTATACTCTATCACACAGAATAAATGTCACAGGAATGAATCGGAGCGATGTTCGTCCGAGTTCTTATAGAAGCCTCTCAGTGGTCGGAGACAGCATGACACCTGGGTTCAACTTAGACACAATTTCATTACATTCTCCCCGCCGTTAAAACTACACTTCGCTAAGGCAGTAATCAAGCTAGCAGCATATAGCAGCAGAGTAATAGCAGTGAGCAGCAGATGTCAGTCCATGTCAGTCGGTCCAACCGTAGCGGTCAGGGCGGCGAATTTCTCTCCCGGCGCGGGTCCGAAAACTACCGGGTACTACATCCCCAAGACCGGAGTCCCCCGCGTCGGAGTGGCTGCCTAAATCGGGTGACGGCGGTGGCCCCACAGGGCCAGCAGGATCGGGTGCGTTTAGCGGTGAGGATGCCGGCAGATACTCCATAGGTGGATCGACGGGAGAATCTATGGAATCGTAAGCTGGTTCGTCAACTTCCCCGCATGGGTCCAGGTGGCGTACTGAGACCGTCGATTCGTGTCCATTGGACAACAACACACGAGCGTGCTCGGGGTTAGCTTGGAGTACCTGCACCTTATCCACCAGTGGGTCATATTTACTCATGCGAACGGCACGTTTGAGAAAAGCCGGTCCCGGCTCAGCAAGCCAACCCGGTAAAGGTCGGGTACGACCCGAACTCCTCGGGTGACGAAACAGCTGTTCGTGGGGAGTTTGGTTCGTGGTGGTACACAATAAAGTCCTGATCGAGTTTAATGCCCCGGGTAGCGACCAAGCCCATTTGTCTAGTCCCCGGCCGAGGGACTTAAGACTCAGAGTAACGGCCCTCCATATAATGCCATTAAAGCGTTCGACCTGTCCATTCACCTGTGGCCTATATGGAGTAGTATAGCTAGAAGCGACGTTATGCTGGAGTAAGAAGTTCCTCACCTCCTGGGACGAGAACACCGCGCCTCGATCGGTATGCACATAGGCCGGATTTCCAAACATAGAAAACAAGTTCAGCAGACACCGGATAACCGTAGCGGCCGACATATCTACGCACGGGAAAGCAAAAGGGAATCTAGAGAACCCATCAACGATCGTGAGTAGATAACGAGAGTTACTCAAAGCTGGTGACGCCGGCAGTGGTCCTTTGAAATCCATCGCCAATCTCTCCCACGGCCTAGTGGCTCGGACTAGTGTACCCATAGGAGGGTTGTAGAAGCGAGGGTTGAGTTCAGCGCATACGGAACAAATGCGACAGAGCTGACGAATATCCTCAACAGAATAGGGCAAGTTACGACTGCGCACGTAATGAGCAAAACGCGTCACGCCGGGATGGCACAAGGTGTCATGAAGAACGTGCAGGTCCTCAAAAGAGGTGAGGCTCGCACACATCACCGGCCGCGATAAAGCATCGGCAAGAAGATTATCCCGCCCAGGGCGATATTTGATTGTGTAGCAGAAATCGGCGAGCTCAATCCGCCAGCGAGTGATTTTCTCATTCTTAATGCGTTGAGCATGCTGTGTGTCATACATAAAAGCAACGCTCTGTTGATCTGTGATAATTTGGAAACATCGTCCGAGCAAATAGGGACGCCATCGCCTGATCGACTCGACGGTGGCATACGCCTCCTTTTCGACAGACGAATGTCTCCGTTCCGCGGAGGAGAGAGTCCGTGAAAAGAAGGCCACAGGGCGCCCCCCTTGAGAGAGGGTCGCAGCTATCGCATGATCCCACGCATCACTTTCCAAAACAAAGGATTTATTTTCATGAATCGCCGCCACAGCGGCGCCAGCGATGTCGGATTTAAGGCCATGAAAAGCGGCCTTGGCAGCGTGACTCATGGGGAATGCATCGCAATCCACAAGTGGGCGGAGTTTCGCGGAGAAATTTTGAACCCACTTGGAATAATGAGCAAACAGCCCGAGAGCACGCTTCAATGAAGCACGATTGCCGGGCGGGGCCATGTCGAGCAAGGGTCGCAGACGCTCCTTATCTGGAGCGACAGAGCCATGGGTCATGGTGTACCCCAGGAGATCTATCGTGCGAGCAGAGTAGCGACATTTAGCCTTATTCATAGTCAAGCGATATCTGTGCGCGACCTCGAGGAATCGCTTCAGATTAGCATCATGATGTTCTTGGTCATACCCGCAAACCGTGAGATTATGCAGATAAATGAAGACATCGGTCAAGTTGTCCTTAGCGATGAGGTCGTCCATAGTCCTTTGAAAACACGCGACCCCATTCGTGACCCCGAAAGGTAGACGGGTGAACTGGTGCAACCTCTGGCCTGATTCAAACGCAGTATAAATGCTGTCTGCCTCGGAGATGGGGATCTGATGATAGGCACTACGTTGATCGAGAGTGCTATAGACCGAATACTGCGCCACCTGTCGAACCAGGGATTCCATTCCCGGGAGTGGATAGGCATCCAATTGGGTAAACCGATTAATCGTCTGTGAATAGTCGATTACCATGCGTTTGCGATGCGACTCGCTTCGTACCACCAGAACTTTGGCCTGCCAAGGCGACCGACTAGGTTTTATGATACCCTCCTTTAGTAGCTGCGCAGTCTCTTCTGCAATGAATTGCATGTCAGCTCGTGAGTAGCGTCGTCATTTAACCGCGACAGGTGTACCGTCCATGGTCATATTGGGGAACAGCAACAGTGGCTCAATTTCCATCCCTGCAAGAGCACACACAGCAAGAGATTCAGTACCACCAAATTCCATTTCCAAGCACCCATGTCGCTTGAGAAAATCATGTCCTAACAAAACTTCTGCACATAATGCTGGTAAGACCATGAAATGCACATCCGGAAACATTCGACCCTTAATTACAAGCTTCAGTCGACATTCCCCCTTTGTGCTAAGCCACAGTCCCTGAGAAGCCATGAAGATTATGCGTCTTGTCCCAAGAATCGGCCATCTATGTTTCTGTACAAGTCGAAGATCAACATAACTATCAGTGGATCCCATGTCAATTAAAGCATTAGCAAAAATTCCTTCAATCATGAGTGGGATAATAGCGAGGGACAGGCCAGGTGGCCCTGTAGATATCGAATCGTCGAGGGGGAGGCGCGAGCCTCGTGTGCGGATCCGACGCCAGCTAATGTCTGTCGTGCCGTTGAATTCGCTTGTAGGCCAGTCGTGCCCCGCCAGAGGGCGCTCGTGCCACGCGTGAAGATCCCAGCTTTCGTGTAGTCAAAGTGGATTGTAGATCGATCGTGCCGCCTCCGGAGGGCGCTCGTGCCTCGTGCGGAGTCTCGTAGCCAGCGTTCACTGATCGAGTGGCCGATCCCGGAAGTTGGCAGGGTGTCGAAAGAATTCCTGTCAAGGACGGTCGTGCGGCGTACTGAAGTGATTGCGTCACTTGTTTAGTCGGCGCGGCGAGTCTCATTAAGGTCGAGCTCTCAGCTCGGGGCCCACGGAGAGGGGCGATCCCAATCAACGTCGGGCGAGGCACGCCGTGCGCCGTTCATACCGCGGGCACGGAGATAAGCACATTCATCGTCGAGCGAGCTTGCTGGCCTCGCGACGATCGACAAACTTTTGCAAAGTGCCCAGTCTTTGCACACAAATGAATCTTCGCTTCCTTAGCCGGACAAACTGACCTGGGATGGTTCCGGTTCCCGCAGAAATAGCATTTAGCATTACTTCCTGACTTGGGTCCAGCAGCAGCAGCCGCCGTCAATCCCGAATCGGGATCATCGAGAGTATCCGTTGTCTCAGATTCCGGCGGAGGTGCAGGTGCAGCATCCTCTAGCTCGGCGGTAGCTCTCTCCGGTCTGGTCTGTCGGGATATCCCCGCAGTGACGTATGGGCGTTCATATGCATTGGATTGTTCCCGTGCCTCAGTGCACACGTGGGATAACCGAAGGGCTTCTTCGAGAGTCAAGTCGGGTTCTTCAAGTAGTCTTTGTCTGACGACCGGCGATCTTAGACCTGAGACAAAAGCATCGCGGACAAGGTCATCGCAGACTTGTTCATGGGTGCGTACCGCTGGGGTACTATCCTTCAGTAGTCGTCAGAGGTCTTGAGCGAATTGGTCTAAGGTCTCCGTGGGCTGTTGTCTACAAGACGCAAGCAAATGTCTAGAGTAGACCGCGCTTCGTTTTTTTATGTAGATACGTTTCAGCTCAGCCACAGCAGCATCGTACGTCTCACACTGTTCAATGGTCATATACACAGTATGGTGCACCTTAGATTGCAGCACGGTGAGCTTCGTGTCATCGGTGAGTGCCTCCTGGGCATTGAATTGATTATTCAAAATATTCAGCCAATGTGTCAATTGGGCGGCTGCATTTGTCGCCTGGGGGTCCACGCCGAAGACTGGAACTTGGATCATCTTATGAGCCATGTCGTACTCATTCGGGTCTTGTACTCGTTCGGGACGAAGAGAGGAAACTGAATTAATTGTTGTAAGAAATCAAGATTCACAACATTGTCCCAATAGTAGGTTTAATTCAGTTTCGATCTCTGGCAACACCTGCAAGAGATCAGCAAGCATAACTATCAGTGATCCATGATCATGGAAGTCAATCAATTAACAATTAGCGCAAGCAAGCCTGGAACATATAGATATACGCACCATTCGAGTATACTCTATCACACAGAATAAATGTCACAGGAATGAATCGGAGCGATGTTCGTCCGAGTTCTTATAGAAGCCTCTCAGTGGTCGGAGACAGCATGACACCTGGGTTCAACTTAGACACAATTTCATTACAACCGCCATTTTGAACTCTAAATGCTGAGTATGATGTGAAAAAGGAGCACCGCCATTTTGAACGCTAGATGCTAAGTATCATGTGAAAAAGGAGCACTGCCATTTTGAACTCTAAATGCTGAGTATCATGTGAAAAAGGAGCACCGCCATTTTGAACTCTAAATGCTGAGTATCACGTGAAACAGGAGCACCGCCATTTTGAACTCGAAATGCTGAGTATCATGTGAAAAAGGAGCACCGCCATTTTGAACTCTAAATGCTGAGTATCATGTGAAAAAGGAGCACCGCCATTTTGAACTCAAAATGCTGAGTATCACGTGAAAAGGAGCACCGCCATTTTGAACTCGAAATGCTGAGTATCATGTGAAAAAGGAGCACCGCCATTTTGAACTCTAAATGCTGAGTATCACGTGAAAAAGGAGCACCGCCATTTTGAACTCCAAATGCTGAGTATCATGTGAAAAAGGATTACCGCCATTTTGAACTATAAATGCTGAGTATCATGTGAAAAAGGAGCACCGCCATTTTGAACTATAAATGCTGAGTATCATGTGAAAAAGGAGCACCGCCATTTTGAACTATAAATGCTGAGTATCATGTGAAAAAGTAGCACCGCCATTTTGAACTCTAAATGCTGAGTATCATGTGAAAAAGGAGCACCGCCATTTTGAACTCTAAATGCTGAGGATCATGTGAAAAAGGAGCACCGCCATTTTGAAGGCTAGATGCTGAGTATCATGTGAAAAAGGAGCACCGCCATTTTGAACTCCAAATGCTGAGTATCATGAAAAAAAGGAGCACCGCCATTTTGAACTCTAGATGCTGAGTATCATCTGAAAAAGGAGCACCGCCATTTTGAACTCTAAATGCCGAGTATCATGTGAAAAAGGAGCACTGCCATTTTGAACTCTAAATGCTGAGTATCACGTGAAAAAGGAGCACCGCCATTTTGAACTCGAAATGCCGAGTATCATGTGAAAAAGAAGCACCGACATTTTGAACTCTAAATGCTGAGTATCATGTGAAAAAGGAGCACTGCCATTTTGAACTCTAAATGCTGAGTATCATGTGAAAAAGGAGCACTGCCATTTTGAACTCTAAATGCTGAGTATCATGTGAAAAGGGAGCACCGCCATTTTGAACTCTAGATGCTGAGTATCATGTGAAAAAGGAGCACCGCCATTTTGAACTCTAAATGCTGAGTATCATGTGAAAAAGAAGCACCGACATTTTGAACTCTAAATGCTGAGTATCATGTGAAAAAGGAGCACCGCCATTTTGAACTCTAAATGCTGAGTGTCATGTGAAAAAGAAGCACCAACATTTTGAACTCCAAATGCTGAGTATCACGTGAAAAATGAGCACCGCCATTTTGAACTCTAAATGCTGAGTATCACGTGAAAAAGGAGCACCGCCATTTTGAACTCGAAATGCTGAGTATCATGTGAAAAAGGAGCACCGTCATTTTGAACTCTAAATGCTGAGTATCATGTGAAAAAGGAGCACCGCCATTTTGAACTCTAAATGCTGAGTATCACGTGAAAAAGGAGCACCGCCATTTTGAACTCTAAATGCTGAGTATCACGTGAAAAAGGAGCACCGCCATTTTGAACTCTAAATGCTGAGTATCACGTGAAAAAGGAGCACCGCCATTTTGAACTCGAAATGCTGAGTATCATGTGAAAAAGGAGCACCGTCATTTTGAACTCTAAATGCTGAGTATCATGTGAAAAAGGAGCACCGCCATTTTGAACTCTAAATGCTGAGCATCACGTGAAAAAGGAGCACTGCCATTTTGAACTCTAAATGCTGAGTATCACGTGAAAAAGGAGCACCGCCATTTTGAACTCTAAATGCTGAGCATCACGTGAAAAAGGAGCACTGCCATTTTGAACTCTAAATGCTGAGTATCACGTGAAAAAGGAGCACCGCCATTTTTAAAGCGTTTGCTGTGACTCGGCCACAGTCAGAATCAAACCTCTGGCCTCCCAGGCGCAGAGTGCAGGTTGCTACAACCACAATGTGACTGATTTGAATTTACGCATTAATCGTGGTTGCTTTTGCTGCAGTAATAAAAACAAAAACATTCATTACCATGTTACCATGATTACCATGCACTGAGTTTTCAATCAAAATCCTCTCTTTACATGCCTAGGCCTATGGACATAATGGGGCAGCACAGAAATCGATGGTCTTATGCAATTGCATTTGGAGCAACTACCAACACAGTCATTGCTCTCTTCCACAATGACTACTCGGATTACTTTCACTTTGCTGCTCCATCTTGGGCCAAAGGTAACATTTAACTTGAACAAGACAACTACTCTTATCACATAATCTCACTCGGCTAGGTAGTGATTGCATATCTGAATAGGATTCAGCCACAAATTTGGTCTGTTGGTTGTATCACGTCTGATTTGCAGATATTGTGTCACTGATGCAGTGCCCCTATAGATTTGGATAAGAACTCAGAATGTGGCCCCATTTATGGGATGTGATGGACTGTTGTTTATTTGAAAAACGATGAACAAACACAACAGGATTCCAAAGATGACTTTCATTCTTTCCTACAATCTGGAGAATAGTTTTTATATAAAAGGTCGAGGCTCATGGAAGAGGTGAACGAAAGAAGGTAACAGGTTTACAAATGGACATAGGGCAGTGTTACATCACAGATATGTGGGCGTTTTGACACCAAATATATATTTTTTTGTATACAGAATCGAGGCTCGTGTAAGAGCTAACAGATTGTTGTGAAAATCAAGATACAACAGCAACCCAAAGTAGGTTTAATCGTAATTCGTTCTAAACATCATCTAGAGAGAAACCAATAAACATGGTATTAATAATACATACAGGTGAATACAGGTGCGGACAGGCTGTATGACTATAAAAGCTTTGATACATATTGCAGACACGTTACCTTTCTATGGAAGCCCAGAGAAGCTCTAGAGGTACATCGCTAGAATTACATCGTGGTGATGGATCTACATCGCCTGTCCGCGCTGATATATATAGGAACCGAGAAAGGGTCGCGCAGCGGCCATGAGGCGAATAACATCAGTGTCGTAATTTGGATGACGATTTCATTACATTCTCCCCGCGCTTAGATCCAAACTCGGCGGTGAAGAACAGCAGACACGTACAGAGGAATACATAGGAATGCAAAGAACGAAATACATTGGAAAGATGTCACTGCCGGTCGAACGTCCAAGGGGCCATCAATCCCGATGGCAGGGTTACTGCATTTCAGCCTGTTAGCCTGGTTAGCAATCAAACTCCAGCTATAGATATATCGAGGAGGAAGTCCCAGTCAAGAAGATATCGGACCGAGCAAGCAGTGGTCATCCCAGGGAGGAGACGTTGAGCCCGTGGGTAGTAGCAGTCTTCCTGTGGGGTAGTCTTAGTAGATGAGGGTACCTCGTTGAACAGTGAGAAACGGCACTGTAGCTAGATGGATAAGGTGTACCTTTGAGATTCGCAACTCATTACATAAGGAGTGCCAGGATGAAGAGCGACTGTCCATACGACGCAATGCGACGCATTACAGGCAGATGTGTCGGTGTGGCAGATGTGTAATTCAGTAAACCATAACAGTAAGTAAGAAGACCATTACAGGCAGATGTGTCGGTGTGGCAGATGTGTAATTCAGTAAACCATAACAGTAAGCAGCGTTGGCAGCGTTGGCAGCGATCGCACGAGACACGAGCGGCCTCTGAAGGCTGCCTGGACGACCGGCATGGCCGATTACGACGACGCACAAACGGCCGAAACGCGCCTCTCCAGCGAAGCGCGCAGGACCGCCGGGATGCATATGGCAAGCTTGTCCATCTGCACCGCGTGCGGAGGATCGGAGAAGATCGGCAGACCGAGAGAGTCCCGGCTGGACAAACCATGTTTGTCCCAGCGTCGTCCCGGATCGTTATGATTGATTGTTATGATTGTCACGCGGATCGGAGAAGATCGGCAGACTGAGAGAGATCCGGCTGGACAAACCATGTTTGTCCCAGCGTCGTCCCGGATCGTTATGATTGATTGTCATGCCAGATGGCCCGGATGGATTGGCCATCCCGGATGTCCGACCGATCCATCCAGTTAACGCCATCGTTGCATGGCACGGATCCAGCCGGACCGCGGATGGATCGACCATCCACGGACGCAATGGCACAGAGATGGCCCGGATGGATTGGCCATCCCGGATGTCCGACCGATCCATCCAGTTAACGCCAACGTGGCATGGCACGGATCCAGCCGGACCGCGGTTGGATCGTCCATCCACGGACGCAATACCGCAGTGCAGCTCATTGAGGCTGCATTGGGAGGGAGAGGTGTACACTAATTGATTGATTAATTGTATAATTAAAATCAATAAAAGATTATCACAAAATATTTTCATAATCAATTGGCTCATCGCATAACTAAACCACAAGGGGCGAGGAGGGAGTCGCCATACCGGACGGCACCCGGGCGAGCAACAAGAACCTCCCGGGTCCCCACAAGAGTCGAGGTGGCCCGATCACAGGGAGGGGCCATGTCGAGAAAAGGTCGCAGGGGCCATCGGTCACGGTGTACCCCAGAATACTATCCATCGTGCGTAGGGAGTATGTGCACGTATCCTCGTGCATAGTTAAGTGAGGTCAGCGCGACCTCAAGGAAGCGCGACAGATTAGCTACACAGTAAAGTGAGACCAGCGCGACCTCAAGGAAGCGCGGCAGATTAGCTACACGGTCATAACCCTTGGACATACTATCCACAAACCGCAAGAATATCGTGGTAGACTAAACATCTGTTAAGGAGGTGGCTGCAGCGCGCTGCATACCGAAGACAGACGACCTTCACAGTCTGGGTCAGGCTGAGTCACAGTCAGACTGGGGCAGAGGGAAATGGAATCAGACGAGGCGTCTCGCAGTCTCGAAATGTACGAGGCAAGAGCTCTGTCCGATAACAACGAGCCGAGTCAAGGGCTAGCAGGCAGTACGGTGTCACCGTGTACTCCCTAAACGGTGCTGGCGCGCGACCCTGAGGTCACGTCGTTACGTAAAGGTCAATTGGTACGTAGTTATCAAGGTACATTGAAAGGTAAACGAATCCCCGATGAGATCGCGGGAAGCACGCCATTACGTTAATGACGCCGTGAAGCGAACGCGTCAATGACGCTGTAAAGCGAACGCACGCCATTACGTTAATGACGCCGTGAAGCGAACGCGTCAATGACGCTGTAAAGCGAACGCGTGATATAGTCGATGACGTCATCAATTAGGTCGGGCGGGTTTAACGGCGAG
Source organism: Myxine glutinosa (assembly GCF_964187855.1). Lineage (NCBI taxonomy): Eukaryota > Metazoa > Chordata > Myxini > Myxiniformes > Myxinidae > Myxine > Myxine glutinosa. The sequence continues at coordinate 9,741,236 of NC_136271.1, forward strand.
TTCTAGCTGAGCGGTATCCCCAGACGGAGTACAGTAGTACACCGTAATCTAACGTCTCGCGTGCAGCAGCATTCGAGCGAGCTCGAGATCGGCATACGAACCCGGCAGACGGTGAAAGTAACATCTAGGGCGCACCGCGTACGAGGGAAACCGAAAGTTGAGCTCGGCCTGTTGATCCGGTGCGGGTGAGCCCGCCGAGTCGAGGGGCGAGCACGCTTGGCAGCGATAGACTGCACGACTAAGGAGCGAATACGTACATATAACGCCCTGAAGTAGCACCTCATTTGAGGTGCATTGAGCATGAAGGATGAAGAGGGGCCTTTCGGTCCGTCAAGCCTGCTCTACATCAACACCACATTAACTCAATCCAACAGCTTATCAAATTAAATTAATTGGGTGAAACGCGGGGTGTGTGGAAAAGGAATGATAGCATTCGGTCAACATACATTCCATGCACAGCATGTTTACAATGGTCGCAGGTGTTTAACGAAAACGCCGTGTGAGAGCGGGAACACCAAATCAAGTAAAACAAAGGACGAAGACGAACGAAGAAGAACGAACGAAGAACTACACATGGTAGCCAGGTATACGAACAACCATCATAAGCAGAACCCGAGTGCCGTGAAAGGCTATGAAGGTCCCGCTCGACGTCCTTCGAAATTCATCCGTGCTGCGACGAGTCCTCGCATGGTGCCAAGCGAGCCTCCATTGAGGCGATTCCGGGCAGCGGTCCTTAGAAATTCATCCGTGCTGCGACGAGTCCTCGCATGGTGCCAAGCGAGCCTCCATTGAGGCGATTCCAGGCAGCGGAGTTCGTCGGCCTCGGGAAGTAGCCACATGCAGGTGGGATTGCGACGGCCGCGTCGCCGGCCTCACAGAGTAGGGCCCGCGAGAGGAACCACATGCAAAGGGGTTCATCCAGCGAAGATGCGGCGCGCGCAACTGGCGCGTCGTGCATTGTAGTGATTCCATCCAGCGACGGTGCGGCGCGTGACTCGCGCGTAAGAGGGGTTCCATCGATCGGCGATAGGAATCGCCGGCGTTGGGCCGCAGAGAGGGCCGCGATGGGTTTTGGAACGTGCCACACGTCGCCACGTGTAGCTTCTTTTGATCCACGCGTAGCAACGTTCGGAGGTGCTCGGAAGCTCACGGCGAGGAGGTGCTCGGAAGCAGGATGGGATCGCGGGCCTCCCAGAGTATTGGCACGCGATGGGTGCAGTGCACGATGATTCGCGTGGAGGAGGTGGTTCCACCGAGCATCGAGTGGTCGGAGTGAGCCGGTCGTGACGGCGTGATTCCGACGAGCAGTGGCGCTTCGCGCAGAGGAGATGGGCCACCGAGTAGCGAGTGGTCGGAGTGAGCCGGTCGAGACGGCGTGATTCCGACGAGCAGTGCGCGATTCGCGCGGAGGAGATGGGCCACCGAGTAGCGAGTGGTCGGAGTGAGCCGGTCGTGACGGCGTGATTCCGACGAGCAGTGCGCGATCCGCGCGGAGGAGATGGGCCACCGAGTAGCGAGTGGTCGGAGTGAGCCGATCGTGACGGCGTGATTCCGACGAGCAGTGCGCGATCCGCGCGGAGGAGATGGGCCACCGAGTAGCGAGTGGTCGGAGTGAGCCGGTCGTGATGGCGTGAGTCCGACGAGCGGTGCGCGATTCGCGCGGAGCTGATGGTTCCACCGCGTAGCGAGTGGTCGGAGTGTGCCGGCCGTGTGGAGGCATGGCTGACATGGGAGACGTGATCACTCGCGTGGGAATCTCAACTCGGGCCGAGGCACGCATATCTAGGATGAATCCCTCGGACGGAGCCGTTAGCGCTTCCGAGCTGCGATCGGACGGGTAGGCCGGCGGCTCCAAGCGGGTCCGTCGTTCCGACGGGGTTTCAGCCGCAGGACGTTGCCCAGTAGCATCGTGCTCCAGGCATCGAGCCGGAGTCCGTCACGCCTGCTCTGGCGTTCGGGTCTCATGAGAGCAGGTCGCTTTTTGACGACGCGGTCCCGCGAAAAGGCTTGCGTCGTCCCGTCTTTCGAGGCAGGCCGGCAGCGAGAGTAGTCGGAGCTCCGTTGCTGGAGCTAGCTCAACGGGTCCTCCGCTGGGCATTCTTCTCCGAGGCGAGCAGTGCAGGAGCGATGTCAGGAGAGGAATTACGATTAAGTGTTGTGAAAATCAAGATACAACAGCAACCCAAAGTAGGTTTAATCGTAATTCGTTCTCAACATCATCTAGAGAGAAACCAATAAACATGGTATTAATAATACATACAGGTGAATACAGGTGCGGACAGGCTGTATGACTATAAAAGCTTTGATACATATTGCAGACACGTTACCTTTCTATGGAAGCCCAGAGAAGCTCTAGAGGTACATCGCTAGAATTACATCGTGGTGATGGATCTACATCGCCTGTCCGCGCTGATATATATAGGAACCGAGAAAGGGTCGCGCAGCGGCCATGAGGCGAATAACATCAGTGTCGTAATTTGGATGACGATTTCATTACACAGATTAAACATGAAAACATGCACAGACACATAAAACATGCAATGAAGGGAGCGGGAGACAAGAGGGGGAGAGAGAGGGAAGCACAACAACAGTGGAGAACAAGGACGTCGGTAGATCTGTGGAAGGAAGAGGGCTGAGGGGAGGGGCAGAGGGGTGCACGGTATAAAGCAAATGAACACTACGAGGAATTTCAGGAGAGAAGTTGGGGATTTGGGGTGTTTTAACGGGGGTAGAAAAGATCAAGGTTTTGGATGGGGGAAGATAAGAGATGGTGGTGCACAGCTGTTTTAAAGACCTGGAGGGAGGAGTGGGATTGAAGAGAGTGAGGGAGTTTGTTCCAGAGGCGGGAGAAAAGAGGAATGAAGGAGTGAAGGTGAGCAGAGAGTCTTGATTTTGGCAGTTTAACCATAAGAGGGTTGCAGGCAGATCTTGCACGACCTGTAGGAGTATTTGGAGGACAGAGCCCAGAGAGAGCTGGGGGAGCAAGGCCGGAGAGGAGTCAGTAGAAGACAGAAAGACCACCTACCTGCCTGCGGTGAGTGAGTGAAAGGCTCTCGGAGTTAGCTTCATCGCGGGAGATTCCAATCATTCTGAAAGGTTTAGTTTCAACAGCGTGAAGCCGAGCTAGGTGTGAGGCAGGAGCACAGGCCCAGAGGGGAGAACAGTATTCCATTGAGCTGCGAATGAAAACTTTGTGCGTGGTGAGGAGCTCAGGTGTGCCAAGGAAGTTTCAAATTGACCTGCATCTAATCTGTGTCATTGTCACACAAGTTAGTTTGCTCAGGCTGGGTACAGCAAGTCGCACCAAAGACAAAAACCCAGGACACAAACCTAATGAATATCTCCAAGTATAGTTGGACTCCCCGGCATTTTCCAGGAATGTATCCCCTGTGAATGTCGAATTCGTGAATGTGAGGCATTGTTTCAATGGGAAAAGGGGGGGGGGGGGATAGGTTCCCTGCGGTTCCTGATTCATGGAAAATCCCACGAATGTCGAGAAAAATCCGTGAATGTAGAAGAAAATCTTGAAAATGTTGAGGAAAATCCTGAAAATGTCGAGGAAAAGCCACAAATGTCAAGGAAAATCCGCGAATGTCGAGGAAAATCCACGAATGTCGAGGAAAATCCACGAATGTCGAGGAAAATCCGCGAATGTCGAGGCATTGTTTCAATGGGGAACAGGGGGATAGATTATACTCTCCTGCGGTTCCTGATTCACGGGAAAAATGTTGAAGTTTAAAATGTTTTCGACCACGAATGCACATGATTACAGTTTCATTAAAAAAAAAGACAACACCAGGTACCATTCCCAATTATCGAAGGAATGTGAATGTCAAATTTGAATCACCCGAATCGATTATATATTTGGTGATACATGCATGTTGGATCCATGTTTTTTTGTTTTTTTCTAAGTTGACAATGATAGAAAAAGTGGACATAATTAAATGTTTATTTTAACATGGCTGTGTGGTTTGCAGTGTTTGTTTATCTGCTGTGTGCATTGGAAGTCGGCGTGGACTTCTACCCCTTCTTTTGCTGCCTCACAACAGAGTACAGACTCGTCGGCTCTGCGCTTGGGTTCTGCTACTCACTCGTATGGTAAATACAGTACACAGGATGTAAAACAAACAACATGTCCAATTACAACTCGCGAGCACATGGTCTTATGTGTGTGCTCAACCAACACGTATCAAATTAAAATGAGTCTAAACCACACACACACACACACACACACACACACACACACACACACACACACATCTCGTTTTTTCATTTCTGTTCCTCACAATTCTATCCCTCTCTTTCATTCACACACACACACACACACACACACACACACACACACACACACACACACACACACACACACACACACACATACACACACTCAATTAATTGTACAGTATCGGTTGTTCCTAAACTTAAATAATTTAAAGGATTGTTGTAAATGATGTTAATTTCACAACATCCCATATTCAACTTTATTTAAATTGCAAACCTCAAACATAGTTTCTCCACCTAAAGCAAGAACTTTAACCCGTAAGCAACTGACTAGTTTCCCGACTGCATGGATCATCAGCTGGGCACCGTTCTTCCTCAGTTTACGGACTGACGATGCACCAGACGCACCATCGCACAGGGGAACGAACGATGTTCCAGGTGAGATAAAAATGAAATTACTTGAACATTCTACTTAAAGCAAATAGCCAAGATATCTCCAAATTTGAAGGTTGTTTACACGACGTGACAAAGGTAAGTTATAACATCCCACGTAATGTACATTATTACACTCGGATATTGCATTTGAGTCCCTTTGTTACTTGGCAAAAAACATTTTCTGGACAAGTACTCGTATATTGATGACTTTGGTTTGTGTGTGTGTATGTGTGTTTGTGTGCGTGTGTGTTTGTGTGTGTGTGTGTGTGTGTGTGTGTGTTTGTATGTGTTTGTATGTGCGTTTGTGTGTGTGTGTTTGTGTGTGTGTGTTTGTGTTTGTGTGTGTGTGTGTGTGTGTGTGTGTGTGTGTGTTTGTATGTGTTTGTGTGTGTTTGTATGTGTGTTTGTCTGTCCGCTCACTTAAACCGATCTTCACAAAACTTCGCCAAATGGTAGAGTTTGTGGTCCGACAAAATCCTATATATTTTTGAGGGCAAAAGGTCAACATAGGCCAAAGGTCACCCACTTTTTTCAAATTTCTAAAATCGTCAATTTTCATCCGATTGATTTGAAATTTGAATGGGATTTTCATATCAGCGAACTGAATTCAACCACCAACTACTTTTGAGATCAGCATAGGCCAAAAGGTTAACATAGGCTAAAGGTCAACCACTTTCTCCAAACTTCTAAAATCCTCAATGTTTATCCGATTGATTTGAAATCTGAATAGGTTTTGCATATCAGCTTACTGAAACCAACCATCAACTGTTTTTGAGATCAGCATAGGCCAAAAGGTCAACATAGGCCAAATTTCTAAAATTGTCAATTTTCATCCGATTAACTTAAAATTTGAGGATGATATGCATATATCATCACTGAATTCAACCCCCAACTATTTTCGAGGTCAGCATAGGCCAAAAGGTCAACATAGGCTAGATTTCTAAAATCCTCAATTTTTTATCTGATTGACTTTATATTTGAATAGGATTTTCATATCCACTAACTGAATACAATCACCAACTATTTTTGACATAAAAATAGGCCAAAAGGTCAACATAGGCCTATGGTCAACAACCTTTCCCAAATTTTTAGAATCCTCAATTTTCATCCAATTGACTTGAAATTTGAATAGGATATACATATCGGCTAACTGAATTCAACCAGCAACTATTTTTGAGATCAGCATAGGCCAAAAGGTCAAAATAGGCCAAAGGTCAACAACCATTGTTGTCAACCAACATATCACTACATGCTCTAAATTCTCATTCATTCCACCCCTCCTCCATCGTTCTTAAACGGATCGCTAACTTGAAAATCACAATAAACCCAATTTGTTATAAATGTTCATCTTTCATTAATCATCCACTTTCTAAACGTCCCCCTTGACCCTCCCCTCCAAATCTCCCCCCTTGTCCCTCCCCTCCAAATCTCTCCCCTTGCCCCTCCCCTCCTAAACTCCCCCCTTGGACCTCCCCTCCAAATCTCCCCCCTTGCCCCTCCCCTCCAAATCTCACCCCTTGCCCCTCCCCTCCTAAACTCCCCCCTCACTCCTCCCCTTCAAAACTCCCCCCCAACCCCTCCCATTCAATTCTCCCCCCATACCATTCCTCTCCAATTCTCCCTCCTCCCCCCTCCTCCTCCAAGCTGCCTCCTCCCCACTTTGTCTCCCTTCTATCTCATACCTCCACCTCCCCCAACCTTCGACCTTCCTCTGCCCCCCTCATACAACCCCTCACTGTGCCTCATCCCATCACCATCAAACCTTTCGTCCTCCTCATCCTTCCCTTTCTTGTAACTCTTCTGTAATCTCTGCCACACTATCAACTGCTCTTCCTACCTCCCCATCTCATCCTTCATCTGACCCTACCCTCCCCTCCCCTGTCCTGCACCCGATGCTCCCCCTCTCTCCTCATTAACGGTATGGACCTCAAACAACTGGGGCCTTCGCTCAAACCTGATTGATCTCCCCATATAGGTTGCTTCTGACAATCCAGACTTGATCTGCTTAGCAGAAACTTTCCTCCTTCAAGATGTCTCTGATTCCTTAATGTCTCTTCCTGGTTACTCCCTCCTCCGGTATGATAGACATCAGCCTCGTCCTGGTGGTGGGGTGGCTATCTTTATCACAAACTCTCTTCCTCACTCTCCTTGCACAGCCCTCTCTCCACCCCACCCCCAGGAGTACCTCTGGCTACGGCTTCCTCTCCGCTCCCACCTTTTGTTCATATGTGTTCTGTACCGTCCTCCAAACAGTGATGACTCCATTTACATTTCACTGTCGGACAACATGGACCAACTTCTATCAACTCATCCCAACTCTCTCTTCCTCATATGTGGCGACTTCAACTGTCATCATGCCAGCTGGCTGGGTGTGGGTTCATCTCTCACCAGCCATGGCACCTCAGCAAAGGACTTCTGCGACTCAATGGGACTGACACAATCTGTCAATTTCCCGACCCGGATCTCAGTCAATGGAGTATGTTCTCTTCTGGACTTGGTTATGACAAACTTCCATGCAAATGTCTGCTGCTCTTCTTCTGCTCCAATCGGTTCTTCTGATCATGTGCTTGCTAAAGTGGACATCTCTCTGGTCATTCTCAGAGAGCCCCCTCAGCGCCGACGAGTCTGGCATTTCACTCAGGCTGACTGGCACGGTCTGCAAGCAGCCATCAATCATCTGGACTGGTCTCCCATCTCTACTGCCTCTGACATAAATTCTTCCTGGGAATTCTTCCAAAGCAAACTGCTCTCTCTCATGCACAGATTTATCCCATCTCGTCTTCAGTTGTCTTACCCTTCCTCCCGTCCATGGTGCACTGAATCTTGTGGTGAGGCAGTTGCCCTGAAACAACTTGCCTTTGCCTCATGGAAGGCAAATCCAACTGAAGGCAATCTCAGTTCCTTCCACCAAGCTCGGAACACGTGTGTGTCTACCCTCAGGAGTGCCAGGAAGCACTATCTCTCCACACTCAAGATTGAACTCTCAAACCTGTCTCCTTCCTCCAAATCCTGGTGGTGTCTGGTCAAATCCGTTTCTGGTGTTTGTTCCCCCTCCATCCCCTCCATTACCTCAAATGGCTGCACAGTTGACACCGCACGTGACAAAGCCGAATGCCTCAACTCTGTGTTTGCCTCAAAATCTTGTGTCCCAAACCCATCTCTCTCTGTTCCCACCTTTCCCAGTCGTACCCAGCTGCTCCTGGACTCTGTGTCCTTCTCTCCTGACAAGGTGGAGAAGTTTCTGTCAAACCTCGACTCTGATTCTGCAACTGGACCAGATGGCATCAGCCCACGGGTCCTAAAATCCTGCTCTGCCGCGCTATCTCACATTCTCTCTGTTCTTTTCACCCTATCTTTTGCTCAAGGTCATCTGCCAGCATCTTGGAAATCAGCAAACATTACCGCTTTACACAAAAAATGTGCAAAAACAGATCCTTGCAACTACAGACCAATCAGCCTGCTTCCAATTAACAGCAAAGTCATGGAATCCATCATTGCTTCGGATATCAAATCCTTCCTCTTCTCTAATGGCTTGATCTCTGATCATCAATTTTGATTCAGACCAGGTCATTCTACTCTGGACATGTTGCTTCTGCTGTCTCAACAATGGATGGAGGTCCTCAATGCCAAACAGGAAATCAGAGCTGTCTCACTTGACATATCACGTGCCTTCGATACGGTCTGGCTCTGCTCACCAAATTCTCCTCCTATGGTATCCATGGAAATCTCCACTCATGGCTTGCGGACTTCCTCTCTGGTCGAAGGCAATGTGTGGCCCTGAATGGATTTCTCTCATCTCCCCTTCCTGTTCTGGCTGGAGTTCCCCAAGGTCGTGTTCTGGGCCCTGTGCTATTTCTGGTCTTCATCAATGATCTCTCCGACTCTCTGGAAAATCCTCTCTATCTCTTTGCTGATGACTCCACTATCTGCCGCTCCATTCCTCATCCCTCAGATCGGCAGTCTGCAGCCTCCTCACTCTCTCTGCAGACCTGGAAAAAATCACAGACTGGTCAAAGAAGTGGAACATGTCTTTCAATCCTGACAAATCGCACACTCTTACAATGTCTCTCCGAAAGGACCGACTGGAAAACCCTCCCATCTACTTTCTCCACAATCCTCTCCAAGAAGTTCTGTCGCTAAAGCTTTTGGGTCTCACTATCTGCCATGATCTTTCTTGGGAAAACCACATTTCCAAGCTGGCCTCCAAAGCCAGGCCGACTGGGCATCCTCCGTCGTGCGAAGTCCTCCCTTCGCACACCTGAGCTCCTCACCACATACAAGTCTTTCATCCACAGCTCAATGGAATACTGTTCCCCCCTATGGGCTGGTGCTGCTGCCTCACACCCAGCTCGGCTTCACGCTGTTGAAACCAAAGCTTTCAGAATCATTGGAATCTCCTGCGATGAAGTTAACTCCGAGGGCCTTTCACTCACTCACTCACCGCAGGCAGGTTGGTGGTCTTTCTGTCTTCTACCGACTCCTCTCCGGCCTTGCTCCCCCAGCTCTCTCTGTGCTCTGTCCCCCCAATATTCCTTCAGGTCACACAAGATCTGCCTGCAACCCTCTTTTGGTTAAACTGCCAAAATCAAGACTCTCTGCTCAACTTCACTCTTTCATTCCCCTTTTCTCCCGCCTCTGGAACAAACTCCCCACTCCCTTCAATCCCACTCCTCCCCCCAGGTCTTTAAAACAGCTGTTCACCACCATCTCTTATCTTCCCCCATCCAAAACCTTGATCTTTTCTACCCCGCTAATTCACCCCAGATACACTTTTTTTTTTTGGGAAATTCCAACTACTTTCCTGGAAGTCCTTGCCATCTGTTGGTTCATATGTTTTATACCTCTCCCACCTCCCCCAAAGCCCTACCCCTCCCACATTTCTCCCATTGTCCCTGCTCTCAAATGTTGTGTTTGTGTCCTTCCCCCTCTCTCCCCATCTTGTCTGCCGCTTCCCTTATTTTTTGTGTTTTGTGTGTCGGTTTGACTTTTTGTGTGATTAATGTTAGCTCTTTCACGAGCCTCGACCTTGTATTCAAAAACAAACAAACAAAAAAAAAACCATTTCAAATTTCTAAAATCCTCAATTTTCATCCGATTGACTTGAAATTTGAATAGAATTTACATATCCGCTTACTGAATTCAACCACCCACTATTTTTGAGATCAGCGTAGGCCAAAAGGTCAACGTAGGCCAAAGATCAACCACTTTTTCCGGATTTCTAAAATCCTCAATTTTCATCCGATTGACTTGAAATTTCAAAAGGATTTACATATCGGCAAACTGAATTCAACCACCAACTATTTGTGAGGTCAAAAGGATGCTCTCCTGAGTGCCATGCTGCGTTGGTCTCTTTTTCCAAGTGTCGCTCTATGAGTGATTTTTCATGTCTTTGTTTGTTTGTCCGCACAGAATAAATATGATTTTCTCTCCATCTGTTGGTCCAATTGACAGGAAATTTTCACCATAGATGCACCTTCTGCTGCAGGAATTTTCAATGACAATTATGACGTCATAGGTCACGTGGTACTGGCGCCATCTTGGAAAAACCGAAAAACTTTGCACCTCCATATCTCCAAAACCGCTTCATGTAAAATATTGAGACATGGCTCATTGTAAAGAACTCTCCATGCGGAATAACATATGTTAATGATGACGTCATAGATGCCTCCATTATTACGTCATAATTCGATAATTACAAAACTTCATTCGAACAAGATGAAATTTGTTGAGCGGCATCTCGGGATAAATTGGTGGAGAAAAAAAATGACGAAGAGTCATCGGTCACGTGGTTCGGTCGCCATATTTGTTTTAAAGGACGTCAGGTCACGTCCTGACGAGAGTCTGCAATCTCTGATTGCTCTTTCTTATTTAAAATGTTTTTTGGAAGGCACAATCTTTTTATTACATATGCAAATAGTAGAATTTGTTAACCCCCCACCTGCATACACCATTTACACACCAGCAAGAGCCCTCAAGTTCCTACAATAGATAACATCACCTTTCAGTAAATACTTACAAACAATTAACTTATAACATAAAACTTATAATGATGTTATAGAGCTTGGAGTACAATGTTCTTTTGAGACTGCATTGTATTGTTGAATGGACAATGTTTATGTAGCACATTTTGTTATTTCATGATATCATTACTTGTTGTTGGTAAGTAGAGCCCAGAATACATATGCACATTATGATTTGGATTGATGGTTTTTCAAGTGGTCAATACTGTATTTTTTTTCACCCATTGTGTCCTTTAGGTTTGTGGTGCAAATTATTTATATGGTGGACTGCCAGTATGGTATGGTGAGTATGTACGTAGTCTGCTGTAGGTGGGTGCGACACATATCACAAAATACGAAGGTTGAGATATCGTTGGGAGGGAAGGGAGATCCATGCTTGGTTATTCATTATCTTACTATAATTCACCAAATGTCCGTCCGTCTGTCCGTTCGAAGGTACCGCAAAAACGGCTGAACCGATCGCAACGATATTTTTGGTGGGTATTCCTGGGACCCCCTGGAGTAAAATAGGCTATATTGTTTTTCCAATTTTTCCAAGTTTTCCAATTTTCCCAAACACGATGGAATAATATTTACCGATATGAACAGTGATGTGGCTTTTGTTGAAATTATACGTGCCAGGAGAGAGTAGATCGACTCCTGACGAACTCTTCCTATATAAACGTGCGGCTCCGAAGTAACACGGCAGCGTGTGCAAAGCGACTGGGAAACAGGTGTAGCGGCTGCTTCCATGTTACAGATTCGGCGCGCACTCTTCACACATAAACGTGCAGCTGAGAAAGACGTGTAGCGGCCGCTTCCGTTTTGCAAATTCAATCTTTTTTCAAAATGGGCGCCATGTAAGGTTTAGATTTTGATGACTTGCGTGTGATATGATTCAACAGATGTTTATATGAATCGTTTAAAATAAAAAAAGCCTTCAATTTCTGATATTTTGCCTTTTCATTTTGGCCTCCCAATTGAAGCCCCGCCCATAGGGCGGGTACCGTTGCTAGTTACTATAATTCACCAAATGTCTGTCTGTCTGTCCGTCTGTCTGTTCCCAGGTACCACAAAAACGGCTGAACCGATTGCAACAAAATTTTGGGCGGGTAATCCTGGGACCCCCCTGGAGAAAAATAGGCTATATTGTTTTTCCAATTAGGAATTTTTTTCCAATTTTCCAGTTTTTCCAAACACGATGGAATAATATTTACCGATATGAACAGTGATGTGGCTTTTATTGAAATTCTACAAATACTGTTTAGATTTTGATGATTTGCGTGTGATATGATTTAACGGATGTTTATATAAATCGTTTAAAATAAAAAGCCTTCAATTTCTGATATTTTGCCTTTTCATTTGGGCCTCCCAATTGAAGCCCCGCCCTTAGGGCAGGTGCCGTTGCTAGCTTCTCAAATTCGTTTCTGGTATGGATCCCTCAATCACATTTGACTCTCGCATTCTGTTCTGATCTCATTTTTGCGGAACGTGATGATTTGTGAACACACAATAGAGGGTTCTACATTTATTTAATTTGCAGGGAAGGGTGGTGTGGTCGAACAAACTGTGCGTGCCGGATTGCGGGGAGGGGGTGGGTGCTCGTTCATTCCAAACAGGAAACTTACTGTTTATAAAGACGTCATAAATAACACCAACAACAGGCACGAATAACTAAATAAACGTGTTAAAATAAGGTGCTTTACAGACTACATGTGTACAAACGTTCTGCAATTTTATTAAGACTTATTACAAAAAATAGATGCATAGATTACAGGAAAGATGAAGGGTAGGTCATGCATGGTATGCTCCAAATAAGGCAGAAAACTTACTTTGACACAATATTGTCGATTTTCAGAGCCCATCATGCAGAAAATGATGGAAAAGCCAAATATAGTGGAGAAAGGGAGAGAGGGAAGAAGAAAAAGATGGTGGTTCGTGTGCAGGCTGTGTCTGCTGGTTGCATCATTTTCTAGGGGCATGGCTACCGCTGATGGAGTGCCCCCTTACCAGCTAGCTGGAACTCATTTTGCTGACCTCGGAACGGATGATAAGCTGAATCAACCCACCTGGTGTTAATTCAACGGCATGACAGTGGCTCAAACTCAAGAACCTATAATTTCTCAAGGCAGCCAAGTTAACCGTTAAGCCAACACCAGGCTGAGGAAAAAAGACGCAGAGGTATGAGAGGAAACCATCTGAAGCCTTTCAAGAATCGTGAAAACGAGCATATAAGCATATAAAACCAGTCGCTTCGCTGACAATAACACCAATTTGTGTGTGTGTGTGTGTGTGTGTGTGTTCGTGTGTTTGTGAACAAGATATCTGGAAAAGTTCTGAACGGATTTGGATGAAAGTTGGTGGGATGATTGCCCTTGGGATAAGGAAGAATTGATTAGTTTTTGGTGAAGTTCAGGATATTATTCCGGATCCAGGAATTATTTTTGGAAATTTTTTTGGGAAAGATTTTTTCTGTTTTACTGCATTAAAGCTTTTATTCTTATTCTTAAATGATGTTTTTCTCCTCTAATTCCGAGATATATCAAAATTAATTCTCTGACAGTCAGGGCTTAATTTCTTTTTCATTTATTGTTTTGGGGAGAGGGGATGTTAAACGAAACGTATTATTCCAACTTGACACACGGCGGGAGTATGCGCTCCACTGAGTGGCGTTCTAGTTACATCATTATAATACTCGTATCAAGTTTGATTTAAATCCATTCAGCTGTTCTCAAGTTATCACATTTTACCTGACATGACCTGTGACTTTTGACCTATTGACCCCAAAATCTAATCAGTTCATCTTTATATCATTATTATACATACCTGTACCAAGTTTGAATTAGATCACTTCAGCCGTTATCGAGTTATAGACATATTACAGACATTGACCTTTGATCTCTTGGCCCAAAATTCTAATCAGTTCATCTTTACCTTATTATGCGAGGGCTAGTCAATAAGTAACCTTAAAATGGCTATATAAATTCGAGAATGTCATGTGTGTAGTTGTAGACGATATATGTTATATCTATGGGTAAGAGTCATGTTTTGCCTGTTTTAGATCTGGCAACATTGAGCGTATGACATCAGCAGAGCAATTCCAAGATGGCGACTCCCTTAGAAGCATGCACCAGGGAGGAGCAACGTTCTGTCATCCATTTCTTGGGAAGTGAGGGTGTGAATCCCAGTGAAATCATCGCAGAATGAAGATGTTATATGGTGACGCATGTTTATCGCTGCAGCAGGTCTACGACTGGGACAGGAAGGTTAAAAGTGGAGTGTTCAGTGTGGCAGACGCTGCTCATTCGGGCCGGCCTGACACAGCTGACACCAGAAATGGTTACAGGAGTTGAGTGCATGCTAAGGGAAAACGTCGCATTACGCTGGATGAAGTGGTCTCCAAATTGAACATTAGCCATGGTTCAGCACACCATATCATTCACAACGTGCTGGGGTTCCGCAAAGTGTCTGCAAGGTGGGTGCCCAGACAACTCACACCCCAACTGAAAGAATGGCGAGTGGATGCATGTGAAGAACTTCTGGGATGTCACAAAACAGAAGGTGACGCTTTCTTACAGCTCATAGTGACTGGGGATAAAAGCTGGGTCCACTACTTTCAGCCAGAAACGAAGAGGGCATGCAAAGAGTGGCGCCATTCAACTTCACCGAAGCCCAAAAAATTCCGCACACAGTCATCCACTGGAAAGGTGATGCTGATGCTCGTCTGGGATAGCCGAGGCCCACTTGTAGAGCATTACATGCCCAGAGGGACCACAGTCACCAGTGCATCATACTGCGACCTCCTTAAAAATCATCTGAAACCAGCAATCAGATCAAAACGTCGTGGACTACTCACTACCGGTGTTTTGTTGCAGCATGACAATGCTCGGCCCCATACTGCCCACAGTTCAGCTACAACGATCAAGGACCTGCATTTTGAGTGTCTTCCTCATCCACCCGACTCGCCAGACCTCACCACTTCGGATTACCACATCTTTGGGCCACTTAAAACGGTGCTTGGTGGAACCACTTAATGAGGCGCTTGGTGGAACCACTTTCTGATCCGACGAAGAGGTCCAAAAGGCGGTGCACGAATGACGACACAAGCAGCCAAAAATATTTTTTTTTCTAGAGGAATCCAGGCCTTAGTAAAGCGCTGGAAAAATGCATTGAACACAATGGAGATTATGTTGAAAAACAACACAGTTGTTGCACATGTACATGCAATAAACGAGTTGTGAAAAATTATTTTAAGGTAACTTATTGACTGCTCCTCGTATATACCTTCACCAAGTTTCACTAAGATCCCTTTAGCCGTTCTTCTCAAGTTATCGCAGTAACGAAAACCTATGACGGATGGACGGACGGAAGGACGGACAGAAGGACGGACGGAAGGAAAAACGGATGGATGGACAGACGGACGGAATGATGGACAGACAGCTGGACGGACAACCTGAAAACATAATGCCTCCCTGAAAACATCATAAAAACTATTGCTGTTGGTGTTTTTTGCGCTCTTATTATCGATATCTTATTCACAAACAAACAAACAAGAAGAAGTCATGCAGAGCACGATACTTGCAAAATCAACCCCCCCCCCCCCGCCCCCCGAAAAAAGGTTGCAATTGATCCAGCAAATTGTCCATTTCATCAAGATCAAAATTGACGATCTTGATCAAAGTTCGGGTCAATAGGATGAAAAGTGATGATTTTTAGATGAAAATTGATGATTTTAGAAGTTTGACCTAGAGTTGACATTTGACCTCAAAAATAGTTGGTTTCCCAGATTTAGTTAGGGACTATGCAAATCCTGTTAATAGACTGGTTCAATTTCCAGCAAATGTGATTGCATGAGGCATTTTTGAGGAAAAGCAAACAAATAGGTTTTTCTTAAAGGGAATTTTGTGCTGAATATGAATATCTTGTTTGTGTTTCCCAAAATTGCCTAATTAGGTCATTAATTAAGGTCAAAGGTCAATAAGTGCAAAATTCAAGTTTTCACAAAAATTGTTTTATTTTTTAATATTCAATATAGTGGTAAAAAAGATTTTCCAATATCTATCATATTAAGCCATACATTGCATGTCAAAGATTTGAATTTAATGGAAAATGTGAAATAAATTTTCACTTCTATGGAGAATATCTCCGTAACGGTTGACCTTTCTACGGAGTGCCATGTCAGTCGATTTCCCTTTGATGTTTCATGTCAAAATGCACCAGTGAAAAGAGTATATGGCATAGCATCATTGTCTAGATTCAGGGGAATGAGACTTTGTTGTTTGTTTTGCGAAATTTGCAGAATTAGCCACCAATTAGGGTCAAGGGTTAATTAGTACAAAATGCGAATTTTTATGAAATTTTCGTAAGGTCCTATTTGACGTCCCCAAGATGAATTTACAAGAATTTTCTACATATCATTCAAATTAAACGTCATATTATGTGCCGAATATTCAAATTAAATGAAAAATATGATAGGAATTCTTGATTCTATCGCCAATATCTCAATAACGGTTCAATTGCCAATATCTCAATAACAGTTCAATTTTGGTCGCATGGATTTGTCTCTTTTCCAACGTAGGCCACCAAAACGGATTTTGGTTTCCTCTCTATATATGACAACAATATATCTAACAATATATTAGAAAGGAATATGTCACCTTTTTTATATTTCTATATTTTATATTTATATTTCACCCCCTTAAACCAACACTGATGAAGTGTCAAATAACCGTATTGTGGCAATATCCTGGCATTGGCGTTATTTAGTCTTGTTTTTGCATGTTACGGTCTCCGAGTCACTGCATTTGCATGCGTCCGTACACTTCAAATCCCATTTCTTGCACGAACACCTATCACTGGTGCAACCCTTGGTACAGCCACACTGTATCTTGCATGCTTTTGGGATAGGGGGTAAAGATGTGAGCACCGGTGAGAGAAGACCATCAGCCAGCTTCCATCCAGCAGAGTCCATTGGGGAAGGAATTACTGGGTTGGGATTGCACGCTTCTCTCCATATGAAGCTCTGGTAATTTGCACGCTGTATATGGTGATGTGCAGCATCACTGGATGGTGGCATTGATTCTGGTGCCTGACATTTACTGAACAGCTTTACTGAACAGCGAACATATCACATGTTCTTGTGATATCACATCTCACGAGATGATATATCATCTCACGTTCTTGTGATATCACATCTCATGTGATATCACATCACATCTCACGAACATATCACATCTCACGAACATATCACGTGAACATATCACCTGTCCCTATCACATGTACCACAATTCTTACCATGAACAGCGAACTTCTCACATTTTCCATTAAATTCAAATCTTTGACATACGATATATGGCTTAATATGATAGATACTCGATAAACTTTTTCGCCACTGTATTGAATATTAAAAATAAAATAATTTCTGTGAAAACTTGAATTTTGCACTTATTGACCTTTGACCTTAATTAATGACCTAATTAAGCAATTTTGGGAAACACAAGCAAGATATTCATGTTCAGCACGAAAATCCCTTTCAGAAAAACCTATTTGTTTGCTTTTCCTAAAAAATGCCTCATGCAGCTTAAATAAGCACATTTTTGAATTTCTTGCCTAGACTATAAATTTTCAAGTCAATTGGATGAAAATTGATGATTCTTCAGATGAAAATTGATGATTTTGGAAGTTTGACCTTGAGTTGACCTTTGACCTTTTGATCTCAAAAATAGTTTGTTTTCCAATTCAGTGACTCAATATGCAAATGCTGTTCAAATTTCAAGTCAATCGGATTTAAAATGGCGATTTTATAAATTTGACCTCCAGATGACCTTTGACCTCAAAATCAATAATTATGCTTCTCAATTGTGAGGACTTCTAAAACTTGGTGAAGTTTCATGACGATCGGTTTAGAATTGTGACCCGTAGGCCGGTGACAAACAAACAAATGAAAAATCACTCATTGAGCGACACTTGGAAAAACAGAACAAAGTGGAATGGCACTCAATAGAGCATCCTTTTGACCTCAAAAATAGTTGGTGGTTGAATTCAGTTGGCTGATATGAAAATCCTATTCAAATTTCAAGTCAATTGGATGAAAATGGAAGATTTTAGAAGTTCGAAAAAAAGTGGTTGATCTTTGGCATATGTTGACCTTTTGGCCTGCGCTGATCTCAAAAATAGTTTTTGGTTGAATTCAGATACCCGATATGTAAATCCTGTTCAAATTTCAAGTCAATCGGATGAAAATTGAGGATTTTAGGGACTTTAAATGGTTGTTGACCTCTGGTCTATGTTGACCTTTTGACCTAAAAAAAAAAAAAAGGATTCTGTCGGACCACGAACTCTACCATTTGGTGAATTTTCGTGAAGACCGGTTTAAAATTGCGACCTGGTTGACGTACATACAGACAAGCAGACACGAGTGAAAACATAACCTCCATCCAACTTCGGGGGCAGGGGCAACCAACAACCCACTCCCTGATGGATGCTCAGCATTTTCTTGGAGTGTTTTATTGTACATTCGCTCCTTTTCTATTCCATCTCCAAGCGATGCATGACGTCATCTCCGGGCACCGAAGGGGGCCCGGCGATGACGCATGCTGAAAGGGAGTACTCCATTTTCACTCCGTTTGTATGTTTTCTTTCTTGTTTTTTACTTTGTATTGTTACAGACACGACTTTGATGTTATGGTGGGCCGAGCGGAATGGCCGCCGTGTCCGCACAAGTTACCCGATTATACTCGAACGTTGCCGAGTCGCGCTACGCTGAATCAATGATGGAAAAGGACACAACGGCTGGGATTAAAATGACACGACACCAAGGGTTCAGTTCTCAAGACCTCCGGAGGAGGTTATATTAGGGCGGAAGGTCAGATTACAACTACAAGAGGGACAGCATAGAAAGGCAGGCACTTAGACACACTCTTATATTAGCCCCGACAGACGACAGATAAACAGGACAAAACTGACTCACACGGGGATTGATGGCAAGGAAAGCGGGCAGTCGATGGCTCAAGGTGCACCGTTCTCGGAGGGGGTACACCGTTCTCGGAGGTACTGCAATACCGGGTCGATGCGTGGAGCTCGCTCAGCGCTGGAAGGTCGCGACTTGTCTTCTTCAGTCGGGGGCGCATCTGACGTCACGTCCTGTAAGTGGCCGCGTATATCCGGCGGGGAGTGACACGCCCTCGGCTCGTTAGCTCTGCCCCAGATGGAATCGGCCCGTTGCTTCTCATTGGGTGCGTGCGGGGGGGTTACCGGCTCCGCCCTTGACGAGGGGCTGACAAGGAGCCCCTTCGTGGTAACCCCGTCGGAGCGCATGGTCAATGGCGGCTAACCGAGCCGGTGTGAGGACGCACACTCCCCCCGCGCCGCGCCGTTGTTGTAGTTGTTGTAGTCGTTGTTGTAGTTGTTGTTGTAGTTGTTGTTGTAGTTGTTGTTTGGGGAAGAAGATGGGAGGAGGTATGGGAAGGTCCTAAACTCACTACTGGTGCCATATAATCACATTCTGGTGCAACGAAGAGTCAGAATTAATGGAAACGAGTCCTTAACTGACATAGACTAAGAATAACTAGCAAGATGTCCGAAAGTTGTCTACGTGAGATGCGGTGGACCTGGGCACGACATTTAATGGGGGAAAAAGGGGAAGGTCGGTTCTACAGAGTGTTATTTACAGGCAATGGGACTAGGGAATGGGGGATTGGGGATAGTTGGGGAGTATTGGGGAAATAGGGGAGTATTTACAAGCGGATATTGAGGCCAAGTCCCATATCCGCAACATTGCACCCTTCTCTACCCTCGGGGCGGCCCGACCCGATAAATTTTTACCTATTTTAGTGTGGCACTCAGATGTAGTTCCCTCTACTATTAACTCTACCCTGAGTGCGACAGTTTTACAGATATTCACAAATGAGTAAATATGTCCCCCTGCGACGTTGCACCCTTCTCCTCACAGAAACACACCCACAGGATAACCGAATCCGGAAAGAATTCGCAAACTAAACATACAGCCGGTAGGGAGCATTATTTACACAAGACTACGCTGATATTTACACTACGATCCAGGACCTGTTTTTGGAGGAACACATGCAGATGTTATGCATAGAGAGAGCACGCATGCCAGCATCGATACACCAACCCACGAGTGCTCTGTGGCCTTATGGCCTTTAATAATGTGCAGAGCACCCCTTCCAAGCATCAAAAGCACCACCCCATAACACAGTCAGCACCATCCGGTGCACCAATAAAGTGTCTATAAATCACCGGTGGTGTCGCAGCCGGCCGATGTTCTGCCGCTGGTCTTGCCTTCGTGTGGTGCACTTGGCCTTCGTACTTCTTTCAAAAATAAAGAAAGGCGCCAACCGCGTCCATTTCTTTATTGTGGCCGTCAGGGGGCCAACTATTAGTGGTTCACCTGTATGGCATAGGTGCCACGTTGACCCATAGGTCCATCCATGGGTGGTGCTTGGCCGCAAAAGAACTGCGGTCCATTGTGGGTGGCCACAAACATTGCGGTCCATATGGTGTATCGATCCAGGCAGCAAGCAGCGAAAGTGCAGGCCCACAACTGCGGAGCCAGCACCTCTCTCTCCTCTCTCTCTGCCCCAAAACCAGAGCCTCGGAGGTGGGAGACAAAAGAAAAGACAAGTGAGTAAGGTGGTAAGGGCGCAAAAGTGCACGCAATGTAAGGTAATGCACACTGGGGGCACATGGGAACCAGGTGAGACAGGTACGTTCCTACCGTACCCCCCCCCCCCACCAGGTAACCTACATGGCCCCTCCCTTACCCCTTACTGTATCCACAAAACACAACACTACCCATAAACATCGACTTTACAAATCAACAAACGTCCCTACTGTCTTCCCCGTTTCTCCCATAAACCAAATTCTTCTTCTCTCCCTCCTAACCAATCAAATTTGCCATTTTCAACTCTCATCAAAATTTGCCATCTCCAACTGAACATCAAAATTTGCCATTACCAATTCATCATCAGTCCCTCCTAGGGAGGGAGAGATGGAATCACCCCAATGTCTCATCCACGTCGTGATGCGTCTCACAAATCCACAGCAATCTCATTTCCTGCAACAAAACAAAGAAAACACAGGTGTGGAGTCATCATCATCACCACAGGTAAGTGGCTGCGTATGGTGCGACAGGTTCATCAATCCTAACTATTTCCTAAATGACTTTAACAACTTTACATTACCCGGGGTCTTTCTCCGGCCAAACCATTGGCCCTCTTACACTATGGGTTCTAAAAACCAATTCCCATTGGCCAAACTGTGGTGCTTTTCAATTTGGGGTCTCACTCCCCCGATTAATCTCCCGGTGCCCTCGCACAATTTCTGGGCTGTGGCGTGTACCTCTCCCAGTGGGTCTACCCACCTGCACACCTCCACCACTGCAGTTGCCTCCGAGCTTACCTGCTCCTTACCCTACCTAACTACCTGGGGAAGGCCCTCTGGCGCTCTCCCCACTCGGTGCCCTCTCTGGCACTGGGCTACCCGATCCACACCCGGGATCCTCAGGCACCCACTCACAACTACCGGCTCCCAGAGCCCACCTGCGGCCTCACCTGGCCGACATCCTCACAGTGGTGGAGTGCCCAACCAACTACACACACTAACAGGCTACACGCCCAGCCATTTCCACAACACTAATGCACCCATCCACAACACCATTCTGCAACCGCACCACAAATGCCAATATCCAACCACAATTTACCTATACCCTCTACCTAACACTTACACTACCCGCCCCGGGTATCCGTGATGGGGGTCCACTCTTCCCCCATTCACACCTTCGCACCATGCACACCACTCCGTACCACTCACTCCAACTCTCTCCACACACCTGTACCTGCACACCTGTGCTCTCACACCTGGTGCCACCTGCACCCTTCTCTCCCCAAGCGCATTCGCGCTGATCCACAACACTCATTACTCACACACTGTTCCACACACCTGTCCAGTTGCACACCTGTGCAATCACACCTGTTCAATCCTCACACACACGGCATCATCTCAGCTAACTACTCCCTTCTGAAACTTGCGCGTCCCAGTCGTCCCTTTAAACTATTGCGCTCCCTCGTCATTATCATCCATACTAATCTACCTGCGTCCCCACTACAGGTATCAGTCACTAACTAACCTTATCGTCACCTAATGTCATCTTCGCTAGATCCCTACAATATAACCTAACCCACCCGGGCTAGTTTTCACTGCCATCAACCCCATAAGCTATTGCGCATTTGCCCCACCTATGGGAAGGGCGGCAGGGATGCCAGCCTTACCCACCGGGCCCATCGCTCAGTACCAATTTTGCACATCAAATTTCAACAAATCAAAAATTTGCCAATCACTACCCATCATCTGCCAATCACTACTGCCACTCCTTTGCCAATCATCAAATTTTGTTTTTCTCTAATTTTGGGGCCAAAACACTAACCTCATCACCCAGTCTACTCACTAATGCCTCTCGGTGCGCCAATTCCTGTCCAAAGCCCGGCTTCGTACAACCAAGCCATGAATGCGGGTTGTTTGGTGCCAGCGGCTGGATACGTCCGGCATTCGGTGCAGGGAAGGAGGTTTACCCGGGCCGAGATCCCACGCACCATCTCGGCACGGAGCCATCCCATGGCCCGATCTCGACCTGCCGGAATGCCTCAACAAAAAGTGGTCGCCATGACGACCCTTCCTATCCAGCCGCCCGCTCCGCCTAATGGAGCCCGGACGCGGCCGTCCCACGCGAGGCCCAGCGTGGATCGCGCACGGCGGTCCTTTCGAACCCGCCGTGGCTCGGATCCCCGCTGGTTCTCGCGGCACGCGAAGCCCGGCACGCACCGAGGGCCCGATTCGGCTATAAGTCGTTCTAAACTCTACCCCGTTTAACGTCGATGCTTCACCTGCATGCTTACACCCTGCAGCCCGTTCCTTGCTCACACATCCAGCCGTTCCCATGCTCCTCGTACCTTTCCTTACACACCCAGGTACCCTCATTCCACTCACAGCCTTGGTCACACACCTGACCACCGAACACTTTGGCACACATTCGTTGGTCGCACACCTCACCAACACACCTCTTCGCGCCCCCTCTTCTGTCACCTCCTCTGTGACAATCACAGGTGTGCTCTCATTCGCACACCCAACCACGTGCCTCACTACCAATTCCAGCGTGCATTCCCACTCACGCTCTACCATTCCAGGTGTGCATCCTTCCATTCCAGGTGTACATCCTCGCTCACCTGTCACAACCAACTCACGCTCCTTGTCACTCTCACTACTCTCACCTCCATTCTTGACAGCGCACTCACCCTTACTCTCGACAGCGCACTCTTTCCCCATGCACCTGTCCGTCACACACCTTTCTCGCGCACACTCTCCCGTCACACCCTCTGTAACACTTACCACACCGTGCTTCCATGTGCTCCCTCGCACACGCGCTACGACCGACTCACTCTCGCCAGCACCCTCACTCCTTGGCACGCACTTTTTCCTCACACACCCCAGAGTCGGACTTTCTCGCACACCTCCTTTTTCGCACACCAGACCTGTCGCACACTTCACCAACGGCCTCTCACGAACACCCGGGTCCATCTCGACCCCCAAGCTTCTTAAATCCCCTGGCGCATCATACGCACGACCATATTGGTCACCACTTACACCAGGTCCTCTTCCTCTGCGCTTCTCCTCCATCACCTGCGAATCCCTCATCCGGTTAATGAGCACATCATCACGATCCGAACACAGACTTCGGACCAATTCTTTACCTCCTCTTTTATCTCTTTCTTATCCCCTCTCCGTCGCTTCTTAATTTCGCTCACCCCTTCTTCCACTTCTTCTAATTTCTGCTTCACCTCCTTTATTCCCCGGTACGTCTCCTCAAGCTCGTCCTCCAAGGCTACCTTGACCGTTTCCATGTGCGTCCTCACTTGCCGGTCCTTCGTCTCCATTACCTCTACCACCTCGTCCAACCTCGCTGTCAGTCCCTCACGTACCATCTGACATTCCCTCTTCGTCGCTATCAAGTCGTCTTTTAGTTCTTTCTGTGTCGCTTTTAAACCTCCTATTACCGCTGTGTTCTTTTGAACCTGCTCCACTAACTCCGTCTGTCCCACCGTCAGCTGCTCCACCTCCTGCGTCAGGTCCTCTATGCCCCCTTGTAACTTTACAGTCCCCTTTCTCACCTCCTTCTCCATGTGCTCCTGACAGTGCCTCACCTCCTCGCGCACTCCTCCGACCTCCTCACTCACTCCTCTTCTGATCTCCTCTCCCATCACTTGCATCTCCTGCCCAGATGCCACCCTCATCTGCTCCATTTCCTCCCTGTGAGCATCCAGTTTGGTTTCTACCCCCATTCTGACCCCCTCTATCTGCTGCCCCATTTGTTTAACTTCCCTTTCCGCTTGGTCCCTCATGTCCCTCAATTTGCCTTCCATACTGTTTTCTAACCCCTCTAACCCCTTTTGCATCCCTTCCATTTGATTCTCTTGAGCGGCCATTCTGTTTCCTACCCCCATTAACCCATGTTTCACCCCTTCTATCCCATTGTCTAACCCCTCTAATTTCTTGTCTAATCCCTCACCGGTACCCCTCGCTTCGTCCCTCATTACCCCCAATTGCTCACTCTGAGCCCTCATTTGCTCACTCTGAGCATCCATCCGATTCCCCAATTGCTGACTATTAGCCCTCATATCGTCCTTCTGCAGGTTGAGGGACGCCTGCATTTGTACCATAAATTGCTCCATGAGGGCCTGCATTTGGGCTATCCCTCCCACTTGTGCAGCGGGTGCGGCCGCCGCAGCCATGTGCGAGGCGCCATTTTGCGAACCTGCCGCCCTCACTGCTTCGCTCTCCTCATGTCCCTCAATTTGGTCCTGGACCGACCCTGCCTCACTCTCCTCTACCGGAACCCAGCTGTCTTGATCCACCATAGCGCGACTTTCAAAATTCGGGTTTTTATTTTCGTAAAACAAATTCAAATTTCGCCGTTATAATTTCGAGCGCGGAAAAAACGCGCTCCGGATCGAATTCTACCTCCCAAAGTTTGGGCCTAACAAATTTAGTCCCAGGTCCGAATCCGACACTCCTGACACCAATTGTTACAGACACGACTTTGATGTTATGGTGGGCCGAGCGGAATGGCCGCCGTGTCCGCACAAGTTACCCGATTATACTCGAACGTTGCCGAGTCGCGCTACGCTGAATCAATGATGGAAAAGGACACAACGGCTGGGATTAAAATGACACGACACCAAGGGTTCAGTTCTCAAGACCTCCGGAGGAGGTTATATTAGGGCGGAAGGTCAGATTACAACTA
This sequence comes from Myxine glutinosa, assembly GCF_964187855.1. NCBI lineage: Eukaryota > Metazoa > Chordata > Myxini > Myxiniformes > Myxinidae > Myxine > Myxine glutinosa. The sequence goes on from NC_136271.1 coordinate 9,766,205, forward strand.
CAAGAGGGACAGCATAGAAAGGCAGGCACTTAGACACACTCTTATATTAGCCCCGACAGACGACAGATAAACAGGACAAAACTGACTCACACGGGGATTGATGGCAAGGAAAGCGGGCAGTCGATGGCTCAAGGTGCACCGTTCTCGGAGGGGGTACACCGTTCTCGGAGGTACTGCAATACCGGGTCGATGCGTGGAGCTCGCTCAGCGCTGGAAGGTCGCGACTTGTCTTCTTCAGTCGGGGGCGCATCTGACGTCACGTCCGGTAAGTGGCCGCGTATATCCGGCGGGGAGTGACACGCTCTCGGCTCGTTAGCTCCGCCCCAGATGGAATCGGCCCGTTGCTTCTCATTGGGTGCGTGCGGGGGGGGTTACCGGCTCCGCCCTTGACGAGGGGCTGACAAGGAGCCCCTTCGTGGTAACCCCGTCGGAGCGCATGGTCAATGGCGGCTAACCGAGCCGGTGTGAGGACGCACACTCCCCCCGCGCCGCGCCGTTGTTGTAGTTGTTGTAGTCGTTGTTGTAGTTGTTGTTGTAGTTGTTGTTGTAGTTGTTGTTTGGGGAAGAAGATGGGAGGAGGTATGGGAAGGTCCTAAACTCACTACTGGTGCCATATAATCACATTCTGGTGCAACGAAGAGTCAGAATTAATGGAAACGAGTCCTTAACTGACATAGACTAAGAATAACTAGCAAGATGTCCGAAAGTTGTCTACGTGAGATGCGGTGGACCTGGGCACGACATTTAATGGGGGAAAAAGGGGAAGGTCGGTTCTACAGAGTGTTATTTACAGGCAATGGGACTAGGGAATGGGGGATTGGGGATAGTTGGGGAGTATTGGGGAAATAGGGGAGTATTTACAAGCGGATATTGAGGCCAAGTCCCATATCCGCAACAGTATGTTTGTTTGTCTGGGCGATATCTCAGCCATCCTTTGAGCTGGGAAGCTGATACTTGGACACGACAATAACCAAGTGATTTGGCTGTAAGGGTTATTATTACCCTGCACTCGCGAAGCGAAAGGCAGGGTTAAGTGATCGGGTGCGTGAGTACGTGTGGTGTACATACGTACGTGTCTGCATTTTAAAAATCAATTTTCTCACAAAACGTTGGTCTGATTGACACGAAATTTTCACCATGCGAGCGCCTCCTCCTGTTTAATTTTTAGTGATAATTATGACGTCATAGATCACATGATATGGGTGCCATTTTGGAAAAAAACAAAAAGGTTCCACCTCTATATCTCCAAAACCGCTCAATGGCAAAAATTGAAACACGGCTCATCTACTATAAATAGATGAGGTGTGTGTGTGTGTGTGTGTGTGTGTGTGTGTGTGTGTGTGTGTGTGTGTGTGTCATACTTTTTGTGTCTATTTATTACGTACTATTCAAATGTAGTTTTTAACCCTTTAGACTGCTGCGACCCCTTAGACCTTGGGAGATCCAAAATACCCCAATGACCCAAAAGTCCCCAAGGACCCAAAAAGTCCTTGAAGACCCAAAAGTCCCCGAGGACCCAAAATACCCAAAAGTTCCTGTGGACCCAAAAGACCCAGATGACCCAAAAGTCCTTAATAACCCCAAAAGTCCTTGAATACCCAAAAATCCCCGAGGACCCAAAATACCCAGATGACACAAAAGACCCAGATGGCCCAAAATAACCCCCTGAGTACGGCAGGCAGGTTTGCTACAAGGCCGTGAAGACCAATGAAAATTTGGTGCAACGTTGTTTTTAACGATGACGACATTGGTGCCTTAATGATGACATCGTAATTCGACAAATACAATGCTTAGTCCAATCAGTTTAAAATTTATTGAGCGTGTCTACGCAACAATTATGTTAGAGAATGTAAATTTATAATGTTATTGGTTATGTGGTCTGACAGCCATATTGGACTTAAGAAAAAACCCTTTAAAAACCGAAGGGTGGGCTCACACCAAGTTGACTGCACGGGTAAGTATTCTATGAATACCATCTAGTTGATTTATTGATTAATCAAATAATTATTTGATTATCCGGTTAATCACCGAATTAACTCCCCGAGTAATTTTTACCTCTGAGTCTCTAATTCTCTAATAAATTGTAATATCTCATATTATCCCCGAGTAATTAATGTCTGTAACATTTTGAAAATGTTACAGATTCGGATGAAACAGTGGTGGTTTAGCTATGCTCTCAGCTAATTGAACAATAAATTAATTACGTTACGATTATTATTTATTTATTTTAATTATTAAACACTTATTTATTTCCTTTCTCATCTGGGCGATATCTCAGGCACATTTTGAGCAAGGAAGCTGATATTTGGACGTGAAAGTGACCAGGTGATTTGGCTATAGACGATATTTTTTAATTATTGATTAAACATCTTTTCGATTCACTATTTATAGATTAATCAATTAATTGATTAGTTATTTAATTTTTTCGATTATTTATTTAATTAATTTTCAAAAGGTCACATTTTCGGATAAAACACTGGCGGTTTAGGTATGCTATTAGCCAATTGATTAATATATTAATTCGTTTACGATCACTATTTATTTATTTTAATTACGCAATTAATCAATCAATTATTGTGCATCTCTCCTACCCAATACCGTCTCTATGTGCTGCACATTGGCATCGCCAGCACCGGAGGACATGGTATTTGTGTATTTGAATGTATCTCTACTTGTTTGTTTTGATGTTAGTATGATCGATGAATGATTACATCTTTTCGGGTGTTATTAAAGTTTGAGCACATGAATCAGTTTCATGGTAAACAGTCACCGTCGCTTCTCTCCCAACTTTATACCATCCTGAACATGAAAATTCTCTTGTAAGATGAAACAGCTTGTTTCATTTAAATTTGGGGTGGAACTGAATGCAGACCAACTTATCCTCTTCACCATCTTGTTCCTGCAGGACTTGAGGGGGTCTCACAACATACGCATTCAGTGGCCATCGCTCGTTTGCTGCTTCTTTCTGGTTCTTCGTTTTCTTTTTTTGTTTATAAAAACCATCCTCATCTACTTGGGATTACAGGATGATGAGGTCAGGATAACACTGATTGGATATGCAATGTGTTTGTTTTTCTAAATGTTATGTGCACTTGAATTTCTCAATGACGTCGCGTTCCAATTCATCCCAAAGGTGTTCGATAGGGTTGAGTTCAGGGCTCTGTGCAGGCCAGTCAAGTTCTTCCACGCCGATCTCGACAAACCATTCCTGTATGGACCTCGCTTTGTGCAAGGGGGCATTGCCATGCTAAAACAGGAGAGGGCCTTCCCCAAACTGTTGCCACAAAGTTGGAAGCACACAATTGTCTAGAATGTCATTGTATGCTGTAGCATTAAGATTTCCCTTCACTGGAACTAAGGGGCCCAGCCTGAACCATGAAAAACAGCCCCAGACCATTATTCCTCCTCTGCCAAAATTTACAGTTGCCACTATGCATTTGGGCAGGTTCGAGCATTCTCCAGGCATCCGCCAAACCCTGGCATCCACAAAACCAGACTTGTCCGTTGGACTACAGATGGTGAAGCGTGATTCATCACTCCAGAGAACGCGTTTCCACTGCTCCAGAGTTCAATGGTGGCAAGCTTTACACCACTCCAGCCGACGCTTGGCATTGCGCATGGTGGTCTTAGGCTTGTGTGCGGCTGCTCGGCCATGGAAACCCATTTCATGAAGCTCCTGACAAACAGTTGTTGTGCCGACGTTGTTTCCAGAGGCAGTTTGGAACTCGGTAGTGAGTGTTGCAACTGAGGACAGACTATTTTTATGCGCTACGTGCTTCAGCACTCGGCGGTCCCGTTCTGTGAGCTTGTGTGGCCAACCATTTCGCCGCTGAGCTGTTGTTGCTCCTAGACGTTTCCGCTTCACAATAACAGAACTTACAGTTGACCAGGGCAGCTCTAGCAGGGCAGAAATTTGACGAACTGACCTGTTGGAAAGGTGGCATCCGATGACGGTGCCACATTGAAAGCCAGAGCTTTCATTCAGTACGGCCCATTCGATTGCCAATGTTTGTTTATGGAGATTGCATGGCTGTGTGCTTGATTATATATACCTGTCAGAAATGGGTGTGGCTGGAATAGCCGAATCCACTAATTAGAAGGGGTGTCCACATACGTTTGGTCATGTAGTGTAAGTCTAAGTCATTTAAAAAAACCATACAAACACAGCAGCTAATAAACACCACACAAAATACACCACACAAACATGTCCTGGTGAGGGTCTGCAATCTTTGATTGCTCTTTCTTGCTTCATTTATGGATTCCAGCTTCTAGAAAGAAAATATCAAAAAAATTGACGTTTGATTAATTGTTAAAACGTTTTCAATGATCATTATCTAAATTTATTTTTAACAGGATTGCATGTAAATGTGTGTTAACATTACTCTCAGTGGCATTTAAAATCGAAGACAATCGGATATTTGTTGTGTGTTAATGATCATAAATTGTTTGACAGACATGTGATACCCTGGTGGATGCTATTCAGCTGCACTACGTGAAGAGGTTGCTCTGCAAACCACCAGTCATGTGAGATATTGCAATTTATTTACTTACTTTGAAAATTGATTGGAGAACCCCTTGTGTTCATGATGTACATGCGGCTGACGTAATGCATTTATGAGGGTCATTCATTCGAAAAGTTATTGCCACTTTCTCCACCCTCCTCATCCCCACCACCTTTCAACATCAATCATTCAAAATAACAACTTTAATTATTATCACATTCTCTTCTTCTTCGTCATATATATATATATATATACGTATATATATATATATATATATATATATATATATATATATATATATATATATATACTGTATATATATATATATATATATATATATATATATATATATATATATATATATATATATATATATATATATATATTGTTGCGAATATGGAATTTGGCCTCCATATCCGCTTGTAAATATTCCCCTATTTTCTCCAATACTCCCCAACTTTCCCCGATCCCCCATTCCCTAGTCCCATTGCATGTAAATAACAATCAGTAGAGCCGACCTTCCCCTTATTCCCCCATTAAATGTCGTGCCCAGGTCCACCGCACCACACGTAGACAACTTTCGGACATCTTCCTAGTTATTCTTATTCTATGTCAGTTAAGGCCTCGTCTCCATTAATTATGACTCTTCGTTGCACCAGAATGTGATTATATGGCATCAGTAGTGAGTTTAGGACCTTTCCCATACCTCCTTCCATCTTCTTCCCCAACAATTACAACAACAACAGAGGAGATGGCGGCGGAGCGGGGGAGGATGCGTCCTCACACCGGCTCGATTAGCTCCAGACCATGCGCTCCACGGGGTTACCACGAAGGGGCTCCTTGTCAGCTCCTCGTCAAGGGCGGAGCCTGGTAAACCCCCCGCACGCACCCAATGAGAAGCAACGTGCCGATTCCACGAGGCGGAGCTAACGAGCCGAGGGCGTGTCACTCCCCGCCGGATATACGCGGCCACGCGCCGGATGTGAAGAGAGATGCGCACCCAGCTTGGAGAAGGAAAGCCACCTGCGAGCGCTGAGTGAGATGCGCCCCCAGCTTGAGCAGACAAGACGCCATCCGAGCGCTGCGACCTCCCCGCATCTCTGGACCGGACCGAGTCGATTCTGACCTTTGAGCCCAGGTGCACCTGGAGCCATCGCTACCCGCCTGTCCTTTCCATCAAACCCCGTGTGAGTGAGCCTTGTCCCGTTTATCTGTCGTCTGTTGGGGTTAATATAAGTGTGTTTAAGTGCCCACCTTCCTATGTTTCCCTCTTGTCCCTGTAATCTAAACCTTCCGCATTATTGTAATAACAACCTTTGAGAACCGTATCCCTGGTGTCGTGTCGTATTAATTCCAGCCGTGTGTTTTCTTTTTCCTTCATTGGTCTAGCATAGCGCGATTAGTCAACGTTCGGGCACAATCGGGTAACTTGTGCAGACGTGGTCATACCATAAAACCGCTCGGTAAATAACATCCAAGCCACGTCTGTAACAATTGGTGTCGAGGAGTGGAATTCGAACCCGGGACTAAATTAGTTAGGCCCAAATTTTGGGAGGGAAAATCGAGCCGGAGCGCGTACGGCGCTCGACCGAATCGATTCGTAGCGCGTTTCCCGCGCGAAATTATAACGGCGAAATTTGAATTTGTTTTACGAAAATAAAAAATAAAAACCGAATTTTGAAAGTCGCGCTATGGCGGATCAAGACAGCTGGGGTCCGGTAAAGGAGAGTGAGGTAGGGTCGATCCAGGACCAAAATGAGGGACAGGAGGAGAGCGAAGCAGTGAGGGCGGCAGGTTCGCAAAATAGCGCCGTCACGCACGAAGAAGCGGGCGCGCAAAATGGCGCCTCGCTGGTCACCGCGCCGGCAACCGTGGCAGCGCCCCCGATGGATTTGAACTCGTTTTGGATACAAATGAAGGCCCTTATGGCCCAGAATTGTGAGCAAATGAGGGCTGATAGAAAGCGATTGGGTGAGCGGTTGGGAAACCGGATGGATGCTCAGGGTGAGCGATTGGAGGACCAAATGGGGGTAATGGGAAACCGGATGGATGCTCAGGGTGAGCGATTGGAGGACCAAATGAGGGGTACCGGTGAGGGATTAGAAAAGAAATTTGAGGGGTTAGACAACGGGATAAAAGAAGTAAAGAATGGGTTAACGGGGGTAGAAAACAGAATGGCCGCTCAAGAGAATCAGATAGAGGGAGTGAAACATGGGTTAACGGGGGTAGAAAACAGAATGGCCGCTCAAGAGAATCAAATAGAGGGAGTGAAAAATGGGTTAGAGGGGTTAGAAAACAGTATGGAAGGCAAATTGAGGGACATGAGGGACCAAGCGGAAAGGGAAGTTAAACAAATGGAGCAGCAGATAGAGGGGGTCAGAATGGGGGTAGAAACCAAACTGGATGCTCACAGGGAGGAAATGGAGCAGATGAGGGTGGCATCTGGGCAGGAGATGCAAGTGATGGGAGAGGAGATCAGAAGAGGAGTGAGTGAGGAGGTCGGAGGAGTGCGCGAGGAGGTGAGGCACTGTAAGGAGCGCATGGAGAAGGAGGTGAGAAAGGGGACTGTAAAATTGCAAGGTGGTATAGAGGAGTTGACGCTGGGAGTAGAACAACTGACAGTGGGACAAAAGGAGTTGGGGGACCAGGTAAAGAAGAACACAGCGGTAATAGAGGGTTTAAAATCGACACAGAAGGAGATGAAAAAGGACGTAGGGGTAATTAAAAAAGAGTGCCAGACGGTACATGAGGACCTGACGAGGAAAATGGACAAGGTGGTAGAGGTAATGGAGGTTAAAGAGCGGGAGGTGCGGGAGCACATAGAAAAAAATTAAGTGGAGTTAGAGGAAGAACTTAAAGGGGCGCACGAAGAGATGAAGGAGATGAAGCAAAAATTAGAAGAAGTGGAAGAAGGGGTGAGCGAAATTAAGAAGCGACGGAGAGAGGATAAGAAAGAGATAAAGGAGGAAGTAAAAGAATTGGTCCAAAGTCTGTGTTCGGATCGTGATGATGTGCTCATTAACCGGATGAGGGATTCGCAGGTGATGGAGGAGAAGCGAAGAGAAAGAGGACCCGGTGTAAGTGGTGACCAATATGGTCGTGCGTATGATGCGCCAGGTGATTTAATAAGCTTGGGGGTCGAGATAGACCCGGATGTTCGTGAGAGGCCAAGAGTGAGGTGTATGGCTGGTCCGGAGGGTATGGAACGAGAGGTGCGAGGTGTGGGTGAGCAAGGTTGTGGTGGTATGGAATGGGTAGCGGGTTGCGGAGGTGTGACCCATGCATCGACACCAACAGGGGTAGTTGTTGGAGGGACCGGGGAGGCACGAGAGCCCCTTGGGGGTAATGTACTGTGGGGGCCCGGCCGGTTCGGCCCCGCGCTGACCCCGCAAGGGGCGACGCACGGGGTCCGGCCGGCGGGCAACGACTCGCATACGAGGTGGTCCCACAAGGTCCCACTCGCGCCGTATGACGGCAAGAGTGATCTACGCGCGTACCTGGCGCAGTTCGACTGTGTGTGTAAGGGTAACGGTTGGGGTGAGGACGAAGGTGGAGTACACCTGGTGGCCGCATTGCGCGGCGCGGCGGCGGAGGTGCTGACGGCATTACCAGCGGGTGCTCTCACCCTGCCAGCCCTCCGCGACGCCCTAATTAATCGATTTGGAATAGAACAGCAGAGCGAGCTTGTTAAAGCTCAGCTCGCGCTGCGAAAGCGCAAGCCCCAGGAAGCCATCGGGGAACTTGCCCACGACATTCGCCGCGCAGTGGGGATCGCACATGCTAGCATGGCAGCGGATTCCCGGGAAAGCCTGGCGCTGGACCATTTTATCCAGGCCCTCCCGGATATTGAGCTCCGGCAACAGCTCGCCATGTGGCGCCCGCAGACTCTGAGCCAGGCGGCTGACGCTGCGGCCCGTTGGGAAGCAGCGAGGCCCCTGGCCCGGGGGGGCGAGCGTCTCGCAAAGGCGGTCCGCCAGATGGGACCCCCGATGGAGGGCGGACCCCTTAGGGGGCCCGCCCCCGACGTGGGTCCTGACCTGGCGGGCATGGTCCGGAGGCTGGTGGACCAGCGCCTGGCAGGACCTGGACCATGGCAGGCGGCCCCGGAGGTGGCCCGCGGTGGACCACGAGCGGGTAATCCAATTCGGACCTACAGGGGGGGGAATTTGGAATTCCGGAGGCAAGCACCTTACCAGGTGAGGTGCTATACCTGCAACCGCCTGGGTCACCTGGCGCGGCACTGTCGAAACGCGCGCCGGGATGATCCCTGGCAGTTGAGGTCCTCAACTCCGCCCAGGGGGGAGCGGGTTAGCCGACCCCAGACACCCCCCCGCCAGACCCCGGGAAACTAGAAGGTGTCGGGCACGTAGGGCGGTGTTCGGCAGCAGAGGATGGAGGAGAGCCCTCATTGACGCGACAGGTCATTTATTGTGGCCAAATTGGAACCGGTAGCCTGACAATTAGATGCAAAATTGCCGGCGTGGGGGTAGACGCCGTAGTGGACACAGGAGCTAGCGCCACGATCATCAGCCCTGTGGTCCTTGATTCGAGTGCAGGTGGCTGGGATAAGATCCAGCGCCTGCAAAATTATAGTTTGCAGCTTGCTACCGGGGTAACGGCCCCGATCATAGGGCGTGGTTCTGTGACCCTCAAGTTAGGGTCGGTAAGGAGGGAGATAGATGTTTGGGTGGCGGAGGTGTGCGACCCATGTTTAATAGGGTTGGACCTGTTGACTGCCAGCGGTTGTAAAATCGACTTGTGCCGGGGGATCCTGCAGGTGGGAGTAGAAGAGCTGCCGTTAGGGGGAGTGAGCACGGCCGAGAGAGCGGAGCTGGAGGCTTCCGAGGCCGTGACCATCCCCCCAAGGGCCGAGGCGATAGTGCCGGCCCGATGGGCAGCTCGCCCAACATGGCAGGAGTCCTGCGGCCTGGTCGAACCGGTGGCAGCGCAGTCCATACCGGGTTTAATCGTGGGCCGCACCCTTGTAAAAACGAACGGACCGGTAGTGGCCGTCCGAGTAATAAATATGAGTACAGAACCACGCACTATAGTAAGGGGCACGAGGGTAGCTGGCTGCACCCCCGTTGAGGAAGTCGCGACAGTGAGGGGCGAGAACGTCCAGCCGAGCCGACCCCGGGGGGAGCCTTCAATGACAAGTAGGAATTGGCCCGATCCCATTTGCGAGATGGTAAATCGTAGCAGCGTAGAGTTGGGAGGTACCCAGAGGGAGGCCTTACACAAACTGGTTGGGTCCCATTTGGACCTCTTCTCCTTGTCCACCGAGGATATTGGACGTACGGGCCTGGTGAAACATCAGATCCACACCGGTGAGGCCCGGCCTATTCGTCAGGCCGCCCGACGGCTCCCTTGGAGCAAGAGGGCGGAAGCTGACGAGCAGGTTGCAAAAATGCTCGACGCAGGTGTGATCGAGCCCTCGGGAAGTCCTTGGATGTCACCTGTTGTGCTGGTCAAAAAGAAGGATGGGACCACGCGGTTCTGCGTGGACTATCGCCAGCTAAACAACGTGACACTCAAGGACTCATATCCCCTGCCAAGGATTGATGACACCCTCGATGCCGTTGCGGGCTCAAATTGGTTCACAACTTTGGACCTCAAGAGTGGGTATTGGCAGGTGGAGATGGATAGGGCAGGGAAGGAGAAAACGGCATTTTCCACAGGTAAGGGACTGTATCAGTTTACTGTGATGCCGTTTGGTTTGTGTAACGCCCCCGCCACCTTTGAGAGATTGATGGAGCATGTACTAGGCGGCATGCCATGGCAATCATGCCTGGTGTACCTGGATGACGTCCTGGTACATGCCCAAACGTTCCCCCAGGCACTAGCTAATTTGGACCAGGTGTTCGGGTGCCTCAGACAGGCAGGGTTGAAGCTGAACCCGAGTAAGTGCACTTTGTTTGCAAGAGAGGTGGCCTATCTAGGTCACGTGATTGGCCGCGAGGGGGTAAAAACAGACCCAGACAAAATTAAAGCGGTAGAGGAGTGGCCCGCACCACGTACCATCAAAGAGGTGCGGGGATTTTTGGGACTCTGCTCCTACTACCGGCGCTTTGTGGCGAAATTTGCGGAGTTGGCCCGTCCCCTCCACCGGCTTACGGAGAAGGGGACGCGATTTAATTGGACACGGGAGTGCCACGAGGCCTTCCAAAAATTGAAGGGGTGTCTAACATCCGCACCCCTTCTAGCTTACCCCACTAGTGACGGGACATTTACCCTGGACACGGATGCGAGCCAGGAAGGATTGGGCGCAGTTTTGTCTCAGACACAGGAGGGCGTGGAGAGAGTGATTGGTTATTATAGTCGGGCCTTAAGTAGGCCCGAGAGAAATTATTGCGTCACTCGCAAAGAGTTATTGGCTATGCTGGCTGCCATGAACCATTTCCACCCGTACTTGTACGGGCGGAAATTTTTGGTTAGAACTGACCATTCCTCCTTGCAATGGCTCCTTCGGTTCAAGGAACCGGAGGGCCAAATTGCAAGGTGGTTGGAAAAGTTGCAGCAGTACGATTTTGATGTGGCCCATAGGGCCGGGAAGGCCCATGGTAATGCGGACGCACTCTCTCGGCGTCCTTGTCTGGGGGAAAACTGTAAATTTTGTGCGAGACACGAGGAGAGGGAGCAATTTGGCGATTCCGCCCCGATTCTCGTCGTCCGGGCAACCCGGGTGAGAGGGCCAATTTTGCCACTAACCGCGGACGAGGAATTTGGAGAGTTGGCTTGGAGCACGGCCCAGCAGGAGGATCCTGTTCTGGGGCCGGTGTTCCAATGGGTCAAATTGGGGCAAAGACCAAAGGGGGAAGAGGTCACCCCCCTCGGGGCACAAACAAAGGCATATTGGGCTCAGTGGCAGACCCTGGAATTGAAAGGCAACATCTTGTATCGCAAGTGGGTGGAGGTTCCCTCTGATCGAACTTCCTGGCTGGTGATAGTCCCTGACAAATTCAAGAACGTCATATTGCAACAGGTGCATGGTACCCGCTCCGGCGGCCATTTGGGCAGGACAAAGACAATATCTCGGGTCCGCCGGAGGTTCTATTGGGTGAATATGGGGCGCGACATACAGGACTGGTGTCGGAGATGCGACGCCTGTTCTGCCAAAAAGGGACCAGCACGGAGGATGAGGGCCCCCCTTCAATTACATCAGGTGGGGGCCCCCCTTGAGCGGGTGGCTATGGATATTCTAGGACCGCTGCCCCGCACCCGCCAAGGTAATAAGTATATCCTCGTTGTAATGGACTATTTCACCAAGTGGCCGGAGGCCTACGCCCTCCCCAACCAAGAAGCAGGGGTGGTAGCGCAGGCCTTCGTGGAAGGATTTGTGTGCCGGCATGGGATTCCACAGGAGTTGCACACCGACCAGGGACGAAATTTTGAGAGCAAATTGCTAAAAGATGTGTGCAGTCTCCTGTCAATTCGGAAAACCAGAACAACGCCTTTAAGACCTCAATCTGACGGGATGGTGGAAAGATTCAATCGAACTCTAATCCAACAACTGGCACTGTTCACCACCACCCGTCAGGATGACTGGGACGAACATCTCCCTTATTTGCTCATGGCCTACCGAACCAGCCAGCACGGGGCCACCGCATGCAGTCCAGCGTTGCTTATGTATGGGCGGGAGTTACGGGCTCCCGCCGACTTGCTATGCGGTCCCGTGCCAGACACAGTGGTTAACCCGCCGAGGGAGGGGTACGCACGTCACCTAGAGGAAGGCATGGAGCTAGTCCATGCCTTCGCCCGCCGCCAACTCCATCTGGCGGGGGAAAAGATGAAGCGCAGGTACGACGACCGGAGCCAGGGGAGTCAATACGCTCCGGGGATGAAGATTTGGTTCTTTAATCCCCGGAGGCGGAAGGGAAGGTGCCCAAAACTCACCTCCCCCTGGCAAGGCCCAGGAGTCGTCCTGTCGCAAATCTGTGACGTGGTCTTTAAGATCAAAATGGGGCCACGAGCCCTCCCTCGGATCGTCCACGCCGACCGGATAAGACCTTACACCGGCGAGCAGGCGCCCCCGTGGATTGCCTCGGCTTTAGATGCCGAGGCGGGACCCAGTACCTCTGAATAAGGGGGGGCTTATTAGTGCCAGAGGACTGGGGGATTGAGGAGCGATAGGCCCGGTGGGAGAGGGTGGCATCCCTGCCACCCTTCCCATGGTGGGGGCAAATGCGCACTAGCTTATGGGGTGTATGGCAGTGAAAACTAGCCCGGGTGGGTTAGGATATTGTGTGTAGGGATCTAGAAGATGACATTAGGTAACGTTAAGTTTAGTTAGTGACTGATACCTGTAGTGGGGACGCAGGTAGATTAGTGTGGATGATAATGACGTGGGAGCGCAATAGTTTAAAGGGACGACTGGGAAGCGCAAGTTTCAGAAGGGAGTAGTTAGCTGAGATGATGCTGTGTGTGTGAGGATTGAACAGGTGTGATTGCACAGGTGTGCAACTGGACAGGTGTGTGGAGCAGTGTATGAGTAGTGAGTGTTGTGGATCAGCGCGAATGCGCTTGGGGAGAGAAGGGTGCAGGTGGCACCAGGTGTGAGAGCACAGGTGTGCAAGTACAGGTGTGTGGAGAGAGTTGGAGTAAGTGGTACGAAGTGGTGTGCATGGTGCGAAGGTGTGGATGGGGGAAGAGTGGACCCCCATCACGGATACCCGGGGCGGGTAGTGTAAGTGTTAGGTAGGGGGTACAGGTAAATTGTGGTTGGATATTGGCATTTGTGGTGCGGTTGCAGAATGGTGTTGTGAATGGGTGCATTAGTGTTGTGGAAATGGCTGGGCGTGTAGCCTGTTAGTGTGTGTAGTTGGTTGGGCACTCCACCACTGTGAGGATGTCGGCCAGGTGAGGCCGCAGGTGGGCTCTGGGAGCCGGTAGTTGTGAGTGGGTGCCTGAGGATCCCGGGTGTGGATCGGGCAGCCCAGTGCCAGAGAGGGCACCGAGTGGGGAGAGTGCCAGAGGGCCTTCCCCAGGTAGTTAGGTCAGGGTGAGGAGCAGGTAAGCTCGGAGGCAACTGCAGTGGTGGAGGTGTGCAGGTGGGTAGACCCACTGGGAGAGGTACACGCCACAGCCCAGAAATTGTGCGAGGGCACCGGGAGATGAATCGGGGGAGTGAGACCCCAAATTGAAGAGCACCACAGTTTGGCCAATGGGAATTGGTTTTTAGAACCCATAGTGTAAGAGGGCCAATGGTTTGGCCGGAGAAAGACCCCGGGTAGTGTAAAGTTGTTAAAGTCATTTAGGAAATAGTTAGGATGGATGAACCTGTCGCACCATACGCAGCCACTTACCTGTGGTGATGATGATGACTCCACACCTGTGTTTTCTTTGTTTGTGTTGCAGAAATGAGAATTGCTGTGTGGATTGGTGAGACGCATCACGACGTGGATGAGACATTGGGGTGATTCCATCTCTCCCTCCCTAGGAGGGACTGATGTTGAATTGGTAATGGCAAATTTTGATGTTGAGTTGAAAATGGCAAATTTTGATGAGAGTTGAAAATGGCAAATTTGATTGGTTAGGAGGGAGAGAAGACGAATTTGGTTTATGGGAGGAACGGGGAAGACAGTAGGGATGTTTGTCGATTTGTAAAGTAGATGTTTATGGGTAGTGTTGTGTTTTGTGGATGCAGTAAGGGGTAAGGGAGGGGCCATGTAGGTTACCTGGTGGGGGGGGGCGTACGATAGGAACGTACCTGTCTCACCTGGTTCCCATGTGCCCCCAGTGTGCATCACCTTACATTGCGTGCACTTTTGCGCCCTTACCACCTTACTCACTTGTTTCTTCTTTTGTCTCCCACCTCCGAGGATCTGGCTTTGGGGTAGAGAGAGAGGAGAGAGAGGTGCTGGCTGCGCAGTTGTGGGCCTGCACTTTCGCTGTTTGCTGCCGGGATCGATACACCATATGGACCGCAATGTTTGTGGCCACCCACAATGGACCGCAGTTCGTTTGCGGCCAAGCACCACCCGGGGATGGACCTATGGGTCAACGTGGCACCTATGCCATACAGGTGAACCACTTTTAGTTACCACCAAGTGCACCACAAGAAGAGCAAGAGACACCTGCAGGGTTAGGGGTTGTCGAATTTATTTTTATACCAATGAACAATGGTGACTGCACCGGATGGTGCTGACTGTGTGGTGGGGTGGTGCTTTTGATGCTGGGAAAGGGTGCTCTGCACGTTATTAAAGGCCGTCGGCCACAGAGCACTCGTGGGTTGGTGTATCGATGTTGGCAAGCGCGCTCTCTCTATGCATAACATCTGCATGTGTTCCTCCAAAAACAGGTCCTGGATCGTAGTGTAAATAGCAGCGTAGTCGTGTAAATAATGCTCCCTACCGGCTGTATGTTTAGTTTGCGAATTCTTTCCGGATTCGGTTATCCTGTGGGTGTGTTTCTGAGAGGAGAAGGGTGCAACGTCGCAGGGGGACATATTTACTCATTTGTGAATATCTGTAAAACTGTCGCACTCAGGGTAGAGTTAATAGTAGAGGGAACTACATTGCGTGCCACACTAAAGTAGGTAAAAATTTATCGGGTCGGGACGCCCCGAGGGTAGAGAAGGGTGCAATGTTGCGAATATGGAATTTGGCCTCCATATCCGCTTGTAAATATTCCCCTATTTTCTCCAATACTCCCCAACTTTCCCCGATCCCCCATTCCCTAGTCCCATTGCATGTAAATAACAATCAGTAGAGCCGACCTTCCCCTTATTCCCCCATTAAATGTCGTGCCCAGGTCCACCGCACCACACGTAGACAACTTTCGGACATCTTCCTAGTTATTCTTATTCTATGTCAGTTAAGGCCTCGTCTCCATTAATTATGACTCTTCGTTGCACCAGAATGTGATTATATGGCATCAGTAGTGAGTTTAGGACCTTTCCCATACCTCCTTCCATCTTCTTCCCCAACAATTACAACAACAACAGAGGAGATGGCGGCGGAGCGGGGGAGGATGCGTCCTCACACCGGCTCGATTAGCTCCAGACCATGCGCTCCACGGGGTTACCACGAAGGGGCTCCTTGTCAGCTCCTCGTCAAGGGCGGAGCCTGGTAAACCCCCCGCACGCACCCAATGAGAAGCAACGTGCCGATTCCACGAGGCGGAGCTAACGAGCCGAGGGCGTGTCACTCCCCGCCGGATATACGCGGCCACGCGCCGGATGTGAAGAGAGATGCGCACCCAGCTTGGAGAAGGAAAGCCACCTGCGAGCGCTGAGTGAGATGCGCCCCCAGCTTGAGCAGACAAGACGCCATCCGAGCGCTGCGACCTCCCCGCATCTCTGGACCGGACCGAGTCGATTCTGACCTTTGAGCCCAGGTGCACCTGGAGCCATCGCTACCCGCCTGTCCTTTCCATCAAACCCCGTGTGAGTGAGCCTTGTCCCGTTTATCTGTCGTCTGTTGGGGTTAATATAAGTGTGTTTAAGTGCCCACCTTCCTATGTTTCCCTCTTGTCCCTGTAATCTAAACCTTCCGCATTATTGTAATAACAACCTTTGAGAACCGTATCCCTGGTGTCGTGTCGTATTAATTCCAGCCGTGTGTCTTCTTTTTCCTTCATTGGTCTAGCATAGCGCGATTAGTCAACGTTCGGGCACAATCGGGTAACTTGTGCAGACGTGGTCATACCATAAAACCGCTCGGTAAATAACATCCAAGCCACGTCTGTAACAATATATATATATATATACATAAACGCCATCTCTCTCTCTCTCTCTCTTTCTCTCTCTCTTTGTATGTATGTGTTCTATGCACAGCCACATCTTTTAAGTCACAAACGCCAAACTTGGGGTACAAATACAACTTTCTGTAAGGGGGGAGGGAGGGGGTAACATAGGCTATGTGCTTGTGGTCTCATGTGATGTGGGTGGGAGGAGCGGAAATTCTCTATGTAAATGTGTACTATGTAGCGCCACCTGGTGGTGGTGGCAGAGGGTATTACAAGTTCCTTTTTTACCTGGGAAACACCGAGGTTAAAGCATTCTTTGCATGGATACATTTATCCTCCTTTCCTTCTCCCCCCTCCAAAATGGAACGGCCTGTGAACGTATGTCATCGTGTGCGAGACATTTTTTTTAGCTGTAAGGGATATCAGGACAAATGGTGGTCAAAGGAAGCGCGGAGGGCTATGATTTTCTTTTTCTTTCTCGTTTAAAACATTCCCGGGAATATCCCAAGTTTAACCACTAAATTTCAACGCATTCTGTTCGGTGATTCAGCGGTGCATACATGTCAAACACACCTTAAATTGTACATCAGTATGACGTCACTTTCACCTGTTTGTAAAACCATTAAAAATGAATTCCTATGTGATGAATGCATCTTAGTATTAGTCTTCTTCCCATAACAAATCGCTGGAATGTGTGTTTATATTTACATTTAGTTCTTCCACAAAATCCCTTCATTCTGGTAATGAGCTGCTGCTCTGCTCTGTCCACAACATTCCTCCACAGCCTTCTATCACCAGCCATTCCTCTGCACTGTCCACCCACATCCACCTTTCTGGCATCCCTCTTTACACAATCCTCCCATCTCAACCGCAATTTATCAATTCTTTGTCTCATGCCTCGTTATTTCATCATGTCTGCTCTCTGTGCGCAGATGTCTATCTATCTTCGAAAATCTATCCTTCTGCATCCACACCAGGAGCCATACCCACTTCAGCCGGTTCTTTACCAACCTCCCCGTACAGCTCACCTGCACACCAATCTCCTTCCTGAGTTTGTCCAGTCCTACTTCAATCCGCCTAATCTTCCCTCCCGCAATCCTCCTGACGGCTAGGTGTTCTCTCAGACCTGCAGCCTCTGTTGTTACTGTTCTGTCAGTGCCACAATCTTCAGACTGGATAGCTAATTCCAGCATTACACTTCCCCTTTCAACTTCCTCAATATCTTCCGGTCAGCTATCAATTCCTCCACTTTCTGTACCTTTGCCTCCTAACTACCATTGCCAGACACGGTTCCATGCACCTAGGTACACAAATCGAATTCCCTGCCTTATGCCCTTCCTCTCTAACCTGATGTTCAATTTCTCTCTCTCTGCTGTCCAACCCACATTACTTCCATCTTCTCCAGGCTCATTTACAGGCCATGCTACCTTCCACTCCTCCAGCACTACCTGCACCTCCTTCTCACTTTCCGCTACTATTTCCAAATTGTCTGCATACCGTTGCTTCCTGCGAATGTATTTCATGCTGACCTGTTCCATCCCCATAATGAACGTTAGGGTGCGCTTCTCTGTCTCAATGGTCCACAAATCCCAGTGCCATTCCCCTTTGCATCTCCAACCTCTTCTCTAACAACTGTCTCTGTGTAAAGATCCACATCCATCATCCTTCTGATTCCTTATTGTTCTTCGCCTATCTTTTGCTCCATGATTGTCCCATATCATTCCATCCGGAATCCTCTCTAGGAGCTTCATTACGTTTGTATTTAGCTATATGAACTGAAAAAAATTGCAAGGAACACACAATGCCTTGGTTCTTCTTCAGATCTTGAATGTCTCCTTTCCTCTTCCATATTGGCAATTCCACCATTCCTACAGAATCCTTCCCTCCTCCAAAATCCAGAATACTCCTCCAGAATCCTTCCCTCCTCCAGAATCCTTTCATCCTCCAGAATCCAGAATACTCCTCCAGAATCCTTCCCTCCTCCAGAATCCAGAATACTCCTCCAGAATCCTTCCCTTCTCCAGAATCCTTGCCTTCTCCAGAATCCTTGCCTTCTCCAGAATCCTTCCCTCATCCAGAATCCTTCCCTTCTCCAGAATCCTTCACTCCTCCAGAATCCAGAATACTCCTCCAGAATACTCCTCCAGAATCCTTCTCTCCTCCAGAATCCAGAATATTCCTCCAGAATCCTTCCCTCCTCCAGAATCCAGAATACTCCTCCAGAATACTCCTCCAGAATCCTTCTCTCCTCCAGAATCCAGAATATTCCTCCAGAATCCTTCCCTCCTCCAGAATCCAGAATTCTCCTTCAGAATCCAGAATACTCCTCCAGAATCAAGAATACTCTTCCAGAATCCTTCCCTTCTCCAGAATCCTTCACTCCTCCAGAATACTCCTCCAGAATACTCCTCCAGAATCCTTCCCTCCTCCAGAATCTAGAATATTCCTCCAGAATCCTTCCCTCATCCAGAATCCAGAATATTCCTCCAGAATCCTTCCCTCCTCCAGAATACTCTTCCAGAATCCTTCCCTCCTCCAGAATATTCCTCCAGAATCCTTCCCTCCTCCAGAATCCAGAATATTCCTCCAGAATCTTTCCCTCCTCCAGAATCCAGAATTCTCCTTCAGAATCCAGAATACTCCTCCAGAATCAAGAATACTCCTCCAGAATCCTTCCCTTGGTATATAAAAAAAATATGAATTGGATTAAAAAAACGGGTTTTGAGTGATTACATAGCTGTACAGATGACCTTTGCTATATAATGTTCTGCATTTAATACAAAAGATTAAATTGTGTGTTTTCTATCCTTCCAGCACACCCACCAAATCTTGGTTTCGAAGGAAGATATATGATTGGGATCCATATTTCAGGTTTCCAGTTCGAATCCATGTGACACTTGTACTTTCCTTCATCTGCTTGTACTGTGTGAGTGAAATGTTTTTCATTGTCTTGCATCTGTTATTGGTAATAAAACTATTATAAAAGGCAAGGGATGTGTCAAGTGAAAGTTACCCTATTAGTAACATATGAGGGTGTATACAAAATGTCATAGCAATGGCAGGGTCAGGGAATTACCAACTAATACCGATACTCCGCAAGAAAAGCTCAGATCAGACGTATCAACCTGCCGACTCAAGTGGTCTTCATCCGTAGACTGTGCAGGCTCTGGAAGGGAATGTAAAGAGGAAGAGGAGGAAGTGGAAACAAGAAAGGGAGATTCCCTCGAAAGAGAAATGTGGGAACAAATGCAGGACGCATGGTCCGGTTTTTGCGATGAGTAACTTGGCTGGTGAGGTCCCTTGGAGTAGTCGCGTGGTCCCTGCAGGGGTTGCCTGTTGAGGGTGCTGTGTGGAAGGGATTGGTGAGGAGAAGAGCCTCTCAGTTCACTTGGCATCGTATAGTAAAGAGAGAGGGAGCAGAAGCATTTGCTCCTCGTCAAGTATCGTCTTGGCCAACCTGAGGCAATGCACTGCTTCATGGTGTTGCAAATAATTGCTCTGGTCCATTGGTTCGTGAAGTTTGAGGACACATCCCAAGAGAGAGAAGGGTGGCGAGACGCCATCCTTTGGGTCTGCGGCTGAGACGAGGCTGCTGGAATGTCATCTCAAACAGGCCTGAATTCCCACCCATTTTTTATTTTACTTATTATTTTTCCTTATTCACTGGCAAATATTCCTTTGTTCTTTTACTTCCTTCCTCCTCCCCCCCCCCCCCCCCCCCCTTGGTGTTAGATAGGGATAGCTGGTGGGTCATTCAATTGTCCTGTTCTCATTGTCTTGGCACCTGTCTGTCTTTGTTTAATTACTTATCCTTTACCACCGCATGTCACCAGGATTTTCTATGGTTTTTGGATTGTTTGGTTGTATATCCTGTGTTTTTGTTTATCCTGAGTAAAGGATTTGCATTCTTTCCACTGTTTTGATTTGCATGGCATTACTGGATTTGCATGCATTTGCATACTGTGTGTCGGTGAGTAGTGGTGTAAATTTGTCAGCATTCGGATGATAACTCCGCTCGGTCACATCTGACTGCTTATACAGGCCATACCTTGAGCCCTTTATCGAGGGGTCAGGTCATAACAGAGTTCCAGATCTGAACAGCAGAGAGAGCTCAAGTGCTCCCTCCAATCCCAATCAAATGGTACCAACATCCAGCTTTTTAAATTGCAATTTACCCTAAACAAGGTTGAGAACCACTAAATATGAAGGGCTACAGAGAAAAAGAAGAGGAGAAAAACCGACACAAACTTCACCTAGTCCTGAAACAAGGAAACCTCTTCACAGGACCACTGTGCAGGTGTAAGTAACTAGGCCAGGCAGTAAAATAGATTTTTCTATCCCCATTGGGTGTTTTTTTTTTATGAGAGACCATCTCCGTACTGGATAGCCATTGGTTCCCGAAGGTAGCTCATCTGTCCTTTGCCAGATATTGTTTTTAGTCCTGGCAGGGTGTCACAATCCAATGGGGGACCAATCTGTGAAGACGACAAATCTTGGAGACGGCGTGAAGCTGGAAGGTGTGAAAACAGTTTATTACCTAGGAGACATGCTGAATGGAGAAGGTGGATCAGACTCTGCAACGGTTGCTGGAGTGAGATGTGCATGGAAGAAGTTTCAGGAACTGAGTGGCGTGCTGACGAGGAGGGGAGTGTCGTTGAAGCTGAAGGGAAAGGTGTATGCTGCATGTGTGAGAAGTGCTATGATTTATGGGAGCGAGACATGGGTAATGAACGTAGAGCAGCAACGAAGGCTGGAAAGGGTGGAAATGCGAATGGTTCGGTGGATGTGCGGAGTATCATTGAGAGAGAGGAAGACAAATGATGATTTGCGAAAGATGATGGGAATAGAGCCTGTGATGGATGCTGTGAAGAGGAACAGGTTGAGATGGTTTGGTCATGTGTTGAGGAAGGATGAAAGTGACTGGTTGAGAAGAGTGATGGAAATGAATGTAGAAGGAAGTAGAGGACGAGGAAGACCGAGAAAGACTTGGCTAAAGATGGTGGAAGAAGAAATGCGGGCAAGGGGGTTAACAAGGGGAGATGCAGAAAATAGGGCAAAATGGAGAAGATTGTCATGGGGACCGCAAGGCTAACCCCCGCTCTTGCAGGGAAAATGGCCTTAAAATGCCTGTTGTCGTTGTTGTTGTTGTGTAGGGTGTCACAATCACCCTTCCCGCTAGCAAAGCCAGTGAGGGTTGTCGGTTTCGTCACCGACAACCCGTACATAAGACAGGTAGCACTGGGTCACATGATACCAGTCGCAGTCCCAAAAAAACTGAACTGACATGAAAATTGCTTTTCTTTTCTTGTTGTAGACAATCCTGTTGGACTTTTCATTGGCCAAGTTTGTGAGAAGCATTCTTCTTTCCATGGAGGACGCTATAGAAAATGTAATGAAAGAGAGCAACACCACAGAAGAATACAACAATACAGTAAACGATTTCAAGATGTTTGTCTTCATTGGTAGTGGTAAGCTCTATCACTAAGAATTCAGACTATCATTGTTTGTCTGCATTAGTAGTGGTAAGAGATGGTAATCCAAAGCTTGAAAATGACCGGACACGTTTCTTTCACATTCGGCAAATGTATGCAATAACATCCGGGCATGCCGCACGCATCTCAAATTATTTTGGGTTCGGTGCTAATTTGGGATTAAACAAATGTTTTTACAGGAGAGAAGGGTACAGGGTTGTATATGCTTTTGGGAAACATTACTTAATTATGGACACTTTACCATCCCCAATACCAACACACAACTTTGAATTATTTATATACCATGAAACCCTAACATTTGCAGATTTCACATTCGCGGCCCTCCGCTTCGCGTATTCACGGTTCATAAAATGTGACCTGCTTCTACATTCGCGGCCCTCCGCGTCGCGTATTCACGGTTGATAAAATGTGACTTGCTACTACATTCGCGGCCCTCCGCTTCGAATATTCACGGTTCATAAAATGTGACCTGCTTCTACATTCGCGGCCCTCCGCGTCGTGAGATCTGGACTCATTACTGGCCACTTCAGAACAGTCCAGCGTTTTGTGTTCAACCATTGGTAGTGGTAAGATGCTTTTTGTGGTGCTTTGTGGTGTGGTAGTGGTGCTTTTTGAAGTGTGTTTGGGGTCATTGTCCTGCTGCAAGACCCATGACCTTCGACCGAGACCCAGCTTTCTGACACTGGGTTGAACATTTCGCTCCAAAATGCCTTGGTTATCTCCTGATATCATGATGCCATGCACACATTCAAGGCACCCAGTGCCAGAGGCAGCACAGCAACCCCAAAACATCACTGAACCTCCTCCACGTTTGACTGTAGGGAAGGTGTTCTTTTCTTTGAAGGCTTCATTTTGTTTTCTGTAAACATAGAGATGATGTTCTTTTCCAAAAAGCTCTAATTTGGTCTCATCTGTCCACTGGACATTCTCCCAGAAGGATTTTGGCTTGTTCAGGTGTGTTTTGGAAAGATCCAGTCAGTTTTTCTGAGCAGTGGGGTCCTCCTTGATGTCCTACCATAGACCCCCTTTCATTGAGTTGGCGACGGATGGTGCGAGTTGAAACAGTCGTACCTTGTGTCTGAAGGTCAGCTTGAATCTGTTTGGCAGTCGATCGAGGTGCTTTCTCCACCATTCAAACAACCCTTCACTGCAATCTTCGATCAAGTTTTCTCTTGCTGCCACGTCCAGGGAGTTTGGCTGTAGTGCCATGGGCCTCAAACGTCCTGATAACATTGTGTACAGTGGACAGAGGAACATCAAGGTCTCTGGAGATAGACATGTAGCCTTGAGATTGTCTATGTTTCACTGCAATCGTGTGTCTGACCTCCTCAGACAATTCTCTGGCTTTCTTTCTTTTCTCCATGCTCATTGCGGTACACACAGTGACACAAAACAGCAGAATGACTCCTTTTCTATATTCAAACTGGTTGAATGAGTGATTTTTATATTGCAGGCACCTGCAACTCACCACAGGTGAGATCAATTACAAAGTAAAGGAGAATCACCTGCTTGAAATATAATTTTTTCTGACAACTTCTAAAAGGTGCCAACAATATTTTCCGGGGCATTTTAGGATTTCTGTGTGGAATAAGCTAAGATTTCGTAATTTTTTCAGCCTTTTTTTTGTTTTGTTCCACTGCAAACCAAAGTACACATGTGGATACCAAAATATTTTTTAATTTCACAATTTTCTGGAATAAATGGTGCATTATTTGAAAAAAGTGCAAGGGTGCCAATATTTTTGGCCACGACTGTGTATCACATAAATATTTGTTTGATTTCGTTTCTTAGCAACAGAATTACAGGTGTTCAACACCGGGAATAGTTAAATGGCCCACCCTATATATATATAGTTTTGCCATCTTCACGACTGACACACAACATTTAATTCTTTATTTATATACCTTTCACCATTTAACGAACTGCAGGACATACCACCTTTAATTATTTGAAGATTTGAAATTGAGGATTCGCAAGTATATTGGTTGGTCTGGTCTGTTATTACCAACACCATCTGTGATGGACGGAGGTTATGTTTTCACCCCGTCTGTTTATTTGTGTGCGGGATATCTCAAAAAGTTGTGGACGGATTTGGATGAACTTTGGGTGTGTGGCAAGGACAAATTGATTAGATTTTGGTGAAGATCCGGATGTGGATCTGAAAATGGATCTGAGAATTTTTAAGTGATTCTTCACCATTGAGAGATAGGGCCAAAACAATATATAACATGATATTTAAAAATGTTATGGACAAATTGTGACAAAACCTGGTGGATGAGTTGGTTCGGTGACAAGAACAAACGATTCAATTTTAGTTCAGGTCCGAATCCAGATCCGGCCTCTCAGTGGGATACAAAACATAAACTGGTCAGCCTGGCGGAGGTACGTGCTCTACCGAGTGCTGTTGTAGTTCTGTCTGTCTCCACTTAGACCCCTTGATCCTTTAAACCCATTGACCCTATTTAGACACTTTAGACCCCCTTGCACTCCTCAAGACCATAACACCCTTAAGACCACTTACACCCCTTGACCCCTAGACGTTTTTGACCTTTAAACCCATTCGACCATCTTTGGACATTTTAGATTCTTTAGACCCCTTCGACACTTTACAGCTGTAACTACTGTTGGAACATACCCTTCAGACCTTAAGATCCCTTAGATATTTTGGAACCTTTGGAACTCTTAAGACCCTTTATACCGCTTATGTCACTTGACCCTTTTGACCGCTTGACCCTTCAGAGTTTAGATGCTTTCAATCACTTAAGAGCTTTTAAGACCCTCTAGACCCCTTCCACTTCTGAATACATTTACTGCCTTGAGACTGCTTAGAACCCTTGACCCTTATATCTTGTAGACCTTGAGAGACATTGGACCCCTTTAGACACAAACTGCTATTGTTAAATACCGTTTATATCTTCAGACCCCTGAAGACCCTTTGGATCATTTGGACCATTTAGACCTTTACATCCTTTACACACCTTGGACCTGTTAGACACACACCACACAAACACCAATAGAGTCTTCTTGCTACACACAGACTATACCTTTTCAGCAAGTAATGCGCAATTTCCACTGAACCGGAGGGTGGGTACTCCGCTTGGTTGAACATAAATTGCATATTGTCTCACTGAATTGGTTCACAAATCAAAGCCTAAAAGCATATCGTTTTTGAGGTCAAAGGGTCAAAGGTCAAGGTCGCATAAAATCATCAATTGTCATCCGATTTAATTAAATTGGGTTTACATATTGGGTTACTGCCGCCTATTATTTGAGGCCAAAAGTGACCTGACAAATTTTCCAAATTTTCCAAATTGCTGTTTCCATGGCAGCTATTGTCTATTTGGATTTCACAAGTACCATATCATGTTATGCACGAAATCCTTCTTAATTATTTATTTATATATACTTTAGCATCTCCAATGCCAACAAGCAACTTTGCATTATTTATTTATTTATATATATAAATATACTTTAGCATCTCCAATGCCAACAAGCAACTTTGCATTATTTATTTATTTATTCATACAAACGTTACCACCTTAAGGTGTGGCAGGTTCGGGGGGGGGGGGGGGGGCTGTGTCCTCGATGCCAACTTGTATTTTTATGTAATATGTCTCGGTAATTTCAAAATTTCACACATTTCTGATAAGTATCAAGTTCATATATATTTTTTTTTTCAGGAATTGAAATAAGTTACCAAGACGTTTACAAGTTACCAAGAGCATTGCTTTGGCAGAAATCTCCAGTAAACATGGCCTAAAGTCGTTGCATTTGGTGGTGATTCTGAAGATTCTGAAGTTTTTTGAGTTTTTTTTAAAGTTTCCTGTTTCTTTTCTAACCACATGAAAATTTAGCTCAACCTGACAATTTCAGATTACGTCCACATGGTTCCCACAGTGTCCAGCTATGATGAATGATGTCATCCTTCTGTGGTGCCACATGCATAACGCAATGTCCACGACCTTTTCAGTCCTGGTAGTGGAGATATTTTTGATTAATTCATCACTTTCACTGGATTTGTATGTATGTGACTTCTGCTTATTCCCCCCAATTGAAAAGGAACCTTAAGGGAAAACGTTTTGCATCTTCTGAAGGAGGTGAATACAGCCAGTATATTGTATTAAGGACACTTGAGAAGGAAGGCCCCAATGTTGTAGTTTCAGAAGATGATTGATCACTGGCCAAAAAAGGGACATTCATGATGTTTTTAGACTAACAGTAACGAAAAAATGGACTAACCCTAACCCTAAACCTAAACCTAACCTTAACCCTAACTCTAACCCTAACAACCCTAACCCTAACGAAAAAATGGACTAACCCTAACCCTAACCCTAAACCTAACCCTAACAACCCTAACGAAAAAATGGACTAACCCTAACCCTAACAATAGTATCTCTGATGTAGGTGGTATGACAGAACTCTTGGCATGAGCCTTGTATTACGTAACGAGATGATGTAACAGTCTAATGTATGACGTGTTGTGGTTTCAGAAGCCTGGTTCATCTCTACATTCTTTGCTGCGGCTACAGCTTTATCATACGTTCTGCACATCATGGCCTGCTACAGGTATATTTATATATATTCTATTATTATTATATATATATATAGAGGCGAACAGGCTAGCCTGCTATGTGAGAGGTGTGCACCCTAATGCCTTCACAATCTGACAATAACCCCTTCATTTTTTGTATACAAGATCGAGGCTCGTGAAAGAGCTAACTTTAATCACACAAAAAGTCAAACCGACACACAAAACACAAAAATAAGGGGAGCGGTAGACAAGATGGGGAGAGAAGTGGAAGGACACAAACACAACATTTGAGAGCAGGGACATCGTTAGAAATGTGGGAGGGGGAGGGCTTTGGGGGAGGTGGGAGAGGTATAAAACATATGAACACTGCAAGGACTTCCAGGAAAGAAGTTGGAATTTCCAAAAAAAAAAGTGTATCTGGGGTGAATTAGCGGCGGTAGAAAAGATCAAGGTTTTGGATGGGGGAAGATAAGAGATGGTGGTGAACAGCTGTTTTAAAGACCTGGAGGGAGGAGTGGGATTGAAGGGAGTGGGGTGGGGGAGTTTGTTCCAGAGGCGGGAGAAAAGGGGAATGAAAGAGTGAAGGTGAGCAGAGAGCCTATATTTTGGCAGTTTAACCATAAGAGGGTTGCAGGAAGATCTTGTGCGACCTGAAGGAACATTAGGGGGACAGAGCACAGAGAGAGCTGGGGGGGCAAGGCCAA
The DNA here is from genome assembly GCF_964187855.1 of Myxine glutinosa. NCBI lineage: Eukaryota > Metazoa > Chordata > Myxini > Myxiniformes > Myxinidae > Myxine > Myxine glutinosa. The sequence continues at coordinate 9,793,119 of NC_136271.1, forward strand.
AGAGGAGTCGGTAGAAGACAGAAAGACCACCAACCTGCCTGCGGTGAGTAAGTGAAAGGCCCTCGGAGTTAGCTTCATCGCAGGAGATTCCAATGATTCTGAAAGCTTTGGTTTCAACAGCGTGAAGCCGAGCTAGGTGTGAGGCAGGAGCACCAGCCCTGAGGGGGGAACAGTAATCCATTGAGCTGTGGATGAAAGCCTTGTATTTGGTGAGGAGCTCAGGTGTGCCAAGGAAGGACTTCGCACGACGGAGGATGCGCAGTCGGCGACTGGCTTTGGAGGCCAGCTTGGAAATGTGGTTATCCCAAGAAAGATCATGGCAGATAGTGAGACCCAAAAGCTTGAGCGACAGAACTTCTTGGAGAGGATTGTTGAGAAAGTAGATGGGAGGGTTGTCCAGTCGGTCTTTTCGGAGAGACATAGTAAGAGTGTGAGATTTGTCAGGATTGAAAGACATAAATGACCTTATGTTGACCGTATGAAAGACCTTATGTTGCAAAATAAAGAGTGCGCCGCTTCTCAGGTGGGGAAATGCTCCGAATACTTTCGGTTTCAGTTCATCTTCAAAACGCTTCCAAACAATCTCTGGTGTCACATTGTTAGTCCTTGTGCCATTGGCGTTATCAAGGACCGACAAACTAGAGCGTCTCAGGCCTTCCTCACCTGATAGCAGGAGAATATGGTCAATTTGTTTGTCACCTGCTCTATGTTCTTCACGGAAAAGTACAGCTGGGTACCTTTTGTGAATAGGTCGAAGGCTTCACCCAGGTTGATGCTGGTCCAATCCATGCGTGGCATAATGGGCATGTCTGCCATTGCCCGCTTGGCTAAAAATCTTTAGATGGGGTTCAAATCGGGTTCGTAGGTTTGTCTTTCGCTGAGTCCATGGAACAAGATTAATTATAGTCTCAAGTTATGAGATGAAAAGCTTTAATGAAGAGAACAGCATGTCCAGCCCCATCACTAGGGGCTGTGCTCCATCACTAGGGGCTGTGCTCCATCACTAGGGGCTGTGCTCCATCACTAGGGGCTGTGCTCCATCACTAGGGGCTGTGCTCCATCACTAGGGGCTGTGCTCCATCACTAGGGGCTGTGCTCCATCACTAAGGGCTGTGCTCCATCACTAGGGGCTGTGCTCCATCACTAGGGGCTGTGCCCCTTCACTAGGGGCTGTGCTCCATCACTAGTGGCTGTGCTCCATCACTTGGGGCTGCGCTCCATCACCAGGGGCTGTGCTCCATCACCAGGGGCTGTGTTCCATCACTAGGGGCTGCGCTCCATCACTAGGGGCTGCACTCCATCACTAGGGGCTGCGCTCCATCACTAGGGGCTGCGCTCCATCATTAGGGGCTGGGCTCCATCACTAGGGGCTGCACTCCATCACTAGGGGCTGCACTCCATCACTAGGGGCTGCACTCCATCACTAGGGGCTGCACTCCATCACTAGGGGCTGCACTCCATCACTAGGGGCTGCGCTCCATCACTAGGGGCTGCGCTCCATAGCTCGTATGATCGTGTATAAGACTGTGTCAACAGTGCTAAACTTCTGGAATTTTTACTGCTTCGCCCATAGGGCAATGCCGTCTGGAACAGCGTGTGTCTGCCCGTCCGGTTTATGTTTGTATGAATGTTCGTCACAAGTGCCCAACAATCAGAGCTGAGGATCTGATCGCATGACAGAGGGACAGCACTCAGCAGATACAAGCCTGGCTACGCCATTTGGAGCCCATCGGTCTTCTTTTATATGACCTTTAAATCGTTATTTTATTTCAATTGAATTGCAGTGCCTTCAGAAAGTATTCCCCAGAAAGTATTCACACCCCTTGACTTTTTTCACATTTTGCTTTGTGACAGCCTGAATTCAAAATTGATTAAATCACGATTTTTGTCACCGATCTCCACGTAATAACCCATAATGACAAAGTGGAAATTTTTTAATAGGAATTTTTACAAAATAATTAAAATTTAACAGCTGAAATATCTTGAGTCATCAGGTATTCAACCCCTTTGCTATGACACTCCAAATTGAGCTCAGGTGCATTCAGTTTCCTTTGACCATCCTTGGGTTGTCTCTACAACCTGATTAGAGTCCTCCTTCAGCCAAATGAATTGATTGGACATGATTTAGAAAGAAACACGCCTTTCGATATAAGGTGCCATGGTTGACAGTTCATGTCGTAGCAGAAACTCGACCATGAAGTCCAAGGAACTCTCCGTAGAACTCCGATATAGAATTGTGAGGAAGCATAGATCTGGGGAAGGGTATAAAACAATTTCTAGAGCGTTGAAAGTTCCGAAGAACACAGTGACCTCCATCATTAGGAAATGGAAATAATATGGAACTACCCAGACTCTTCCTAGAGCTGGCCGTCTGACCAAACTGAGCAACCGGGCAAGAAGAACCTTGATCAGGGAGGTGACCAAGAATCCAATGACCACTTTGACAGAACTACAGAGTTCCTTGGCTGAGATGGGAGAACCTGACTGGAGGACAACAGTCTCTGCAGCACTTCACAACTGTAGGCTTTATGGGAGAGTGGCCAAACGGAAGCCACTCGTGAGAAAAAGGCACATGACAACACGCATGGAGTTTGCAAAAATGCATGAAAAAGACTCAGAGCATGAGGAAAAATATTCTGTGGTCTGATGAGACGAAAATTGAACTATTTTGCGTGAATGCAAAGCACTACGTCTGGTGGTAACCGAGTACAGCTCATCACCCATCTAACACGATCATTACCGTGAAGCATGGTGGTTGCAGCATCATGCTATGGGGATGCTTTTCAGCAGCAGGGACTTGGAGATTTGTAAGGATAAAGGGAACAATCAATGGAGCTAAATACAGGCAAATAAATTAATTTGAATCAGAATAATTCGAATAATTTTGAATTAATTAGAATAATTACTTTAATTAGAATAATAAATATATTAGAATAATTTTTTTTAATGTTGGAGGCTCCAGGCATGGACGAGATAGTCCTCATCGAGGCCAGGCTTTAAATAAAAAAGAAGAAAAGTGTATTATGAAAAGTGTATGGTGTTTGTTTGTGAGAAAGAGAGGTTGAAGCTAGGCCGGTAGCTATAGTTTGAGTGAGACAGAAAGTAAGACCAGCAATCCTGATATGGAGAGTGTAAGATGGTTCTGGGCACCACTTTAACGCTCCTAAGTCAGGAGGGTAGTTCTACCCTGGGCAGTTGCTGTCTACAACCTACTACCTAAAATATTTCTGTATTTAATTTGTAATTATTTTGTAAATCTTTCTTTAAAAATTCCACTTTGTCATTATGGGGTATTATGGGTAGATCATTGACAAAAAAAATTCTATTTAATCAATTTAAAATTCCAGCTGTAACACAACAAAATGTGAAAAATGTCAAGGGGGTGTGAATACTTCCTGAAGGTACTGTTTGTACTCGAACACTGCATGGGTATTATGATAATATAGGTAGATAATATTGTGTACATAAATCATAGTACCGCAGCTCAAGTGCCAGGTGCATGCTGAACCAATTTTTTTTAATGTCCTTGTGGCGGAGTGCTTCCTTGCATGATTGTGTATAAATTAAAATATGAAATACTAGCAGAGTTCAGTTACCCGGCGTTGCACGGAAAATAAATAGGTGTGTGTAGTGGGGTTTTTTTTAATAGTCAGAGGAAGCCACGCCCCTTTGTCACACCCCGCTGCCACGCCCCGAGTCTAAATCTGATCTCTCTGAGTCTAAATCTCTCTATGTCACTTCCTTAGGCTGTCCATGAGGCACAACCGAACAAACAGACGTTCACAAATAGGGTTATAGATATTGAACAGTCAGATGAAGACATTACCTGTTACATGCATTTCAGGAAGCATATGAAGCGATTGTGGAGAGGAGAAAGGTGGTTTCTTCCACCGAAACAAAGTATGTCAAGGACCAATCTGGTAAGATGTGAAACCTGAGCCCTGTAAACGTACATTGTTGCTAAAACCTCAATCCTCTCTTAACTACGAGTAGAACGTTGAATTTTGAAGATGAAGGAAACTGCTTTTGTGAGATCGGTTGTGTTGTCTATTTCTACTTCCATTTTTGTGTCCTCTATCCTTTTAAGATCTCCTTTTCTTCGATCTTCCATCCATTGATAGGGCAGGTGGTGCATGTGGCGAGGATTACCTGGATTGTAGTGTAATTATATGGAATATTTGCTACTGTACGTGATTTTGTTGGCAATTTTATTGGCAAATGGCAATGCGTTCTTGCTAACACCGTGGATCTTTAAGCGGAGAAGCCACTTCAATATTTGGTTATGTCCTTCCTTCCGTCCATCAAAAATGAAGAAGAAGAACCTTTCTGACCCACCGTGTTTAATTCTCGAGGTATGTGTAATTAAAATAAAGTGTAATTCGAAGGTGTTCTAGAGGGTTATACAGGATAATTTTAAAAGGTAATTATCCTGCACTTGCGCGCGATGCAAAAAGCAGGGTTAGCGATTGGTTGCATACGTGTGTCATACGTACGTACAGTGCATTCAGAAAGTATTCAGACCCTTCACTTTTTTCACATGTTGTTATGTTGCAGCCTTATGCTGAAATCGTTTAAATTCATTTTTTCCCTCATCAATCCACACTCAATACCCCATAATGACAAAGAGAAAACGGGATTTTAGAAAGTTTTGCAAATTTATTAAAAAGAAAAAACTGAAATATCACATTGACATAAGTATTCAGACCCTTTGCTATGACAACTGAAATTTAGCTCAGGTGCCTCCCATTTCTCTTGATCATCTTTGAGATGTTTCTACACCTTGATTGGAGTCCACCTGTGGTAAATTCAATTGATTGGACATGATTTGGAAAGGCACACACCTGTCAATATACGGTCTCACAGCTGACAATGAATATCGGAGCAAAAACCAAGCCATGAGGTCGAAGGAACTGCCTGCAGAGCTCAGAGACAGGATTGTGTCGAGGCACAGATCTGGGGAAGCCTACAAAAAATCTCTGCTGCATTGAAGGTTCCCAAGAGCACAGCGGCCTCCATAATTCTTAGATGGAAGAAGTTTGGAACAACCAGGACTCTTCCTAGAGCTGGGGCCGCCCGGCCAAACTGAGCAATCAGGGGAGAAGGGCCTTGGTAAGAGAGGTGACCAAGAACCCGATGGTCACTCTGGCTGAGCTTCAGAGATCCTGTGTGGAGATGGGAGAAACTTCCAGAAGGACAACCATCACTGCAACACTCCACCGATCTGGGCTTTATGGCAGAGTGGCCAGACGGAAGACTCCTCAGTGAAAGACACATGAAAGCCCCCCTTGGAGTTTGCAAAAAAGCACCTAAAGGACTCTTAGACTGTGAGAAACAAGATTATGTGGGCTTTCATGTGTCTGGATGGATTTCATGATGGAGCGCATCCTCCATCCAATTGGAGCGAGAGTGTAAATTTATGATGTCATAGGTCATGTGGTTAGGCATCCATACTGGATCGAAGCAAAAATCGTTTGAAAATCCTCTTCTCTGATCTGATCGATGGTTGTGTTTGACATACATAAACCATCACGTGTGAGATAATGCAATTAAAACGAAAAGAAAAATGTGTATTTCTAACTACCAACTACATATTCACAACCACAACTCTACAATCCTCTGCACACGCAGCATATGCAACAACCTGTCCCTACGTCCCCTGACATGTTTGTACCTCGCATGTAAATAATCTCGATTATTGTGAGGCAGTTGCAGGAGAAGTACATGGAGAAGAGGAAGAAGTTGTTTCTTGGGTTTGTTGATCTGGAGAAAGCATTCGATAGGGTTCCACGCAAAGTATTGACATGGGCATTGAGGAAGTTAGGAGTGGAGGAATGGTTGATCAGAGTAGTGATGGCAATGTACAAAAGAGCGTGCACAGCTGTAAGGACGAAGGACGGGAACAGCGGTGAGTTTGAGGTGAAGGTGGGAGTGCATCAGGGGTCGGTACTAAGTCCACTACTATTTGTAGCTGTGATGGAGGTGCTGGCTCGGAACGTAAAGGAGGGTTTACCGTGGGAGTTGTTGTATGCAGATGATCTGGTGTTGATTGCGGAAAGTATGGATGGACTGAAGGAAAAGATGAACAAGTGGAAGGAATGTATGGAGACAAAAGGTCTGAAGGTGAATATCGGAAAGACGAAGGTGATGGCAAGTGGTAAAGCATGTGGTGAGGTGGAAAGAACTGGGAAGTGGCCGTGTGCTGTGTGCAGGAAGGGTGTCGGAGTGAACTCCATTCAATGTACAATGTGCGCTGAGTGGGTTCATCAAAAACGTAGTGGTCTGAGAGGGTCATTAACCAGTGTGGCAGCTACATTCAAATGTACGGTGTGCACAGAGGGAGCTGCAGATGAAGGAAATGTTTAGTTGGATCGTGGAGACGGCGTGAAGCTGGAAGGTGTGAAAACATTTTGCTACCTCGGAGACATGCTGAATGGAGAAGGTGGATCAGACTCGGCAACGGTTGCTTGAGTGAGATGTGCATGGAAGAAGTTTCGGGAACTGAGTGGCATGCTGATAAGGAGGGGAGTGTCGTTGAAGCTGAAGGGAAAGGTGTATGCTGCACGTGTGAGAAGTGTTATGATTTATGGGAGCGAGACATGGGTAATGAACGTAGAGCAGCAACGAAGGTTGGAAAGGGTGGAAATGCGAATGGTTCGGTGGATGTGCGGAGTATCGTTGAGAGAGAGGAAGACAAATGATGAATTGCGAAAAATGATGGGAATAGAGCCTGTGATTGATGTTGTGAAGAGGAACAGGTTGAGATGGTTTGGTCATGTGTTGAGGAAGGATGAAAGTGACTGGTTGAGAAGAGTGATGGAAATGAATGTAGAAGGAAGTAGAGGACGGGGAAGACCGAGAAAGACTTGGCTAAAGATGGTGGAAGAAGAAATGCGGGCAAGGGGGTTAACAAGGAGAGATGCAGAAAATAGGGCAAGATGGAGAAGATTGTCATGGGGACCGCAAGGCTAACCCCCGCTCTAGCAGGGAAAATGGCCTTAAAATGCATGTTGTGTTGTTGTTGTATGTAAATAAACTCGATTACGTTGTCATCAAATGTTTTACACATTATGGTAGGATGCATAACAATATAATCAATAGCATGTATGTGTGATACATGCTATTGATTATATTGTTATGCATCCTACCATAATGTGTAAAACTGCCTTCTTTTCACCCCACTCATGCTCACCTGCATTCTGCAGGCAGGAGGAGTGAGATATCCTGGCTGGCAAGTTGCTTACCTCCTCTGGGGTATGTACCTGTGTTCCATTAACATATGATCTGCACTAAGGGACTGTGCGGGGATTAAAATACATTTCAAATACAAACTACACAATACTATCACTATTATGTTTTATTTAACTAGGGCATTGCCCGTACGTGGGTGCCCGTTCCTTGCCCAAAAAAAAAAAAAACGCTACCCGTACGCTCTACCCCGCCCGTACGCCCGTAAACAAAAAATAACAACGCTCTTCGCTTCCGCCCTTCGCTCTGACTGAATTGGGAGAAATAATGCGCATAAGAAATCGAATTACGTACCGTAATGGCGGTCAGCTCGTAACGCGCACACTGTCCGGAAGTTCGCATATCGCATATCTATCTATCTATCTATTAATGCCCATTTATTCAATTATCGCCAACGTATTTTGGCTTTTTGCAATTTAATCGCAAGGAAAAGTAGAAAGAGAAGAGGGAAAAAAAGAAAAGCCTTGCCTTGCTGCAAACAGCTGCTGCAAACAACAACAACATGGAAGGCTGCACTGTCCGGAAGTTGGCATATCGCAGTTACGATTATTTTAGTGTTAATGGCCAATTATTCAATTAGCGCCAACGTATTTTGGCTGTTTGCAATTTAATCGCAAGGAAAAGTAGAAAGAGAAGAGGGAAAAAAAGAAAAGCCTTGCATTAACGCATTAACGCTTGCATTGCATTAACGGTTCGGCACACGTGATAGCTCGCTGCTCTCTGATTGGTTGAAGCGTTTTTTGGACATAGCTCGGTAGGTACTTGTCCGATTAATTACAAACCTTGAAAAGGCACATCCTCGGGTCCCCAGCAATATACCTGGCAAGTTTCAAGTATATCGGACCCGTGGTTGTCGAGAAACAGCGGTCACAGACACACAGACACACAGACAGACACACAGAGATTGCTGGAATTATAGATAGATACACAAACATTTTATTTTATTATTACTATTTTATTTAAGATGCACGTCATGAAAAAGGTCAATTTTGAGTGTTTATTTGAATCACATTGATAGTCATTGTGAACGGAGTAATGATCAAAAGTGTCTATATATAATATAGACATCTATCTATAATTCCAGTAATCTCTGTGTGTCTGTGTGTGTGTATGCGACCGCTGTTTCTCGACAACCACGGGTCCGATATACTTGAAACTTGCCAGGTATATTGCTGGGGACCCGAGGATGTGCCTTTTCAAGGTTTCATATTAATCGGAGAAGTAGTTACCGAGCTATGGCGATTTCTTTACCAAACTCCGCAAGCTGTTCGCTTTGGACCAAACCATTTCATGTAAATAGAGGGGGGGGGGGATTGTCACCGTACTCGCAAGCCGTTCGCTTTGGACCAAACCATTTCATGTAAATAGAGGGGGGGGGATTGTCACCGTACTCGCAAGCCGTCCGCTTTGGCTTTGCGAATGGACCAAACCATTTCATGTAAATAGAGGGGGGGGATATAATTTTGTACGGGCATGCCCTAGTATATATAATATAAACTGCGTAAATTTCAATAAAAACTGGAAAAATTGAGGTGTTCTTAAACTTTTGACTGGTAGTGTATATATATATTGTTACGGAACCCAACGTCGGCCTCTTTCCCCCTTATCGCGGGGGGATTAATCCCCTCGTCTATGACTGACCGACGTGGTCCTCGAAGTTACAACGTCCTTACCGGACCGACGGTAGGTAGGGTCCGTAGGCCTAGGGGTTCGCTGCTTACCTAATTACTACCGCCAGCTGGGAACGAGGGAATAACTTCTGCCCGAACCACGGTTTTAGTTTGATTAATTGCAGAGCGGTTTTAGCAACCCGGAGTTCGAGCCATTAACAAACACTAGACCCGATTCCTATGCGTTGGCCGAATCGTGCCACGTACACTCAATCTGGAAATCACGAAGATGACCGGACGAGAATGAAAAAGGCAAAAGTAGGAAGAACAGATATTTATTAATTATTATTTACACAAACAAAGAAAAGGAGCAAAAGAATAAAATAAAAGCAATCTACAGGGAAATGGAAGGAGCAGAAGGACACAGAGCAATTTTAGCTTACCTATACAGTCTTACTTATCCCGGGACAGAACAAACAAAGACAGACTCACACGGTGGGAAATTGCAGATTGGATTTGATGCCGGTAGGACGGGGCACGGTCCAGAGAGATCGCGGCAAGGTCTCGGGGCCAGTGGCGCGATGATGGTCTCTCCCGCGTCGATTCCAGTCAGCAGGGCCCACAGAGGACACGAGGCGGCGCAAGCTCCAGCGCAAGGGGGCAGCACGGCGAGGCAGTAGGCGCACGAGACCATTCGTGTTCGTCTCTCCCCTATAAAAAAAACCCGCGCGTCCCCTTTTATTACGTGCTTTTGGGATTCACCCGCGTGCCTGTTGGAAACGCCCCTCGGTCAGCTCACCTCGGCCTTGATTGGTCGCGAGGGCTCACCGATCCCGCCCCCTTGATGAGGCGTTGGCAAAGCCACGCCTTGTCCCTCGCGCTTGGCTGACTCCTCCCCCCTCCCCCACCCCCCCAATGACGAGGCGGGGCCACACCCTTCTTCTCCGAGTTAGAGCACCTGCAATGGCGTCTTTGGCACGAGAGGAAAATGGGCCTATGCTTATTTAATTGATGCAACGCAATGAATTAGTGGACCACAGAGCCTTATACTGACATTTACTAAGGACATAACTACTGAGGGAAACCTATGATTTGCTACGTGGGTGCGATGGCCTAACTAAGGACGACCTTTGATCTTTACAATTGGAGGTATTTACAAGAAATATTTACAGCACACAAAAGGGTATATTTTACAACAAATTACACACAGGATTCTCAAATCCTCAACACTGCACCCTCATCCTCACGGGATGTCCCGGCCCGAAAAACATTAACTTTAGTGTGACACGCAGGTGTAGTAACCCTCTACAATTAACCTGACCCTGAGTGCGATAATTTAAAAACACAAATAAATATGTCCCGCTAATTGCGTTGCACCCTGCCTAAGTTTCACACCCACAGCTAACCGAATTGCGGAATTAATTCTCAAACTAAACATGAACGGTGGGGGAGCATTATTTACAGTGATGTTATTTTGACTATTTACAAAACTGCAACCCAGGACCTGTGATTTTCCAGGAGAGAAACAAAAAGAGATTCCTGTGGGGAGGGAGGAGACAGCATGCATTACCTATACAGTCTTACTTATGGTAACCTATACAGGCTATTACCTATATTACCTATATTACCTATTTACCTATATTACCTATATTATTATATTATTATTATTATATTATTATATTATATTATATTACCTATATTACCTATACAGTCTTACCGAATGGTGCATCGACGCACCAGCACCAATAAACACCAAAGCGCCAATCACCAAAAACGCACCAAAAGCACCATTCGGTGCAACAGTCACCAGTTCATCATAATAAAACAACAACAAAAAACAACTGGTGGTGGTCTTCTTCTTCTCTGCTGGGCCGATGTTCTTCCTGATGATCTTTCTTGATGTTCTCAACTTGCGGCATATTTGAAAATAAAAGGACACCAACGCGTCCACTTTTTATTTATGGCCAACAGGGGCCAACTAAGAGTGGTCCACCTGTCTGGCATAGGTGCCACCTTTACCCTGGGCCACATGTAAGATTACCTGGCCACCATGGCCGGTCCCCAGCAAAGGTGCCAGGCCCCAAAACGTGGGGTCCATAAAGTGGTGCTTGGCCGCAGAACGGCAGTCCATAAGTGGTGCATCAATGCAAGCATGCTGGTTGTGGGGGTTCGGGCTCACGGATGCGACCTCCCCGCACGCTCCCCCTCAGTGCCCAGAGAGCACGATCCTCGGTTAGGGAAGGAAGACAAAGCCGCAGGGTTAGTGAGGGCAAGGGCGCAGGGGTACACATCAAAACAGGCAATGCAGGACGAGGTACGTACGGAGAGCGAAGTGAGAAAGCTCGTCCCTACCGTACGCCCCTCATAGGTGACCTACACTACCCCCCCCCCTTGCCCCTCCCCGTATTTACAAAAATAAACTTACACATTTACAAATTCGTCACTACCGTCACGTCTTCCCCATATCTCCTAATACCAAATTCGTCACCACAATCCCTCCAATCCAAAATTTTCCATCACCAATTCATCATCAATCCTCATAAGGAGGGAGAGATGGAACATCAGCCCAATGCCACACCCACGTCATGATGCGTCTCACAATCCAAACATTTGCACAAAAATAATAAAAACATGGCATGGTGTGGAGTTTTGTCACCTCAGGTGAGTGGATGTAGATGGTGCGAGGAGATTCTTAATCCTAACTATCCTCTAAATGACTTTAATACACTTTACACTACCTGGGGTCTTTCCCTGCCAATCCATTGGCCATCTTACACTCTATGCGGTTTTAAGAACCAAATTCCCATTGACCAAACTGTGGTGCTTCCTCAATTTGGGGTCTCACTCCCCCGGTTCAACTCCCTGTGCCTTTGCACAATTTCCGGGCTGAGTTGTGTAGCTCTCCCAGCAGGTATACCCACCTGCACACCTCCACCACTGCAGTTGCCTCCGAGCTTACCTGCTCCTTGACCTAACCTATCTAACTGGGGAAGGCCCTCCTTGGCGCTTACCCCACTCGGTGCCCTCTCTGGCACTGGGCTACCCGGGTCCGTCCTCCGGATCCTCGGGCCCCATCCACAACAACTCTACCGGCTCCCAGAGCCCACCTGCGGCCTCACCTGGAATTAACTACGAGGACGACCTTCGACCTATCTTTACATTACGGAGGGTGACATTTCCACACAACAAAACCATAATTCTCACATTCTTTACACTTTCTCAAATTCGTTACAATATATATATATATATATATATATATATATATATATATATACGTATATATATATATATATATATATATATATATATATACATATATATATATATATATATATATATTGTTACGGTTTTTAGAACCTTCACTTGTAAAATAATAAGCCTTGTAAATAATTCCCTGTAAATATCCCCATCTTCCCAAAGGTCAAAGATCGCACCTTAGCTAGGCCACAAGCAACACGCAGGACACCATATAAACCTCTTCAGTTATCTCATTAGTATGTGTTCCAGGTAAGGATCTGTTTCCAATAGTTTGACTCTGCGTTGCATTAATCAAATAACCTAGGTCCCCTTTTCCAAATCACATTCATTTTGCGGCTTTACCCTCTCCAAATTGTATTGCGCGCCTCTGCCAGACGCAGCCGCCTCAGCGCTCATTTCAAACTCCATTGACCGCGCGGCCGAGTTGGAGAAGAAGGGGGGAGGAGCGCCAGGAACGCAGGCATGGCCCCATCAACGCGTCACGAAGGGAGGTACCGATGAACCCTCGTGACCAATCCAGGCCGAGGCGTGTTCACCGGTAGGCGAAGCGGACGCGGCTTGATACGCGAGGCATGTAATAAAAGTGCCGCCGCGGACTACTTCGAGAGAGAGCCAAGGAGACGTCACGGCAGATGAGCCAGAGGAGCCGCAGACGAACAAGCAGATGAGCCAGAGAGCCACAGAGGCGAGCGGCAGAGAGAGCCATGGAGATTGACCGGCAGAGCAGCAGAGATTTCAATTACGTACGCAGCATACCAGCTTTCCCCCGCTATATAATTGTCCGGTCACGTCCAACGACACGCGGAGCTGTTTGCCGGGTTTCGCCTCGAACCCAAAGCGTGGACCGGAGCGCGAGCTTGGAGCCGGACCTCGACGCCTACCATCTGCATGGACCCTTCTCCTCCTACCATTACCAACTCCCATGTAAGTCTGTTTGTTCTGTCCTGGGCGTGATAAGTAAGACTGTGTCAGCTTGCCCTGTGTCCTTTTACTTCCTCTACTTGAACATGCTTTTCCTTTCCTCTTTTAGTGTAATTAATAAATCACTAGCCGAAACCCGTGGAACATCCACGGAAGGGAGGATGTGGTGTATGGATAGAGTGTACCATTATGGATGGCATAGGGGAGCGCTCATGGGATCTTCTTCTTCCGTTAAGCTCCAATTTTTTCTCTTTAAGTTAAGTCCAATCAGTCCTCTCTGCTCGAAGTGCTCAGGCCATGCCTTCCCGCTCTCATACTTTTATTTCCGTTCGGTGTAGAAAGAGATTGACATATCGTTCGTCTGTTTTCAGCTCATTATCTTTAAGCTTCCTTACGTCTCGCCACCTGCTACACCTCTCTGAGTTACGAGGATTTATCCAACGCACCCCGAGTATCGCAACGTCACTCCATTTAACTTTATTAAAATGACGATAAAGACGTTTCCTTATATATCCTAATTTAAAATGTTTTTTTTTTTTTTTTTGCATACAAGCTCGAGGCTCGTGAAAGAGCGAACATTAATCACACAGAAAGACAAACAGACACATACAACAAATAACATCGGGAGCGGTAGACAAGATGGGGAGAGAGGGGGAAGGACACAAACAAAACATTTGAGAGCAGGGACCAAGAGACATGGAGACATCGAGAGATCTGTGGGAGGGAGAGGGCTTTGGGGGGGAGGCATGTGAAGGGGGGGGGGGGGGGGGGGGAGAGGTATAAACATATGGACACTGCCAGGACTTCCAGGAAAGAAGTTGGAATTTCAAACAAGGTGGATCTGGGGTGAATTAGTGGGGGTAGAAAAGATCAAGGTTTTGGATGGGGGAAGATAAGAGATGGTGGTGAACAGCTGTTTTAAAGACCTGGAGGGAGGAGTGGGATTGAAGGGAGTGTGGGAGTTTGTTCCAGAGGCGGGAGAAAAGAGGAATGAAAGAGTGAAGGTGAGCAGAGAGCCGAGATTTCGGCAGTTTAACCATCAGAGGGTTGCTGGCAGATCTTGTGCGACCTGTAGGAATATTTGGGGGACAGAGCACAGAGAGAGCTGGGGGAGCAAGGCCGGAGAGGAGTCGGTAGAAGACAGAAAGATCACCTACCTGCCTGCGGTGAGTGAGTGAAAGGCCCCCAGAGATAGCTTCATCGCGGGAGATTCCAATGATTTTGAAAGCTTTGGATTCAACAGCGTGAAGCCGAGCCAGGTGTGAGGCAGGAGCACCAGCCCATAGGGGAGAACAGTATTCCATTGAGCTGCGGATGAAAGCCTTGTATGTGGTGAGGAGCTCAGGTGTGCCGAGGAAGGACTTCGCCCAGTCGGCGACTGGCTTTGGAGGCCAGCTTGGAAATGTGGTTTTCCCAAGAAAGTTCATGGCAGATAGTGAGACCCAAAAGCTTGAGCGACAGAACTTCTTGGAGAGGATTGTTGAGAAAGTAGATGGGAGGGTTGTCCAGTCGATCTTTTCGGAGAGACATAGTAAGAGAGTGAGATTTGTCAGGATTGAAAGACATGTTCCACTTGTTTGACCAGTCTGTGATTTTGTCCAGGTCTTCAGAGAGTGAGGAGGCTGCAGACTGCCGATCTGAGGGAAGAGGAATGGAGCGGCAGAGAGTGGAGTCATCAGCAAAGAGATAGAGAGGATTTTCCAGAGAGTCGGAGAGATCATTGATAAAGACCAGAAAAAGCACAGGGCCCAGCACACTGCCTTGGGGAACTCCAGCCTGAACAGGAAGGGGAGATGAGAGAAATCCATTCAGGGCCACGCGTTGACTACGACCAGAGAGGAAGTCCGCAAGCCATGCATGGAGATTTCCATGGATACCATGGGAGGAGAGTTTGGTGAGCAGAGCTGGGTGCCAGACCGTATCGAAGGCACGTGATATGTCAAGGGAGACAGCTCTGATTTCCTGTTTGGCATTGAGGACCTCCATCCATTGTTGAGACAGCAGAAGCAGAATGTCCAGAGTAGAGTGACCTGGTCTGAAACCAAATTGATGATCAGAGATCAAGCCATTGGAGGAGAGGAAAGATTTCATATCCGAAGCAATGATGGATTCTATGACTTTGCTGATAATTGGGAGCAGGCTGATTGGTCTGTAGTTGCAAGGATCTGTTTTTGCACCTTTTTTGTGTAAAGCGGTAATGTTTGCTGATTTCCAGGATGCTGGCAGATGACCTTGAGCAAAAGATAGGGTGAAAAGAACAGAGAGAGGGTGAGACAGAGCGGCAGAGCAGGATTTTAGGACCCGTGGGCTGATGCCGTCTGGTCCAGTTGCAGAATCAGAGTCGAGGTTTGACAAAAACTCCTCCACCTTGTCAGGAGAGAAGGACACAGAGTCCAGGAGCAGTTGGGTTCGACTGGGAAAGGTGGGAACTGAGAGAGATGGGTTTGGGACTAAGGATTTTGAGGCAAACACAGAGTTGAGGCATTCGGCTTTGTCACGTGCGATGTCAACTGTGTGGCCATTTGAGGTAAGGGAGGGGATGGAGGGGGAACAAACACCAGAAACGGATTTGACCAGACGCCACCAGGATTTGGAGGAAGGAGACAGGTTTGAGAGTTCATTCTTGAGTGAGGAGAGATAGTGCTTCCTGGCACTCCTGAGGGTAGACACACACTTGTTCCGAGCTTGGTGGAAGGAACTGAGATTGCCTTCAGTTGGATGAGCCTTCCAAGAGGCAAAGGCAAGTTGTTTCAGGGCAACTGCCTCACCACAAGATTCAGTGTACCATGGACGGGAGGAAGGGTAAGACAACTGAAGGCGAGATGGGATAAATCTGTGCATGAGAGAGATCAGTTTGCTTTGGAAGAATTCCCAGGAAGAATTGATGTCAGAGGCAGTGGAGATGGGAGACCAATCCAGACGATTGATGGCTGCTTGAAGACCGTCCCAGTCGGCCTGAGTGAAATGCCGGACTCGTCGACGCTGAGGAGGCTCTCTGAGAATGGCCAGAGAGATGTCCACTTTGACAAGCACATGATCAGAAGAACCGATTGGAGCAGAAGAAGAGCAGCAGACATTAGCAGGGAAGTTTGTCATAACCAAGTCTAGAAGAGAAGATACTCCATTGGCTGAGATCCGGGTCGGGAAATTGACAGATTGTGTCAATCCCAGTGAGTCACAGAAGTCCTTTGCTGAGGTGCCATGACTGGTGAGAGAGGAAACCACACCCAACCAGGTGGCATGATGACAGTTGAAGTCACCACATATGAGGAAGAGAGAGTTGGGATGAGTGGATAGAAGTTGGTCCATGTTGTCAGACAGTGAAATGTAGATGGAGTCATCACTGTTTGGGGGACGGTACAGAACACATATGAACAAAAGGTGGGAGCGGAGAGGAAGCCGTAGCCAGAGGTACTCCTGGGGGTGAGGAGGAAAGAGGTCAGTGCAAGGAGAGTGAGGAAGAGAGTTTTTGATAAAGATAGCCATCCCACCACCAGGCCGAGGCTCAGGTCTATCATACCGGAGGAGGGAGTAACCAGGAAGAGATATTAAGGAATCAGAGACATCTTGAAGGAGGAAAGTCTCTGTTAAGCAGATCAAGTCTGGATTGTCAGAAGCAACCTGTATGGAGAGATCAGTCAGGTTTGAGCGAAGGCCCCGGATGTTTGAGGTCCATACCGTTAATGAAGAGAGAGGGGGAGCATCGGGTACAGGACAGGGGAGGGGAGGAGTAGGGTAAGATGAAGGATGAGAGGGGGAGGTAGGGAGAGCAGTTGATAGTGTGTCAGATATTGCAGAAGAGTTCCAAGAAAGGGAAGGATGAGGAGGATGAAAGGTTTGATGGTGAAGGGATGAGGCACAGTGAGGGGTTGTTTGAGGGGGGGGCAGAGGAAAGTAGAAGGTTTGGGGGGGTGGAGGTATGAGATAGAAGGGAGACGAAGTGGGGAGGAGGCAGCTTGGAGGAGGAGGGGGGAGGAGGGAGAATTGGAGAGGAATGGTATGGGGGGAGAATTGAATGGGAGGGGTTTGTGGGGAGTTTTGAAGGGGAGGAGTGAGGGGGGAGTTTAGGAGGGGAGGGGCAAGGGGGGAGTTTTGGAGGGAAGGGGCAAGGGGGAAGTTTAGAAGTGGAGGGGCAAGGGGGGAGTTTAGGAGTGTAGGGGCAAGGGGGGGGGATTTGGAGGGGAGGGGCAAGGGGGGAGTTTAGAAGGGGAAGGGCAAGGGGGGAGTTCAGGAGTGGAGGGGCAAGGGGGGGATTTGGAGGGGAGGGGCAAGGGGGGAGTTTAGGAGGGGAAGGGCAAGGGGGGAGTTCAGGAGTGGAGGGGCAAGGGGGGAGTTTAAGAGTGGAGGGGCAAGGGGGGAGTTTAGGAGTGTAGGGGCAAGGGGGGGGGATTTGGAGGGGAGGGGCAAGGGGGGAGTTTAGAAGGGGAAGGGCAAGGGGGGAGTTCAGGAGTGGAGGGGCAAGGGGGGGATTTGGAGGGGAGGGGCAAGGGGGGAGTTTAGGAGGGGAAGGGCAAGGGGGGAGTTCAGGAGTGGAGGGGCAAGGGGGGAGTTTAAGAGTGGAGGGGCAAGAGGGGAGTTTAGAAAGTGGATGATTAATGAAAGACGAACATTGATAACAAATTGGGTTTGTTGTGATTTTCAAGTTAGCAATCCGATTCAGAACGATGGAGGAGGGATGGAATGAATGTGAATTTAGACCATGTAGTTAGGGAGACGTATAAGATATTGAATTTCTTTTTTTTGAAGTGGAATGAGTTGGAGAGGAAATTGAGAAAAGCCTTTTAAATAGGAAGAAAAACAGCGTGTTGTAATATACCACTGAATAAAACACAGAAGGGGAAAGGTTAAACATATTTAAATAATATTTAAACAAAACTGTGAACAATCTTATATGCACAAAATACCAACGGGGGGAGAGCCGAGAGGGACCACCACGAGTCACGTGAACAGGGCAAACGGTGGATGGCAAGGAGATAATGGGGGCGGGGCGAACAGCACACCTGGACAGAAAATACAGGATGAGACAACAGTACACGTGGAGAAAGGAAAATAAATGTTTTTGGTTTTTTGGGGGTTTTTTTTTTGGGGGGGGGGGGGGGGATTTAGAACGTTAGACAGAGTATTATGTTCGGGGTAGAAGGGAAAAACTAAGAGCCAAGCCAAACACGCTTAAGTTAACAAAACACCGACGGGGGTACAACTACAAGGCCACACACGAGGAGCAGAACACGATTAATTAATTATGAGTTACAGGAAATTCAAACCAAAACTAACTATAATCAAACAATATCGCATGGACGATAAAATAACGAGTTGAAATTTGACAATCTATCTGGGGAAATGGGGGAGAAACACGTGGTCGAAGAACGAACGAACGAATAAGAATGAATAAACGAATGAGCACAGAGAAGGTAGTCTTTTTTTTCTTTTTTTTTGAGTTGAGATTTACATAAGGAATTAGGCTATGGGGTGAAAAGACTGGGAAAACAGAGAACGAAAGTTATTGGATCACAAACGACGGACCGCTGAGAGAAAAACAAAGCCTCAAGGTTGTACAGTGTACACTGTACAAGGCCTCAAGACACGACACGAATTAACACGATTTTCAATACAGGTATGAAAGATTTGCACCGAAAATCTTCGTCGGGACAATATACGTACATACACCATAAAATAAATACAGTTATAACGAAAATACAAATGGGAACAATTACTTAACTTCGATTTCGATGGAGAGCGTGTAGAGCTGCGAATAAACGAACCCTCGCCATGTTCAAGGGAATAAAAAGACCATTTGGTTCACACCAGCCATGTTCACACCACTCGACTGTCCAATCAGCGGACGGCTCGCATCGCCTTCGCCCAGCAGACGCCAATACGATGGCGTCGTAAGATGGCGTCGTATCGGCCGTTAATCGTATGCTTTTTGGCCCCAAAGTCGACTAATTCAGATTTTTCGAGTGTGGCTGTACGTGATAAACAAAGAGCGCGGTTCGTAGATCGTAAATGCATTAGTGCCGTGGGCATCGGGTCACTGTGTGCAGCGTAAAAGGGATAACAAAGTCGAGTCCTTACGGTATTATTATATAGATATTTGTTCTTCCTACTCTGGTTTCCTCTCATCCGATTGCTTTCGTGATTTCCTCAATTGAGTACCTGCGGCGCGATTTGGCAGAACCGCTCAGAATCGGGTTTAGTCCTTTTGTTAACGGCCCGAGTCGCAGCTCGCTTCGCTCGGCGCATCCATTAACGCTGCGGCTCGGGTGGAAATTATCTCCTCGCTTACGGTCGGTCCTAGTAAGCAGGTATTTGAGACTTCATTGACCAATGACCCTGGCTACTACCGACCGGAAGTGACGTCATAGTTTCTAGGACTGGGGGACAGTGTAAAAGACAAGGGGATTAACCCCCCCTTGGTAAGGGGAGCGCCGACCCCCGGATCCACAACAATATATATATATATATGTGTGTGTGTTAATTTAATTAAGTCCATACATGTGAGGCACATGCAGAGTAATTTTATGTCCCTTTCTGCAGGTTATATAATATTGCACGTCACCTACTTCCTCTTGGCCATGATCGTTGCATATGCAATTGTGCTGCCAATCATGGCGAGCAACAACGCCCTTGCCTTCCAAAGCATGGGTCTGCTAATGTGAGTATCAATTCGATTTGAAGAGTCCATAGTTGCGAAACGTAGCCTTTTGCCGACTCTATTAGCCAAGTGAAATCCACCTTTTGTGAATGTTATGGAGAAAAGCTTTGTTACCTGCGCTCACGAAAATCTTTGAAAGTCTTCTTTTCTGAAACCGCTTAACCGATCAATGTGAAACATTAACTATTTCATCAACTACCCATGGGGAATATGGTTTGATAAAGATGACGTCATTGGTCACGTGGTTTGGCGACCATATTGGATCAAAGGGGAAAAAACTTAAAAAGAGAAGAGTTGGCTTGCACCAAGTTCTTCTCAAGAATGTGCGGGAATTTGAATACAGTCTATTTATATCGTATTCTAATATATATCGTATTCCATGAATACCGTCTAGTTACCCTCACCAGAGGAGAGGGTATTGCATTTGAGTCCGTTTGTCTGTTTGTTACTTGCAAAATCGAAGATTTTTCAAGTATATTGGTCGGTTGTGTTTGTGGTTCTGTCTGTCTGTTTGTTTGTCTGTCTGTTTGTCTGTTTGTCTGTTTGTTTGTCACCGGCCTACAGGTCACAATTTTCAACCGATCTTCACGAAACTTCACCAAATGGTAGAGTTGGTCAAAAGCAAGAAGCCTGTTGTTTTTCTGGTCAATAGGTCAAAAGGTCAACATAGGCCAAGGGTCACCAACTTTGCTATATTTCTAAAATCCTCAATTTTCATCCGATTGACTTGAAATTTGAAGAGGACTTGCATGTCTGGTCACTAAATTCAACCACCAAGTATTTTTGAGGTCAACATTGGCCAAAAGGTCAATATAGGCCAAATTTCTAAAATCCTCAATTTTCATCCAATTGACTTTAAATTTGAAGAGGACTTGCATATCTGGTCACTGAATTCAACCACAAATTATATTTTAGGTGAACATAGGCCAAAAGGTCAACATAGGCCAAATTTCTAAAATCCTCATTTTTCATCCAATTGACTTGAAATTTGAAGAGGACTTGCATATCTGGTCACTGAATTCAACCACCAAGTATATTTGAGGTCAACATAGGCCAAAAGGTCAACATGGGCCACATTTCTAAAATCCTCAATTTTCATCCAATTGACTTGAAATTTGAAGAGGACTTGCATATCTGGTCACTGAATTCAACCATGTATTATATTTTAGATAAACATAGGCCAAAAGGTCAACATAGGCAAAATTTCTAAAATCACCAATTTTCATTTGATTGACTTGAACTTCTTCGAGCATTTATATATATGGTCACTGAATTCAACCACCATCTATTTTTGAGGTCAACATAGGCCAAAAGGTCAACATAGGCCAAATTTTTAATATCCTCAATTTTCATCCGATTGACTTGAAAATTGATCAGCATTTGCACATCGAGTCACTAAATAGGAAAACTAACTAGTTTTGAGGTCAAAAGGTCAAAGGTCAACTCAAGGTCAACCTTCCAAAATCATCATTTTTCATCTGAAAAATCGTCAATTTTCATCCTGTTGACCCGAGCTTTGATCAAGATTGTAAATTTTAATCTTCATGAAATGGACAATTTGCTGTATCAATGGAAAACTTTGGGGGGGGGGGGGGTGGGATTTTGCAAGTATCGTGCTACGCATGACGTCCTCTTGTTTGTTTGTTTGTTTGTCCGCACAGAATAAATATGATTTTCTCTGCAACCGTTTGTCCGATCGGCAGGAAATTTTCACCGTAGGTGCAACTCCACCTGTAGAATTTTTAAATGATAATTATGACATCATAGATCACGTGGTTCGGCCACCATCTTGGAAAAACCGAAAAATTTGCACCGCTATATCTCCGAAAGCGCTGAATAGTAAAAATTGAGACATGGCTCATTGTAAAGAACTCTCCATAGGGAATAAAATATGTTAATGATGATGTCATAGGTGCCTCCATTATGACGTCATAATTCGACAAGTACAAAACTTCATCCGATCGAGATGAAATTTCTTGAGCATAATCTAGGAATAAATTGGTGGAGATAAAAATAATGATGACGTCATCGGTCACGTGGTTCGGCCGCCATATTTGTTTTAACACAAAAGCCTTAAAACCACTGAAAATACATCCTGATGAGGGTTTGAATCTGATTACTCTTTTTCTTGTTTTTATTTGCATTGTACAATTGCAAGGCTGGAACTTAACATGCATTTTGTGAAAGTGAAATTTGATCTGATTCGTATATCTTAGCAGAGGCTAAAGTGACTAAAGTGTGCTCTTTGAACCATTAAGGAATATATCCTAGTTGGTGACACCTTCATTTTATAAAGATTTTGACGTTGTTTGTTTACAATAATTGAATTACGAAATTATTGATGGATTTTTGATTTGCAGAAGTCAAATTGGAAAGGCTAATGAAGGCTGTTGATGTCTCTAAATCCGCTGGTGCTATTTCTTCAACAGGCTTGGTGTCTTCTTCATGATATCCGTGATTGTGGCTCAGGTCCTAATTTGTGGGATTTTCTTTCTGCAAGACAAAATCAACCCCTCAGACACAGATAAACCACTTGCTTTGAACAACAGGTATGATGGATTATATTTCCTTCATGAACCCTTTATGCTGGCAGGATGGCCTAAAGGTACGCACAAACACCTCTAAGCTGTGTAACCTGGGTTTGAATCCTGACCCAAGTATAAACTCTCAACGCGCGGTGTTTCACGGGCAGGTGATTCATCAAAAGGTAGTCACATCAAAAGGTGTGCCGTTCCTCGGATGAACGTTAAACTTGGAGTCCCGTCTGCCCATGTTAGTTGATGGACGTTAAAGATCCCACGGTGGAGGGTCGGCGTGCTATCGCCAGCACCTTAAACAAATTACAAAATCTTGCCCTGTCTTCCTGAATCGGAGTAGCGACCCAACCAGGATTGTAGCCCAGTAACTGCTTCAGCAGCACCAACGTTCTGCATAGGGCATATTACATATGATGACGATGATGATGAAGAACATTTTTTACATGGTGTAATTTTCTGCCACATTTACACCACAAACAGTTAATGTGCTGGAAGAGTTTAAGTGCCACCTTATCCCTCCATAAATCTCACCTTCTGCAAGGAAGCCCCCACCTTCTACAAATAGGGAAGTGAACAACTATCGGGGATGCCTCTTCGCGGTGGTTGTACCCCCCAACGCAAGTCAGGGGCCAAATTTTCCCCATTCTCCCCTGCAGCCGGGATTCTTCAGGGCAGTGCGGTCATCGTCAGAGTGCCGATCGGTGCCCATGGATTGGACATTTCCCTCTTGTCGCTCTCTCTCACCTCCCTCCATCTCTCTCTCACTCGCTTTCTCTTTCTCTCTAACTCTGCTGTGGTCCTGACTTTGTGAAGGCGGCGGTACACCATCCTGGATGTGGGGATCTCTGGGTTGCTCCTGCGAGATTGATCACCTGTCTCTGTGCCACGGGTTTGTTCGAGAGAGCTCGGCAGGGCTATAAAACAACAACAACAACAACAACAACAACAACAACAACAACGAGGGAAGTTATCCTGTGGGATGCGATCCCTCTCATACCATTTCATCTGGTGGAATAGTTTCTTGGTCGTATAACCACGTCACATTCCCATCGTTCTGAAACACTAGCGAAAACAAAATAGGAGTTTTTTGTATGGGAAAGTGTAAAGACTTGTGGAAAAGCTGGAACACTGAACAGAACAAAAGAGAACGGGAGAAAAAGAGAGAGAGAGAGAGAGAGAGAGAAGAGAAGAGAAGAGAAGAGAAGAGAAAGAAGAGAGAAGAGAGAAGAGAGACATCGAGACATCGACATCTTGTCCATCCTCTGTATCCATCTTGTCTTGTCTTCCCCATGCATCCTCTGTATCCATCTTGTCCTCCCCATGCATTCTCTGTACTAGTATCCATCTTGTCTTCCCCATGCATCCTCTGTATCCATCTTGTCCTCCCCATGCATTCTCTGTATCCATCTTGTCTTGTCTTCCCCATGCATCCTCTGTATCCATCTTGTCCTCCCCATGCATTCTCTGTATCCATCTCGTCTTGTCTTCCCCATGCATCCTCTGTATCCATCTTGTCCTCCCCATGCATTCTCTGTACTAGTATCCATCTTGTCTTTCCCATGCATCCTCTGTATCCATCTTGTCCACCCCATGCATCCTCTGTATCCATCTTGTCTTGTCTTCCCCATGCATCCTCTGTATCCATCTTGTCTTCCCCATGCATCCTCTGTATCTATCTTGTCCTCCCCATGCATTCTCTGTACTAGTATCCATCTTGTCGTCCCCATGCATCCTCTATCCATCTTGTCCTCCCCATGCATTCTCTGTACCGGTATCCATCTTGTCAACCACATGAATGCGTGTTTTGCATCTTGTTTTTGTATGTTATGTCCTGATCAGTCCAGTGTACGAGCTCTACCACGAGCCTTGACTATACAGAAAAACCTACAGAGGCCATTTTTCCCCGCAGGGTGGGGGTTGGCCTTTTTCAGGCACCTTGGTCGCCTTTTTTTTAGCAATGTTTTATGGCCGGATGCCCTTCCTGCTACCAACCCTGTTAGTCGCCTCTTGCAACACACAAGGAATTACCAGTGAGCTGGTTTACAATTTGCCGACCTTGGAGGGATGACAGGCTGAGTCAATCCCCCTTAGCATTAATTCAGTGATCGACCAGGATTCAAACTCAGGACCCTAGGATCCCAAGCCCTCCACCCCAACCGCTAAGCCAACACCAGGCTCAGGGTGGTTGGAGTCATTCATAAGAAATGCTTCAATGTCTGAAGAGCCTTTAATCAAAGTTTCAATTATATATGGTCTGAGGGGCATGCACCACCTCTTGTTTTTGTCTGTTACGTCCTGATCAGTCCAGTATATGAGCTCTTCCACGAGCCTTGACTATATATACAAAAATAACAACAAAGAAACACTAAAGAATGTGTAAAAATGGTTAAAACTGTGATTTGTTTATTTTTCTACAAATTTAATCGGTTTTTGGTCACCATATTGAATTGGGTCAAGTGAGGTCAACAGAGACCACTGGAGACGTTTCACGACATACACTCAACAGTTGTACCGAATTCCAAACCAAGTGGTTCAATTAATAGTCCTTTCCTTTAATTTCATGACTTATTGGAAAACATATTTTTGGAAACCATCTTTTTGGTCAGTATGAGCTGCCACTCTAACTTGTCATGCATTGTTTTTGTCACCTACCGATGTCACGTGATAAGGAGAATATCATTATGTTATGCTGCTCAAGATGGTTCCCAAATGTGAAACTTCTGGTCCAAGCTCATGGACTACAACTCTGGGGTGGCAGTAATGTCTCCTCCTCCCATATCAATTTTTGGTTCACGAGTTATCAAACAGTGACCACTATATTCGTCATGGGTGTGTGTCTGTCTGTGTGTCTGTCTGTCTGTCTGTCCGCAGCATAACTACCCAATGATATCATCCGATCTTGATGAAACTTGGGTGGGAGCTTGATATCATGATCCAGTTGTGTCCTGCCTAGAGTAGGCGTATTGCGCCCATTGTGGGCGGAGCGACGCCCGAAAAAGATGTCTTTTTAGGGGGTAATCGAGTTCAAGCTACATCTTCTCCGAGGGAGTTGGTGGAATCTGACAGGAGTTTAGATATTTTGTTAGGCCAATGTCATGTGTCTAGCCCCACGGAGCTCGATTTTTCATTTTCGCCCCAAGGTCAAGGTCACAAAGTCACGAAATTTAGAAAAGGCGATTTTTGATGGTTTTATTACATTGTTCGCTTCCTGATAGGGCGAAATGTCGTACATGATCTTATATTATCACATACATCATGAAATACAAGTTTTCCAACAAATTTCAGAATCTTCGACCTTTGACGTTTGAAGGTCACAAAGGTCAAAGTTTCAAAGTTGTCGGAATCGAACCGAATTTTCAGTATTGTGTAGCTAACTAACCTCATAACTGATTATACATTATTTTCTATCTCATTTCAAGGTCAGTAACCTTCGTTTGGACATTTCCAGGCCTGGCCTGTCTGGGCCCGTTTCGGTTGTAATCCGTCCTTTGTCATTGAATACTGCTCGCCTGTGAACCATCGTCGTCTCCTGACTTGTTTCCTTTATTTTCATTCCTATCCCTCTAGACGAGCATACCAGAACTTCAGCTACTTCTTCTTCTTCTATAACGTTATACTGGGTCTATCCACATGCCTTTTCCGCTTTGTGGCCAGTTTCCTTATCGGAGTTTGGCTGATTGCTCGCATTGACCGCACAATTCTCCCACGTGGATACGAAGTTATTGACGTTGGTAAGTTATAACATTTTGTGCTTCTTCTTTGAATTCAAGTTGATCTTCATACCCTGTTTATATAAAATGCAGTAATCTATCGTGTCACTCTTGGGGTTATGATTGTGATGTGAAACTAAGTATCATGTCGTCAGCACCTTGGACCTAAAATCCACGTATCATCAAATCCCTATAAGGGAGTCAGAAAGGCCCTAAACAGGGTTCCAATCCGGACAACGGCTGTATCAATTCCTTCGCATTCCGTTTGGGGTAACGAACGGAGTATCTTGCTTTGAACGTGCGATAGACAACTTTTTGGCTAAAGAGCAATTACAAGACATATTCGTTTATGTGGACAACGTGACGATTTGCGGACATACCCTGGAGGGACACGACGCTAACTTCAGGAGATGAGGAAAGCTCAGACGCGGCGGCCGCCACCACTTCTTCTTCGGAGAATGCAAAATGTTACTTTTGCAGAAATAAAAGACATCCGCGTGCTTCTTGTCCCGCGAGAGATTGCACATGTCATAATTGTGGACAGAAAGGTCACTTCGCCAAGGTATGCCGGGGCTGCGAAAACAACACGGCGATCGACCCTCGCCAGGACGAACACATCGCGCTTGGCGCACTCCGGAGAACCGGGCATGTTGAGTGGTTTGCAATGTGCCATGCTGCCGGTGCTCGTGGAAGGAATTCCCGCCCAGGCACTGATGGACACCGGAAGTAGTTCAAGCTTCATCAGCCAAGCGGTGATACAACAATATCAATGGGCCATGGGACAAGATACACGCCGCGTCTATCTGGCTTCATCGGGCGTGTGGGTCCGCACCAAAGGCTTGTGTACCCTCAGCCTTGTGGTCAATGATGTGACTTGTACCGATGTCAAACTCGTGGTTATGACTGATTTTTGTGCTGATGTGCTGCTCGGACACGACTTTTTCCGCCGACATGGGCGCTTAGTAATGCATTTTGGGGAAGGTATACACTCTCTGTATGCGGCTTAGCCGAAATGGCTATCGAGCCTCTGGCTCTGTTCCCTAGCCTAACTGCCGATTGCAAACCTCAAACTGTAAGGTCGCAGCGGTATACTCGTACTGAGGCTCAGTATATCGCCGATGAGACTAGGCACTTGCTACGGGAGGGTATTATCGAGCCAAGTAGGTCTCCGTGGAGAGCTCAGGGGCTAGTCGTGCACACAAAGAATCACAGAAAATGATTGGTCGTCGATTACAGTCAAACAATTAACCGGTACACGCAATTAGATGCGTACCCCCTGCCAAAAATAGACGATTTAGTCAGAGAGGTGGCTAAGTATCACGTCTTCAGCACCTTGGACCTAAAATCCGCGTGTCATCAAATCCCTATAAGGGAGTCAGATAGGCCCTATACAGGATTCCAATCCGGACAACGGCTGCATCAATTCCGTCGCATTCCGTTTGGGGTAACGGGCAGAGTGTCTTGCTTTCAACGTGCGATAGACGACATTTTGTCTAAAGAGAAATTACAAGACATCTTTGTTTATGTGGACAACGTGACGATTTGCGGACATACCCTAGAGGGACACGACGCTAACTTGAAACGATTCCTGGATGTGGCGTGTCGGTACAGTCTGACCATCAATGAGGACAAGTGCCACTATGCTACTACAACAATTGACCCCTTTGGGTACACGGTGACTGGAGGCGAGATAAAACCTGACGCTGAGCGCCTTCGGCCCTTGCTCGAGATGGTGGCTCCATGTGATCGGGCGTCCCTGAGGGCTTTTTGCGCATTACTCTCGGTGGGACCAAGGTTACTCGGAGAAAATAAGGCCTTTGGTGGATTGCAAAGCCTTTCCTCTGATGCAAGTTGCCAAGGACGCCTTTCAACTTCTGAAGGAAGATATCACAGGGGCGTGCGTGACTTCCATTGGCGACACCATACCCTTCCTCGTTGAGACAGACGCCTCCAACTGCGCAATAGCAGCCACTCTCACACAGGGCGGTAAGCCAGTCGCTTTCTTTTCACGAACCTTGACCTCAAGCGAACGCAGACACTCTGCGATCGAGAAAGAGGCTTACGCGGTCGTCGAGTCAGTCAGACGGTGGCGCCATTTGCTTCCTGGCCAAAAATTGGACCTCATGACTGACCAGCAGTCAGTCGCTTTTATGTGTGGCCATAAGCACCCACAGGGAATTAAAAATGAGAAAATATCGTGATGGAGGGTGGAATTATCTGAGTATTACTATGACATAATCTATCGGCCTGGACGCAAAAATGTGGCCGCCGATGCCTTGTCTCGACCATCAGTTTTGCCGGCATGGCCTCCGAAGACCTGAAGGGCATTCATGAATCATTGTGCCATCCAGGTGTAACTCGACTCATTCATTTTGTGCACTATCGTAACTTACCCTTTTCAGTTGATGACGTCAGACAGCTGTGCCGGTCATGTCTGGTGTATGCGGAACTGAAACCAAGATTCTACATGCCGCTGCTTGGGACCTTCATTCGAGCCTGTCGGCCCTAGGAGAGCTTGAGTATTGATTTTAAAGGCCCTTTGCCATCATCGAGCTCACTACGTTACATGTTGACGGTAGTTGACGAGTACTCGCGTTTTCCTTTTGCGTTCCCATGCTCTGATATGACCTCTGCCACGGTCATTGGTGCCTACGTCAGCTGTTTCTATTATTCGGATATCCGGCGTTCGTTCATTCGGATCGTGGCGCTGCTTTTATGTCTCAGGAGGTAAAGGCTTTTCTCTTGGAGCTAGGGGTAGCCGTTAGCCAAACTACCCCCTACCATCCAGAAGGGAATGGCCAGGTGGAACGATTTAATGCCATGATCTGGAAAGCTGTGGAAATGAGATTGCGAATGAAGTCAATGAGACTGCACCAATAGACTCAGGTCTTGCACGAAGCGTTGCATGCCATTCGTACGTTGCTGTGAACGGCCACAAATTCAACGCCGCATGAGCATATGTTTTGCTTACAGCGCCGCGGAGCCAGCGGTCGGTCACTGCCGGGACGGTTAGTTAACAAGGGCCCCGCGTATTTGAAGCAGTCGGTATGGCAAAGCAAATACGAGCCGGCCGTTGATCTCGTTCAAGTTGTACAAGTGAACCCGGAGTACGCGACCGTATGAATGAATGATGGATGTCTCGTGACAGTGTCGGTCCAACATCTAGCGCCGTGTGGAGAAAGTGCAGAGGTGAAGGGCCATGCGATGGGGAGGCCACCACGGGTCCAACCGTCGAGAGCGAAGGGTTATCCGCGCCGCCTGTATCACTGGTGCCGGCGCATTCGGTTCCGGTTGGGGATTGGGCTACTGAGGGAGACGCAACGCGTGGGCCGATGGCGAATTCTGATGAAGGGTTTTCCGATTTGCCTCGCCCGACAATTCCTGAGACCGAGCGCGGCCCTTTTGGCTACCGGACTCGCAGCGGGAGAGAGTGTCGCCGGCCGCAGCGGCTGGGATTGTGAATGATTGCATGTAGGCACATTGTAGGATGTCATTATATATTCATATTTTATAAACTTAGTCGTGCGCTAGCTGAAACTTAAATTGAGGGTGAATGTGATATGAAACTAAGGAAATACATCTCCGAACAGTTCCCCTCCTCCCTGACCATTCATTAAAGATGCAGTTATATCACCCGTCCACGCGCGTCCTGCTCACTGTCTATATAAACACCTGCTGGGAGGAAGGGATTCATTTCTACATAGTCTGGCTTCAAGTTTGGTAAGAATGATAAAAAATATGCCGTGTACTCGCCATTGCATTATGATGGTTGACATTGTCTTATTATGGTTGAGAATGCTTGCTTCATAGTGTTTTATACCTTTTGTAGATTATACCTTTTGTCAAATTCAAGTGAATTAAACTTCAGGATTGGAGAAGGTGTGGATATCTTTGATTTTCACCACAATGATCAACAATTTTCACCTGTCTGTCTGTCTGTCCGTTCGAAGGTACCGTAAAAACTGCTGAACCGATCGCAACGATATTTTGGGTGGCTAATCCTCGGATCTCCAGGAGTCCAAGAGTAAAATAGGCTATTTAGTTTTCCCAATTTCAGCTTTGGTCTCCAGCATTCTCAGGTTTGGACTCCCGCATAACATTCGCGTTCGCATAACGTTCATTGTGACGATGTTCTCATTGTGACGATGTTCTCATTGTGACGATGTTGTTTTCCCGGGTGCCGCACAAACGGCTGCACCGAACACTGCACGGCTGCACAGATCGAACTCGGTGACCTCGGACAAAGACCTTTCATAAGGACACGGGTTGAATCCCTACTTGAGAGAATTCCAAACCCCTCCCCGCCATCACGGCCGTCTCTCCAACTTACAATCCCACGAGATATGTGGAAAAGACGACCCAAAACCAATATAAACATCATTAAACATCAGTCGTATATAAACATAATTAAAAGTAAATAATGACCTCGGCCAAAGTTGAAACGACATTTAATCTCTACATGAGAGAATTCCACATAGCTATTTGGGTGGTGAATACACTAACAGATCGCTGTCTCCATCGATCTTGCGATCTTGCCGAGGCCGTAACAGCTATCGGCTCAAAATCCTTTTAACTGTTGACTTGGTAGTTTTTACAATGAAAGAAACATTAACAATGTTGTTTAAAGTTTATTTTGTGATTAATTTGTGATTGGAGATATGTTGTTTGGAATTAAAAAAAAGAGATATCGAGTTCAAGTGAATGACGACATGCCGTGATGGTTTCTACTTTCTGAATGTGAACTTCGTGGATCGCCATATGCAGATTCGCCACGGACCCACGATCGATGTTTCTATACGTGATCGTACCCGTTTGTTTGTGAACGGGTACGTTTTTCATGGAAGTCCTTCACGAACCTGCTGTCCATGTCTGAGGTGTGACTGAAGGTGCTACAGGAATGTGGAATTTATTGGTTTCATGCTTTAGCATTTGCCGTATCTGCATTGCCTGTTTGCTTCTGGCCTCCCACCCGTGCATAGCACGGGTATCTCACTAGTGATCAATAATAAAGTTAGTTAACAAGACTGTGCAGTATTTGAGATGAGTCATAACTTGAGTTAGAGGAACATTATAACTTCAGCTAGCTGGGCCCATTCAGGGGAACAGTTCTCAAAAAGACAAAGATTTAGTCATTAGGGGATGGGTTAAATCCTCCACTTCTATGATGCCTACGACATATTATATTACCTCCTCCACCTAAGGTGGACGGAAGTTATGTTTTCACCCCTGTCTGCTTGCTACTTGCAAAATCGAAGATTTTTCAAGTACATTGGTCTGTTGCGTTTGTTGTTCTGTCTGTCTCTGTCACCGGCCTACAGGTCACAATTCTAAACCGATCGACTCAAAACTTCACCAAGTTGTATAGGTCGTCCCAATTGAGAAGCCTATTGATTTTGAGGACAAAGATCAAAGGTCATCTGCAGGTCAAATTTCTAAAATTGTCATTTTAAATCCGATTGACTTGAAAATTGAATAGCATTTGTATATTGTCACTAAATTGGGAAATGAACTATTTTTGAGGTCAAAAGGTCAAAGGTCAACTCAAGGTCAAATTTTAAAAATCCATTTTCATCTAAAAAGCTGTCAATTCTCAACTGATTGACTTGAAAATTGAACAGCATTTGCATATCGAGTCACTAAATTGGGAAACTTACTATTTGAGGTCAAAAGGTCAACTCAAGGTCAAACTTCCAAAATCATCACTTTTCATCTGAAAAACCATCAATTTTCATCCGATTGACTTGAGAATTTAGCAGCATTTGCATATTGCCTCACTGAATTGGGGAACCAACTCTTTTGAGGTCAAAAGGTCAAAGTTCAACTGAAGGTCAAACTTCCAAAATCATCTATTTTCATCTGAAAACCCATCACTTTTCATCCGATAGACTTGAAAATAGAACAGCATTTGTGTATTGCCTCACTGAATTGGGAAACCAACTATTTTTGAGGTCAAAAGGTGAACTCAAGGTCAAACTTCTAAAATCATCATTTTTCATCTGAAAAATCGTCACTTTTCATCCTATTGACCCGAGCTTTGATCAGGATCGTAAATTTAAATCTTCATGAAATGGACAATTAGCTGTATCAATGGAATTTTTTTTGGGATGGGGGGGGGGCGGATTTTGCAAGTATCATGCTCCGCATGACGTCTTCTTGTTTGTTTGCCCGTTTGTGAAAAAATCTCAAAACGTTGTGAACGGATTCGGACGAAATTTGGCAGAGATGTAGCGCATGTGACAAGGACGAAATGATTAGATTTTGGTGAAGATCCGGATTCGGATCCGGCTACTATAATTTTTAAAGTGATTCTTCACCATTGGGAGATAGGGCTAAAAACGATACATAGCAGGATATCTCAAAACGTTGTGGACGGATTTGGACGAAACTTGTTGGACAGGTTGTGTGTGTGTGACAAGGAAGAATCGATTCCATTTGGGTAAAGATTCGGATCCGGATCCAGCTAGTAGAATTTTGAGTGATTCTTCACGATTGAGTGAAAGGGCCAAAACCGATTTCCAGCACGATTTGTTCAAAAGTTATGGACGGATTTGGAGGAAGCTTGATGGATGAGTTGGTGTGTGATGTTTCTTCACCATTGAGAAATCGGGCCAGAAACGATACGATATTTTTCCAAACGATATTTCAAAAGGTTTTGGACCGATTTTAACAAAAACTTGGTGGACGACTTGGTTCGGTGACAATAACAAGCCGATTCGATTTTGGTCCATGTCCGAATCCAGATCTCACCTATCAATGTGTCGTGTTCCTCGCGATTTAATAACCGACCAAGGAAACAGATTAACCGAGCAAGCTTTAACTCAGAAGGCGTTCAGTTCAAATTTGTCTGAGTTCATACACGCGGGGAGGGAGGAGGATAAGGAGGATAAGGAGGGTGAGGGGGAGGGTGCTGAAGTTCCTTACTTCACGGTTCCCTCAAACCTGTGGAGATTAAATCAAGCGAACACCAAATTAAATGTACAAAAAGAAACACGTTTATTTTACCGAACCCGATACAAAGAAACGCGCCGGTAAATAAATACAAAATCCTAAATTTGGACGTCCCCAACCCAGACTTCTAAAACAACACAAAGGAGAATTTACAAAAGGAACCACGTCGTGTGGTGTGAGCTTATGTCTGTCTGGCTCGATGTCAGGGATCGTCAGCTCCAAGCGCACAAGCCCGCCGCGGCTCCAATGTTGGCGGGAAGCAGGCCTCGCTGCGCCCTTCTTCGCGCGCCGTCAGGCCTCACCGAGCGCCTCGCTCGCCACGCTCCAGTGGCAAGCCGCGCTCGTACACTCGTCCACGCACCGCCTCTCCCGTCGGCTGCTTCAATCCCAGCTGCATCCCCGATGCCAAACGAACAGGGGAACGAGGAGACAAGGCCGGCACGCAACCACCTGCGCTGAGGACCAGAACGCCGATCGTCCACACTCACTCGCAAGCAGGCTCCAGAGCAAGAGGCAGTCCCACCACGAGAGGAACCAGAAGGAAAAGAGGGAGCAAGTGTCGGTCTCCGACCATTTTCTATCGCATCCAGAACAAGAGAGAACAAATGGGGATGTCGACGCTGACAAAGCCGGAATGCGACCGCTCGCTACGGGATCCAGCACGAGAAGGCCAAAAAGTAAAAACTCAAAAAGTCAGCTCACGGTTCGTGGTGTGGCTTCTCCTGACGTCACCGCCCTTCTTCGACCAATTCTTCGCAAGGTGGGCGTGGCCTCAGCCTGCCTGAGCAGTGAGTGTTGCTTTGTGGTGATGTAACTGGTGGTAGCTGCATCGGCGGTGCCCTGAACTGGCTTTCGGTGAGTTTTATATTATTAGGGGGGAATTAATGCCTATCTAATGTCTATGTTGTGTTGCCATACGGGACACAGGTATGATCACAGAGGGAACGATACACCGGGGAATTAGCATAATCCCTACAACTACTTAACATGCCCGCACCCTCGTGGCGGGGACACGTATCCAACTTATCCGACATCCGGTCTAGACAGGTCCTCTACTTATTTACATCGAGATTAGAGTCCCTTTATACAGAGAGTAACGACAACTGAGAATACGCCGCCATTTTGGGGCCAATTGTGCGGAACCACTGAACCGGCACATGCACAGTGCACTATGAGCTATGCGTGTATAATGCAATGCACCACTGCACAAACACGGGGCGGGTTAGGGAGTACGGTGAATGTTTTTATTTATTTATTTTATTGTATCGAGATGTCGGTCTATGAGTATTAGCTCCATTATGTTCCAGATTGCCTATAATGGGATATTAGTTTGTCTGAAAAAATGAGCGGTTGATGAGAAGTGACAAAATGGGTGATTTCTGAATCCTCATTATCGCGATGTTGGCAATAATAATTTGGGTTACTCACGATGCCTGGAGAGAATTTGAACATACTATGTGACAAGGTAGTCTTGTAACCTAAAATAATCTTTAACCTCTTCGATTAAGAGGATAGGAAAAGCGGGGTGGGAGGGGGGGGGGGGCATTAAAACACACGTGTGTTTTGTCTGAAAGAAATGAATTTAATGTAAACATTATCAAACTGTAACAAATTTAATGAGTTTTCAGAGCCAATAAACTCAAACATACACACAAACATCAACACATTAAAACACACATGCACACACACGGGATAAACACACACACACACACATACACACACACACACACACACACACACACAGGCTCTCGGTCAATGCACACATACTGTAAATTACACACACACACACACACACACACACACACACACACACACACACACACACAGGCTCTCGGTCAATGCACACATCTATCTATAATTCCAGTAATCTCTGTGTGTATGTGTGTGTGTCTGTGTGTGTGTGTGTGTGTGTGTGTGTGTGTGTGTTTGTCTGTGACCGCTGTTTCTCGACAACCACGGGTCCGATATACTTGAAACTTGCCAGGTATATTGCTGGGGACCCGAGGATGTGCCTTTTCAAGGTTTGAAATTAATCGGACAAGTGGTTCCCAAGGTATGGTCACCGTACTCGCAAGCCGTTCGCTTTGGCTTTGCGAATGGACCAAACCATTTCATGTAAATAGAGGGGGGGGGGGGGTTCTACCGTACTCGCAAGCCGTTCGCTTTGGCTTTGCGAATGGACCAAACCATTTCATGTAAATAGAGGGGGGGGATATAATTTTAGATATATATATAGTACGGGCACGCCCTAGTACTGTAAATTACACACACACACACAAACACACACACACAATTACACACACACAAACACACACACACAATTACACACACACAAACACACACACACACACACACACACACACACACACACACACAGGCTCTCGGTCAATGCACACATACTGTAAATTAACCTTTTCAGCTTTCTTTTCATCAGTTAACCACATTCAGCAACAGATCCAGGTACAATCAGAATAAATGAAACGTAGTCCAGCTGTCAAAATTGCAATATGTGATGAATTTTTTTTTTACCATTTATCTCTACCATTTTGAAGAACGATACAAATTAGAGGTCTTGTGAGGGTTGAGACCCCAATATGAATAGCAACTTCCTGCTTTTTATCTTTACTTTCATTAAAACTTTCATTGCATTATGTGGAATTTTTTGAGAACTTTTGTGTTCCCCTGAAAAAAAAAAATGGCAACACCAAATACAGGGTAAGTGGATATGCTACATGGGCAAGCTATTTCTTAAGATGCATGCACGAATACACAATAAAAGATGCATGCACGAATACACAATAATGCCAAACAGAGACTTCTTCTTTTTGTCCAGCCCTGTTGAATTTACAACATAACCATTCATAACCATTCTCTAGAAATGATTCCTAATACTAGCTATTATCAAACTGTTGGCATATTGTGAACTGAACGTTCTTTTTCTAAATACAAATATAGAAAATACAGTACAATGTACCGTCAAGCAAAGTATCCAATGTTTCCAAACAAAAAAATTAACGGTTTTCACTATGATACAATGACAGCTATTGACTACTTGTTGCGGGAATCACTTGTAGTCTCCATAAGGTGAAAGTTAAATAATTCACTTTACTTTCTCGGCCAGTTTCCTCATCGCCACACTCTTGCTCCCAAGCTCTCCTCCTTTCTTCTTTCTTTCGGCTTCCTTTTTCAATTCACTTGTTTTCTTCTTGCAATAAAAATGCAGTCGTGCATTGATAAACTTATTAATCCGTTTTTCCTTGAGATTGTGACATACTGGTAGAGAAATGTCAGAACTCAATTCCTGTGCCTTTTCCATCAACATTTTCTTGACATTGTTCTTGTCCATGAGGTCATTCTCTACCTTACGAAACATAAGTTCAACTCTGTAGACCATGTCGAACACAGAATCAGACACCTTAATAAGGCTTCCTTCTTTGTATTATTTTAGTTGGGTAAGCTTTGAGGCCTGGTGTGCTTTGTCATGTGAGTTTTGCATCACTGCCTGGATGCATGAGTCACACGTTTTTTCGTTTACCTTTACACTCCTTACACAGTATCCTGCCAAATTGTACAGGCCATCACGCTCAGCTTGGCCAAGTTCAGATACCCCTTCTTGGTCGACTGAGAAGTGGATGCTTTCAATGTTCGGTTCAGAAGGGACCCGCACATCTTGGTCGAGGAAGTCAGCGAGAAATTCTCCATCATCCTGTTTTTTTTTGTTGTTTTTTTTTTTTTTTTTGTATACCGAATCGAGGCTCGTGAAAGAGCTAACATTTATTTCACAAACAAATCAACCAGACAAACAAAATATACAAAAAGAGGGAGGGGAAGACAAGATGGGGAGAGAAGGGGAAGCACACAACCACAACATTTGAGAGCAGGGAGAAGTGTGGGAGGGAGAGGGCTTGGGGGGAGGAGGCGTGGGAAGGGGAGGGGGGGGGGGAGAGTTATAAAACACAAGGGGACCGAAATTAGCGGGGGTATAAAAGATCAAGGTTTTGGATGGGGGAGGATAAGAGATGGTGGTGAACAGCTGTTTTAAAGACCTGGAGGGTGGAGTGGGATTGAAGAGAGTGAGGGAGTTTGTTCCAGAGGCGGGAGAAAAGAGGAATGAAGGAGTGAACGTGAGCAGAAAGTCTTGATTTTGGCAGTTTAACCATAAGAGGGTTGCAGGCAGATCTTGTGCGACCTGTATGAATATTTGGGGGACAGAGCCCAGAGAGAGCTGGGGGGGGCAAGGCCAGAGAGGAGTCGGTAGAAGACAGAAAGACCACCAACCTGCCTGCGGTGAGTGAGTGAAAGGCCCTTGGAGTTAGCTTCAACGCGGGAGATTCCAATGATTCTGAACGCTTTGGTTTCAACAGCGTGAAGACGAGATCGGTGTGAGGCAGGAGCACCAGACCAGAGGGGAGAGCAGTGTTCCATAGAGCTGCGGATGAAAGCCTTGTATGTGGTGAGGAGCTCGGGTGTGCCAAGGAAGGACTTCGCACGACGGAGGATGCCCAGTCGGCGACTGGCTTTGGAGGCCAGATTTGAAATGTGGTTTTCCCAGGAAAGATCATGGCAAATAGTGAGACCCAAAAGCTTGAGTGACAGAACTTCCTGGAGAGGATTATTCAGAAAGTGGATGGGAGGGTTGTCCAGTCGGTCTTTTCGGAGAGACATCGTAAGAGTGTGAGATTTATCAGGATTGAAAGACATGTTCATTTGTTTGCCCAGTCTGTGATTTTGTCCAGGTCTGCAGAGAGTGAGGAGGCTGCAGACTGCCGATCTGAGGGATGAGGAATGGAGCGACAGAGAGTAGAGTCGTCAGCAAAGAGATAGAGAGGATTTTCAAGAGAGTCAGAGAGATCATTGATGAAGACCAGAAAAAGCACAGGCCCCAGAACACTACCTTGGGGAACTCCAGCCTGAACAGGAAGAGGAGATGAGAGAAACCCATTCAGGGCCACACGTTGACTACGACCAGAGAGGAAGTCCGCCAGCCATGCGTGGAGATTTCCATGGATACCAAAGGAGGAGAGTTTGGTGAGCAGAGCAGGGTGCCAGACCGTATCGAAGGCACGTGAAATGTCAAGGGAGACAGCTCTAATTTCCTGTTTGGTGTTGAGGACCTCCATCCATTGTTGAGAAAGCAGAAGCAGCATGTCCAGAGTAGAGTGACCAGGTCTGAAACCAAATTGATGATCAGAGATCAAGCCATTGGAGAAGAGGAAAGATTTCATATCTGAAGCAATGATGGATTCCATGACTTTGCTGATAATTGGGAGAAGGCTGATTGGTCTGTAGTTGCTAGGATCTGTTTTTGCACCTTTTTTGTGCAAAGCGGTGATGTTGGCTGATTTCCAAGCAGATGGCAGATGACCTTGAGCAAAAGAGAGGGTGAAGAGAACAGAAAGAGGGAGTGAAAGAGCGGAAGAACATGATTTTAGGACCCGTGGGCTGATGCCGTCAGGACCAGTTGCAGAATCAGAGTCGAGGGTTGACAGAAACTTTTCCACCTTGTCAGGAGGAAAGGACACAGAGTCCAAGAGCAGCTGGGTACGACTGGGTACGGTGGGTACAGAGAGGGATGGGTTTGGGACACAAGATTTAGAGGCAAACACAGAGTTGAGGCATTCAGCTTTTTCACGTGCGGAGTCAGCCGTTAAGCCGTTTGAGGTGAGGGAGGGGATGGAGGGGGAACAAACACCAGAAACAGATTTGACCAGACGCCACCAGGATTTGGAAGAGGGGGACAGATAAGACAGTTCGGTCTTGAGAATGGTGAGATATTGTTTCCTGGCTCTCCTGAGGGTGGACACACACTTGTTTCGGGCTTTGTGAAAGGAAAAGAGATTTCCTTCCGTTGGATTTGCTTTCCAGGAGACGAAAGCAAGTTGTTTCAGGGCAACAGCCTCACCACAAGATTCCGTGTACCATGGACGGGAGGAAGGGTATGACAACTGAAGACGAGATGGGATAAATCTGTGCATGAGAGAGAGCAATTTACTTTGAAAGAATTCCCAGGATGAGTTGATGTCAGAGGCGGTAGAGATGGGAGACCAGTCCAGATGATTGATGGCTGCTTGAAGACCGTGCCAGTTGGCCTGAGTGTAATGCCAGACTCGTCGACGCTGAGGAGGCTCTCTGAGAATGGTCAGAGAGATGTCCACTTTGACAAGCACATGATCAGATGAGCCGATTGGAGCAGAAGAAGAGCAGCAGACATTTTCAGGGAAGTTAGTCATAACCAAGTCCAGAAGAGCAGATGCTCCGTTGACTGAGATCCGGGTCGGGAAATTGACAGATTGTGTCAGTCCCAGTGAGTCGCAGAAGTCCTTTGCTGAAGAGCCATGGCTGGTGAGAGAGGTGCCCACACTCAGCCAACTGGCATGGTGACAATTGAAATCACCACATATGAGGAAGAGAGAGTTGGGATGGGTAGATAGAAGTTGGTCCATATTTTCAGACAGCGAGATGTAGATGGAGTCATCACTGTTTGGTGGACGGTACAACACACATATGAACAAAAGGTGGGAGCGAAGGGGAAGCCGTAGCCAAAGGTATTCCTGGGGGTGAGGTGGAGAGAGGGCAGTGGAGGGCGAGTGAGGAAGAGAGTTTTTTATAAAGATAGCAACCCCACCTCCAGGACGAGGCTCAGGTCTATCATACCGGAGGAGGGAGTAATCTGGGAGAGATACCAAGGCATCAGAGACATCATGAATGAGGAAAGTTTCTGTTAAGCAGATCACGTCTGGTTTGTCAGAAGCAACCTGTATGGAGAGATCAGTCACGTTTGAGCGAAGGCCCCGGATGTTTGAGGTCCATACCGTTAATGAAGAGGAAGGGGGAGCATCGGGTACAGAACAGGGGGGGGGAGGGGTAGGGTAAGATGTGGAAGAGGAGGAAGAGGTAGGGAGAGCTGTTGAAGGTGTGTCAGAGATTTCAGAGATTTCAGAATAGCTTGGAGAAAGGGAAGAATGGGGTGGACAAAAGGTTTGATGGAGATTGGTTGAGGCACAGTGAGGTGTTATTTGAGGAGGGGGAAGAGCGAGGCAGAAGGTTGGGGGAGATGAAGGTGAAAGTTGGAAGGGGGAAGAAGCAGGGAGGATGCTTTGAGGAGGAGGGGTGAGAGGGGAGTCTAGGAGGGGAGGAGCGAGGGAGAGTCTCGGAGGGGAGGGGTGTGGGGGGAGTTTAGGAGGGAGGGGAGGGAAGGGGCAAGGGGGGAGATTTGAAAGGGATGGGTGATGGGGAGGATTTGGAGGGGAGGGGTGATGGGGAAGTTTTGGAGGGGAGGGGGGATGGGTTGTTGGTAACTACCTGTTCGCTTGAGACTGAGGAACTGTGCAGTGCTGATCAGTTTGAGTGCATACTTGAACTCCATTGGAGATGGTACTGGTTTCCTCAAGCACACGACGGAGAACAGATTTTCCAGGCAATCCTGCGTCAGCCTGGATGTCAGCAGGAATTTGTACCCAGCATCCAGTAACTCTTCCGCTATTTCGAGCACAGATGTTGTAGACAGGACAACCCCTGTCTGGATTGGTTTCCAGTCTCCGTGTCCAATTTTGACACCTTTGAATAGGCAGATCACAGTACGAAGACAGGTGACGGCCTCCTTGTACTTTTATTCATTGAGCCTGCTCAGTGCTAGTACTGGATGATGACTAGTCACCAGCTCCAACCATTTGCCTATGAGCTCGATGAACCATGCAGTGGTTAGGTAGCTCTCGTCACGCTTCTCTCTTTCCACCAGATATCTCAGTGCACTACTAACGTGTCACGGCTCAGTACGCGTGTTGCATTCCCTACTTTCATTTTGTCAAAATGAGTAGGGGTCAGAGCTGCCTTTGTAAGCTTTGGCGCAAGCTTCAAGTCCAGGTCATCTTGATAGTCAACAAGGTCTTTCAGAGGCTCAATGTTTACATCATGCGATTTCAGCCCATGCTCCCTGACAAGACTGTCTGGCAACGTGAAGGTTTGGCCATTCACGAGCGAAGCTTTAATGTTCTTGAAAACATGAGGAACATCGGCTAAAAAGTAGAGCCACTTATCACTTGCTTGAGGATGAGGAATTCTACTGACAGTCTTGCAGTGCTTACTGCAAACAACTCCAAAGCTCCTCCACATAGCACGATTTGCACTACCCATGTCGCTAGTAACAGCTGCTACATGTAAACCAATGTTGTAGGCCCGTTGAATGATGTCCAAGACGATGTCATGAAAAACAGTGCCATCTGTGGAGCTGCCAGTAAAGTGGTAGGCAACTGTCTGCTTCCAGCGACTTGTGATGCCACCCAACATGAAAACAAGTGCGTGATCTGCGTTACCAGAGTGTTCAGGAAGAGTTGTATTCCCCAGCAAATCACCACTGCCTAGATCGAATTCTACTTTTGACGTCAGCGACATTTCGTCAAGAGTAAGGCAACATGTACGCTCCTCTTCTTGCATACCTTTCACTTTATTTGAAGAAAGTCAAATACCTGTGCCAAGACACCTGGCTCAAAGGGCACATTCTCCATCCTTCTTTGTAGTGTCCTCTCTGTTGGGAGAGGGAAGTTCTGCTCAAGGAGAAGCTTGTAGCCTGAAGCACCACATCCAAATCTCAACTGAAGAGCTTTTTTCACAGTACTTGAAGTCCAATTACATCCTCTCATTCCACCTCTTGACAAGCTTTGAAGCTGGTCCTTCCCAAAGATTCTGGAGATTTTTGCTTCCTCTTTTACTTTTGCTTTAACAATTGCTTTGTACTTCTTTCTAGTTTGACGGAGCTCAGCTTTCAGTCCCTTGATTCGATCCCGCATCTTTGTCTGGCGTTTTGGTGTTCTGCAACTTCCACACGGCGCTGTGGTGTCTTCAGCTTCAGAAGCAGTGTCTTCACCTGCAAGAAAAGAAAGGGGGGTGGGGAGAACAATGAATATGAATGAATGAATGATCGTTTTAAGGCCATTTTCCCCGCTAGAGCGGGGGTTAGCCTTGCGGGCCCCATGACAATCATGGTTCCCTGTTTGAGGCAATGTTTTTACGGCCGGATGCCCTTCCTGACGCCAACCCTTGGTCGCCTCTTACGATGCGCAGGGATACGGTGTACCTATTCTAAATTGGGGTACTCAACGTGATCATTCATCCCAGCAAGCTGGTACTCAATTTGCCGACCTCGGAAGGATGACAGGCTGAGTCAACCCCCCTGGCGTTAATTCAGCGATCGACCGGGATTCGAACCC
This sequence comes from Myxine glutinosa, assembly GCF_964187855.1. Lineage (NCBI taxonomy): Eukaryota > Metazoa > Chordata > Myxini > Myxiniformes > Myxinidae > Myxine > Myxine glutinosa. Next base: position 9,835,209 of record NC_136271.1, read on the forward strand.
TGGATCCTAGGATCCCAAGCCGGCACCCTAACCGCTAAGCCAACACCAGGCTAAAAGGGGTGGGGAGAACAATCAGGAAGGATAATAGGCTATGATGATTACATGATTACATTCGAAGACGAAATTAGAGATAATAAAAAGTATTACACCATATACCCTAGTACTCATAGTCTTTGACATATAAACATGAGCTGGCCATCCTAAATATTCTTTGAGTTACAGGGCAAAATTCATGACATCACAAATATGTCCCACTTCTCCCCGGTCTTTCCGATACAAACGGGGTTTGTGCGTTTTAACCTTTTTTTTCCAAAACAAAGGGTTTAAAACAAAATAAAGAAATACATGTATGTTGAAGTAATTAAATCATAAATAAAAGAAAACAAAGGAAATTATTGTTGCCCTTTTTCATAATTTGAATATTTCAACAACAAAAAATAGATTTAAAATGAAAGTAAGGAGAGATTTTCCTTATCTCTCTTTTATTATCATGACAGGGGCAAACTGTTTAAATTTAAATTAATACATGCATTACAAAAAAGTCTTAAACATTAAACAAAATTGTAAAACAAGATACTTACAAGAACTTGACAATCTCTGAAGTCGTGGGTCAGCAGCATAGCTCTGGTCTACAAGGAGAGATGTCTCATGTTGCTTGGGTGGACACATTTCTTTTGTAGGCCGGTCACGCCTTTTTGGAGACTTTCGTGACTTTGTGGTCCTTCGATGGCAAAAAATGGTAGGTACTGCAGAATTCTTCAGCTTCATTTTCTGATCAGCACGTCCACATTCAAACTGATGAGGATCAAAATGTGCCTGTTTATCAAGAAAGAAGAAGAAATAGAAAGAAATATGTATTCAAGGTTGTCCGGGCTGCATCCCATTACAGGTTAATAATTCAATTTGTTAACCCGTTCTCTACGGGAACCGGGTGCTCCCTGTGTTAAAGGAATACAATACACGGGACTGAACAGTAACTTGACCTACCTCGCAAAGCTTTGAAGACGAAGCCGGCTTCCAGCCCACACGGCTCACTTTATTCTCCCATATTTTACGTCTATTGGGATCCGAAGGGAATCTGTACATCTTGAAACCCTCGTCATGTCTATTTGTGCCTCCAAATGCACAACGACCCGGCATTTTCAGTGAACTAAGGCATCCGTAGGTAGTCGAATCGATTGTACTTGCATAACACGCGAACGCGAGAAGTTAAGCGAACGCGAATTTGGCCCCAAAATGGCTCCCTGAGTCACGTGACCGTATTTTTCCGGATCGTCATGTCGTAACTCTCTGTATAAAGGGACTCTAATCGAGATGGTTCTTGCGACCCACGACAACCGGAGCATGATACCTACACAAATCTACGTAAATCTATATATGCCCCTACCCCAAAATTCATAACAAATAGATACAAAACGTGCCTGTTGTGCTGGGTGGAAGTATGAGCCCGACTAAGTACCGTTCTATTCATGGCTTATAATACCGGCTCACACCAACCAGGTGGTGCTATCTATGATCCATCCTTGTTCCAGTTTGTATGTTGTTTTTACATCTTCAGTCATTCCGCTTGAGTAGAAATTAAAATTTCCTTTGAGTCTCCACCTCATCACACTACCAGCCTGCCGATACCTCGTTTTGCACCAAATTGAAGCATGTGACCTTTGTTGTTCCTTGTAACCAACGTGTGTATGTTACCTTTTTGGGTCCATGTTGGATGTTGGCAGCATTCTCATCATTTTCTTTCCAGGTGAATGTTTCTGGATATATGAACCGGATTTCATTTTTGAAAAGTATGAATTGATTTTTTGAAGCGTCAACAATGCTGACTGCTTCTCGTCCACATTCCCGGTGCACAGGTTTCGCTACCTGGATAGGAATGCTCAAGTCAGATCTGTACCATTCACATCCTGTACTGCTGGTCTTCTGCCATCACCTGCTCATCGGACGGACCTGCAGGAAGCATTACAGTGGTTCTCTCCAACATCCGTACAACACATCCCATGAATGTATGTCTGTCAACTACAGACACAATCCCACATTGTTACTCATCCTTTTTAGGGTTAGGGTTAGGGTTGTTAGGGTTAGGGTTAGGGTTGTTAGGGTTAGGGTCAGGTAGAGTTGTTGTTAGGGTTCGGGTTAGGTAGGGTTAGGGTTAGGGTTAGAGTTGTTAGGGTTAGGGTTGTTAGGGTTAGGGTTGTTAGGATTAGGGTTAGGGTTGTTAGGGTTAGGGTTGTTAGGGTTGTTGTTAGGGTTGGGGTTCGGGTTAGGTAGGGTTAGGGTTAGGGTTAGGGTTGTTAGGGTTAGGGTTGTTAGGGTTAGGGTTGTTAGGGTTAGGGTTAGGGTTAGGGTTAGGGTTGTTAGGGTTAGGGTTGTTGTTAGGGTTAGGGTTAGGGTTAGGGTTGTTAGGGTTAGGGTCAGGTAGAGTTGTTGTTAGGGTTAGGTAGGGTTAGGTGCTTCAACTCTATCCTTTTTATTTAGTTACTCGATATGTTTCCATCATGATCATGGCGATGATAAATCACTTTTTCCAAAAAACAAGCAATTGTTTATAAAGGTATGAAAGTAGCAAGACAAACTATCATATCTGTTATAATCATCAGGATGTGTTACAGAGGAGTGAGTGCTGTGTGAAAATAGCGCTATAAGAGGTCGTTCTAACATCGTGCCCATGGACAAAGGTAATTCCGAGAGCGTACCTATGAAGTATGAGCGCTCTAGGAAGACTTAAGTGGCATCGATGGGCTGACATTGGCCATCGCCTCAAAACTTTGAATCCCGACTCAGCCACAAACTGTCATCCTGGTGTCTCGCAGGAATCCCTCGGATGGATATTATACCGGATGTCTTGTCTGCCACCATTAGTTGGACGTTAAAGATCCCGTTGCATCCCGGTCCACATAAAGAGGGTATTGCATTTGAGTCCGTTTGTCTGTTATTTGTTTGTCCGCACAGAATAATTATGATTTTCTCTACAACCGTTACTCCGATTGACAGGAAATTTTCACCATAGGTGCAACTCCACCTGTATAATTATTTAATGATAATTATGACGTCATATGTCACGTGGTTCGGCCGCCATCTTGGAAAAACCGAAAAGAATTGCACCCCTATATCCGAAAGTGCAGAATAGAAAAAATTGAGACATGGCTCATTGTAAAGAACTCTCCATGGGGAATAAAATATGTTCATGATGATGTCACAGGTGCCTCCATTATGACGTCATAATTCGACACGTAAAAACTTCATCCGATAAAGATGAAATTTCCCGAGCGTCATGGAGACATAAATTGCTGGAGGAAAAAATAATAATGATGACGTCATAAGTCACGTGATTCGGTCCCCATCTTGGAAAAACCGAAAATATTTGCACCTCTATATCTCCGAAACCGCTGCATAGAAAAAATTGAGACGTGGCTCATTGTAAATAACTCTCCATGTGGAATAACATCTGTTAATAATGTCATAGGTGCCTCCATTATGACGTCATAATTCGACAAGTACAAAACGTCATCCGATCAAGATGAAATTTCTTGAGCATAATCTAGGGATAAATTGGTCGAGAAAAAAAATAATGACGACGTCATCGGTCACGTGTTTCGGCCGCCATATTTGTTTTAACACAAAAGCCTTAAAAACCACTGAAAACACATCCTGGCGAGGGTCGGCAATCTCTGATAGCTCTTTCTTGTTCCTTCTGTTTTTACATTCACTCGACCAGCCAGGCGAGCACTCCATTAAACCACGACAACAGAGATAATGCTGATCAACAATAAACCCCGCCCCACCAACCGTCTAAGGAAAAAGGCCCCGTCTAGTAGAGGTGGAGAATCGGTGGGCGGTCAAGAGGGCTGTGAGGCCCCGCCCCCGAAATGCGTACTTGGTTGAGCACAACCATGGAGCGATTGAATGGAACTCGGTATTGGTCGGGATTATGATGTTTATATATGGAGGAAGAAGAACCAGTCTCTCTTTCTCTCGTTCGTTCTGGTCTGGGCACGGGCAGTCACAGCACGGGCAGAGACCAGAGCTGAGTGTCGGCCGAGATAAGCAACGAAGAACATTATTTTATTTTATTTTATCTTCCCCTTGACTGTTTTGTGTGTCTGAGTGGAGACGTCTCAAATTAGGATATTAGCTTTTACCTCACCTTTCTTTTTGTATCGTATTACATTTACTTTCATTAAATCATCATCATGGTACTTAATTTGTTGTATTGTTGATTTACATTGTCTTGTTTCGGTGTTTGTGGTTTCGAGGAATAAACCCCGTGTGGTTCCGTTGGAGGTAAGCACCCTGGTTTCCTTCGCCCACGCACGGCGCCAAGTTTCGAACTGCTGCCTCGGAGTTAACTGTTCGGCTATCCGTTCAAGGCTGGTTTTCATCGGCCACGGACGTGACAATATATGTATAAAGTGAATCAGTGACTTGGGTGTAACCATGGAAAGTACGAAAGATCGACTCCACAATACACCTGAAACGTTGATCTTTTTACACAGGCCATTGTTTGTTTACATCTCCTGAGGATTTTGTTTTCCCACTTTGTTTCCTTTATTCCCACATTGTTTCCTTTATTCCCACATAAGCAGAATTGCGAAGAATAACTAAATTGTGGGGATAATGTTCAACTAATCTGCGCATGTGTGTGTCGACACAGCCTGCAGAAGCTCACAAGCGCGACTTCGTGCCCAGCGTCGTTGGCTTCTCCTCTACACGTTGCTCAAGAACCCCAAGCTTGTTGAACTTCGCTCCATCCGTTCATCCTCGACCCAACCCGACTCCTGTTGCTCGGCCCTGGCACGCGCTGCGTTTTCCAGTATCCAATGGCGGAGCATGGAACTGTGCTCAAATCTTTCGAAGGTGCCATACCTTGCCAACATCAATGAGGATGCGTCGTCTACCGACTGATTACGCCATTGCTCAGTTCGGAGCACAGGCTAATTGTTGTTAGTAGGACCTAGGATAAAATATGGCTGATGTATGTCTGTGAACTATTGATATACGAAGCAACATTTACATGAAAAAAAAGAAGTTATTTGCATTCGTAGGAAAAAAGGCTCAGCCCTCTTAAGATATAACTAAAAAAGGTCCATGTCACAGGACATACATTATGTGTGTCATCACTCGGATGGACATTAAACTGGGCGTCCTGTCTGCCGACATTAGTTGGTGGACGTCAAAGATGTCTTCGGTGAGGAGGAGGTGAGTTATCTGCTCTAACCCACGCTAACACAAGCCAATCTAACCCAAACTTTTCCTCTTTCCTGGAAACATGCCTTAGTGCAGCCTATTTTAAAGAAGAGTGATTGTTCAAACCCTTCCAACTACCGTCGTATTGCTCTCACTTCTACTATTTCCAAAGTATTTGAATATCTTCTCAATAACCATTTCCTCAAGCATCTTGAATCCCACAGTCTTCTATCTGACCATCAATATGGCTTTCCCAAGGCAAGATCTACCGGTGATATCCTTTCTTACATTACAAATGTCATGTAATGTTTAAATGTTAATAAATGTTAGCTCTTTCATGAGCCTCGATTCTGTATACAAAAAAACAAACAAACAAAAAATGTCTGGGCCTCTTCCCTGAGAGACTTTGGGGAATCCTTTGATGTAGGCCTTGATATCTCAAAAGCCTTTGACAGAGTTTGGCATCGGGGTCTGATATCCAAGCTTCCCTCTTTTGGCTTTCCTCCTTCACTCTGCTCTCTCATATCGAGCTTTCTCTCTGACCGCTCTATCTCTGTAATTGTCCATGGCTCAACATCTCCCTCCTTCCCTATCAACAGCGGTGTTCCTCAGGGTTCTGTTCCGTCTCCAACACTCTTCCTTCTTTTTATCAATGATCTTCTTTCTTCTACAAATAACCAAATGCATTCATATGCTGATGACTCAACGTTGCATTCCTCTATGTTTTCCCATCTGCCCCATCTTCCCTCAATCGATCTGCATCTCGTTTTATTACAACCACCTCTTTAAATTCGGATTTGGACAAGATTTCCCAGTGGGGCAAATGTGACCAGGTTAAGTTTAATGCTTCTGAAACTCAATTTCTTCCCATATCTCTCTCCAAAACTCCTCTCATCTCTCCAATCTCCTTTGAAAGTTCCACAATTACACCATGTGATACAACAAACCTACTAGGTATTACCCTAACTTCAAATATATCCTGGAATCCACACATTACACAAATAGCTAAATCTGCCTCGAAGAAACTATGAGTCCTGTTCAGATGTCGAAGATTCTTCTCCTCTCAACAGTTGCTTCAACTATATAAAGGATTGATCCGTCCTTGTATAGAGTACTGCTCTCACATCTGGGGAGGTTCTAGCTCCACATACTTCCTGGACAGAATTGAATCCAAAGTAATTCGACTTATCAACTCTTCCAATCTGACTTCAAAACTTGACCCGCTCAAATTACGTCGCAAAGTCGGCTCTCTTTCTGCTCCCAAGAACTTGCTGCTTGTGTACCTCCACCATTAGCGAGACCACGGATTACTCGACAAGCCACTACATCTCATGATTATTGTGTGGCCATTGGCAACTCAAGGGTGGGCCGTTATGATGTTTGTTTCTTCCTCTCCACTGCCAAACTATGGAACTCCACTTTACCTTCCCATGTATTTACAAATACTTACGATCTTCCCCTTTTCAAAACCAGATTTTTTACTTCCTCAAAAACTCTCAGACTATTCTCTCTTTCTTCACTTTTCTATCAGTGCAGCTCTTTTATTTAAGGCCTGGATTCGATGAGGACTATATAGTTTGTGCCTGGAGCATCAATATAAAATAAATACTGCTGGGAAGGCAATGGCAAACCACCCACTATAACCCTTGGCAATAAACTGCTTTAGCAGCACCGACGCTATATATATATATATATATATATATATATATATATATATGGGTGGATTGCGTTACGGCCTGGTACCAAAAAGACGTTCTGTAAGGGTAAGCTGTATATACACTATTATCACAAAACGTTTGGAATATCTTTGTCCATTACGATAAAAAATTAGATATTATAAAAAGCAAGAGGTTGTTTTAACATTGATTTTGAAGAAGGGTTTTCATAAAATTTTAACCTGAAATGTTTATTCCAGAATGGTGCACTCTGGGAGGCCGTCACGTGAACTTCCTTTGCTGGGAAGTATATTTTTTTGTTTGTGAGTGGAAAGACAGACTAACAGGGGACAGAAAGACAGACTAACAGGGGACAGAAAGACAGACTAACAGGGGACAGAAAGACAGACTAACAGGGGACAGAAAGACAGACTAACAGGACAGAAAGACAGACTAACAGGGGACAGAAAGACAGACTAACAGGACAGAAAGACAGACTAACAGGGGACAGAAAGACAGACTAACAGGGGACAGAAAGACAGACTAACAGGGGACAGAAAGACAGACTAACAGGGGACAGAAAGACAGACTAACAGGGGACAGAAAGACAGACTAACGGGGGACAGAAAGACAGACTAACAGGGGACAGAAAGACAGACTAACAGGGGACAGACAACGATGAACATGATGAACAATGATTCACATATTTATTGGATATCATCGCTCGTGGTGCAATGGGACACTCACCTGACAGGTCTAGGTTCGATTCCCCTCCAACTATAAACTGTCAGATTGGTCTTTCACAGACAGGACATTGCATCACAACTTCCCTCGGATGGACGTTAAGCTGGCTGTCCCCATGTGCTAGCATCAGTTGGAACCGCCTTTAGAGGCCATTTCCCCCCGCAGAGCAGGGGTTGGCCTTTTTTCGGGCATTATTGTCCCCTTTTTGAAGCAATGTTTTATGGCCGGATGCCCTTCCTGCCACCAACCCTGTTATTCGCCTCTTGCGACACACAGCGAATTACCGGTGAGCTGGTACTCAATTTGCCGACCTCGGAAGGTTGACTGGCTGTCAACCCACCTGGTGTTAATTTAACAATCAACCGGGATTTGAACCTAGGATCCCAAGCCGCACCCTAACCGCTAAGCCAACACCAGGCTTTTGCTAGCATCAAACTGGAAGATTACGTGAGTTATTACTGGTACCCCAGGTCAAATTTCTACCCTGACCTTAAGGGGGATTACTGGCTCACTTGCACAGCCACTGCCCCAGAAATGATGCAACCAGCGGCTAAGTGCCATGGGCGTGGAGAACGGATCACAAGTCTGTTCACTCTTTAAACACAGCTCTTCATGTTGCTCATTCAAGAAGAGTTCTGACAACGTCGGTGCTTTACTACCAATTAGTCCGATTCAAATGGATGCACTTGCTCTGCGATAAACAGCGATTGAATGTCTTGATATTTTAAAAGCAGATTTCTGTCGATCGTATTCAAATGCAGGTAAATGTCTCAAGCAAATGTCCAATACAACGCAGGTGCGCACAGGTTATCATTTCAGGTTATCAATTCCCCCCACTTCCCAGACTTACAACACATGACATTTGTAGCCGTGAAGTTTTTTGTTTTGCAAGAGAAGGAGAACACCGATGGATGAGGATGCAACAGCAGAAAAGGAACAGTAGAAAGAGGATGGGGCGCCAACAGTGGAGTTGAGGAATAAAATAGAGGGAGACTTGGACAAATAAGGGATGTGGGGAAAAATGGGGGTAAGGGAGGGTGCACGGGTGGACAATATTGATACAGAAGCAAACTCTCAGGAAGGAAAAACTGGAAGTTTGGAATTAGGTGGTTTTGGGGAAGGTTAACCGGGGCAGAAAAGATCATGGTTTTGAATAGGGGATGACCTGAGATGGTGGTGAACAGCGGTCATGAAGACCTGGCGGGAAGAATGAGATTGAAGAGAGTGAGGGAGATTCCTGTGATCTTGAAGGCCTTGGTATCCACGTCGTCAAGCTGAGCATGGTGTGAGTCTGGGTGCGAGCCCAGAGGGGAGATTAGTATTCCATTAAGCTATGGATGAAGGTCTAGTAGGTAGATAAGAGTTCAGGTGTGCCAAGGAAGGATTTTGCACGACGGAAGATGCCCAGTCAATGACCGGCTTTGGAATGCTGAACAGCAAGCAAGGAAGCAGCACCTGCCATGTTTAAGCCTTTGGTATGACTCGGCGGGGATTTGAACCATTGACCTCACAGACTCAGAGTGGACACCAACTATTACACCACCAACGTTGGTTCTGAATTTGTCCAGACTGCACATGCGCAGACATGATTGAGATAACTTTTTTATGCTGCCTGTCTGGCAATGAAACAAAATTGAAAATCATTCCAAACAGGAAACTTACTGTTTTTATGAATGTCATAAAGGACACAAACAACAAGCACGAATAACTAATGCAATGTGATAAGTAAGGTGGTGTAAAAGAAGGTTTTTTTTTTTTTTTTTTTTTTTTTTACAGCATAGCCCATAAACCAAAGCCGTCTATAACTGTGTTTGTCTGTCCATATGTATTGTCAAGTCTGTGGCCGATGAAGAACGGCCTCAGACGAATAGCCGGATGTTGTTAACTCTGAGGCGTATACCCGGACTTGGCGGGATTATCCTTTTGGGCGCGCCGGAAAGATCTGAAGCCTTACCTGAACGGACGGCCGCCACGGGGTCTATTCCTCGAACCCACAAACGAGTAAACAAACACGAGAAAAAAGTAAAATGCAACAAATATGGGTTTAATGAAAAGAATTCAAGGATAACAAAACGAAAGGTAGGGTAAAATTAATTCTTAAATCGAGGCGCTTCCACTCGGACACAATTACACGACAGGGGAAAAATAAACGAAAAGAAAGAAAAGGTTTGGTGTCGACCGAAACTCAGCTTGCTCTGACGAGGACGAGCATGAATTGTCCCCGAGTCTCCGTGCGGGAGCGCACAAGATGGAGCCAATCGCCACACGGCACCTGAGCCGCGAAGTGGCAGAAAAACGTGTCCGGAGAGCACCACCGCTCGAGAACTCCATCCTCCTCCGGTCGTTCCACACTCCACAAGGCTCCGATTCGTCTCTCAGGCACACACAGCACAAAGCACAACCGTCTTTTTCCAAGCCAGAACAAAAGAAGAGAGAGAGAACCCAAACGCGTCTGCCTGCGCCCAGCACCAAAACGCGAGAGAGAGGGAGACGGAATCTTCCTCTTTAAGGGTCAGCATGAGTTTTCTCTGACGTTGCCCTGTAGCCAATCACCCGATCGCTGCTCATCACCCCATCGCTCCTTAACCACTCATTAAACTCGGGGTGTGGTTTCTCCGTTACGAGTCATCAGGGGCGGAGTCTAGTCTTTACGTTTTTCATTCAGTGTGAAACACAAACAAACACATGAAACACATGAAGTAAAACACGTGAAAATAAGGATCTTTTATAACACTCGATTGTTATCGTGGCTGTGGTTGTTGTTGTTTGTGTATTCCTTCTGTGTGGTTTTGTATATTTTTCTATTGCTTCGCAAAATATCGGTACTGTATATATAATTTTGTATGCTCATCCATGTCATAAAGGGTTTATACTGTCGTAGAATAATAAATGTTTCCGTTCAAATTTCTGTGTGAATAAACTATTCATTAGCGCTTCTTCCTCTTCTTCAAACTCGCAAAGATGCTTTTAGAACTGGCAAATTCGTGATTAAACAAACGATTTTTATGGCATAGAATATAGATGTTTGGTTCCTGTGTTTACAGCGTTTGTGTCTCCGTCTGTGACCTGGCTTCATCGTGTGAGATTCCTGTGATCTTGAAGGCCTTGGTATCCACGTCGTCAAGCTGAGCATGGTGTGAGTCTGGGTGCGAGCCCAGAGGGGAGATTAGTATTCCATTAAGCTACGGATGAAGGTGTAGTAGGTAGATAAGAGTTCAGGTGTGCCAAGGAAGGATTTTGCACGACGGAGGATGTCCTTGCATCCTTGCACGTTTTTCAAATAACTCACAATTTTCTCGAAAAAAAGTTGAAATTGACAAAAGTATTTTGTCTCCACAATTCTTTATTTCACTGTTAATATTACAGAACCTTTGTTTTTTATTCAGAACTTAATACATCCTTTTAAATCAGAAAATAAAAAGAAATGGCATTGACAAAATTATTGATGCCCAAGACTTAATATTTGGTAGCACAGACTTTGGACAAAATAACTGCAGTCAGGCGCTTCCTATAGCCATGAATGAGCTTCCTCCACCACTCTACTGGCAGTTTGGCCCACTCTTCTTGTGAAAACTGCTCCAGTTCTCCCAGATTTGAAGGGTGCCTTCTTTCAACTGCTATTTTCAGATCTCCCCACAGGTGTTCAAACGGATTTTGATCTGGACTCATTGCTGGCCACTTCAGAACAATCCAGCATTTTGTGTTCAACCATTCCTGGGTGCTTTTTGAAGTGTGTTTGGGGTCATTGTCTCCTGCTGCAAGACCCATGAACTTCGATGGAGACCCAGCTTTCTGACACTGGGTTGAACATTGTGCTCCAACATGCCTTGGTAATCTCCTGATTTCATGATGCCATGCACACATTCAAGGTACCCAGTGCCAGAGGCAGCACAGCAACCCCAAAACATCACTGAATCTCCTCCATGTTTGACTGCAGGGAAGGTGTTCTTTTCTTTTAAGGCTTCATTTTATTTTCTGTAAACATAGAGATTATGTGCTTTACCAGAAAGCTCTAATTTGGTCTCATCTGTGCACAGGACATTCTCCCAGAAGGATTTTGGCTTGTTCATAGAACCCCCTTTCATCGAGTTGGCGACCGATGGTGCGAGTTGAAACTGTCGTACCTTGTGTCTGAAGGTGAGCTTGAATCTGTTTGGCAGTTGATCAAGGTGCTTTCTCCACCATTCGAACAATCCTTCGCTATAAGCTTCGATCAAGTTTTCTCTTGCGGCCACATCTAGGGAGGTTGGCTACATCGCCATGGGCCTTAAACTTCCTGATAACATTGCGTACGGTGGACATAGGAACATCAAGGTCGCTGGAGATGGACTTGTAGCCTTTAGATTGTCCATGCTTGGCTACAATCTTGTGTCTGACCTCCTCAGACAATTCTCCAGTTTTCTTTCTTTTATCCATGGTCATTGCAGTACACACGGTGAACAAAACAGCAGAATGACTCCTTTTCTCCATTCAAACTGGTTGAATGAGTGATTTTTATATTGCAGGCACCTGCACTCACCACAGGTGAGTTCAATTCCAAAGTAAAGGAGAATCACCTGCTTGAAATCTAATTATTTCTAACAACTTCTAAAAGGTGCCAATAATATTGTCCAGGCCATTTTAGGATTTCTGTGTGGAATAAGCTAAGATTTAGTAGTTTTTTCAGCTTTTTTTTGTTTTATTCCATTGCAAACCAAAGAAATACAAATGTGGATATCAAAAGATTCTTTAATTTCAACCGTTTTTTGGAAGAAATGGTGCATTATTTGAAAAAAAAGTGCAAGGGTGCCAATATTTTTGGCCACGACTGTATATCTGTATGTTTGTCCCTCACATATTTATCCTACATTTTGGGTGAGTTTTATAGCCGACAATTACGCTTTGAAAGGTAGAAAGTAATGTCATTTGGCTTTTGCCAGTTCCTTCCAACACCCTTTAGGGAACGTGCATATATTACATCACATACCTGTTTGGGGCAAATTATCACACTTGATGATTGGGGGGGGGGGGGGGGCAACTGAAATTATGTCAACAGGGTGATGATATATGACGGGAGAGGAGGGGAGGTGGTGCATGCCCCTAGACCATATACAGTGGGGAGAACAAGTATTTGATACACTGCCGATTTTGCAGGTTTTCCCACTTACAAAGCACGACAAGGTCTGTAATTTTTATCATAGGTACACTTCAACTGTGGAAGACGGAATCTAAAACAAAAATCCTGAAAATCACATTGTATGATTTTTAAGTAATTAATTTGCATTTTATTGCATGAAATAAGTATTTGATACATCAGAAAAACAGAACTTAATATTTGGTACAGAAACCTTTGTTTGCAATTACAGAGATCAGACGTTTCCTGTAGTTCTTAACCAGGTTTGCACACACTGCAGCAGGGATTTTGGCCCACTCCTCCATACAGATCTTCACCAGATCCTTCAGGTTTCGGGGCTGTCGCTGCGCAACACAGACTTTCAGCTCCCTCCAAAGATTTTCTATTGGGTTCAGGTCTGGAGACTGGCTAGGCCACTCCAGGACCTTGAGATGCTTCGTACGGAGCCACTCCTTAGTTGCCCTGGCTGTGTGTTTCGGGTCGTTGTCATGCTGGAAGACCCAGCCACGCCCCATCTTCAATGCTCTTATTGAGGGAAGGAGATTGTTGGCCAAGATCTCGCGATACATGGCCCCATCCATCCTCCCCTCAATACGGTGCAGTCGTCCTGTCCCCTTTGCAGAAAAGCATCCCCAAAGAATGATGTTTCCACTTCCATGCTTCACGGTTGGGATGGTGTTCTTGGGGTTGTACTCATCCTTCTTCTTCCTCCAAACACGGCGAGTGGAGTTTAAACCAAAAAGCTCTATTTTGGTCTCATCAGACCACATGACCTTCTCCCATTCCTCCTCTGGATCATCCAGATGGTCATTGGCAAACTTCAGACGGGCCTGGACATGCGCTGGCTTGAGCAGAGGGACCTTGCGTGCGCTGCAGGATTTTAATCCATGACGGCGTAGTGTGTTACTTATGGTTTTCTTTGATACTGTGGTCCCAGCTCTCTTCAGGTCATTGACCAGGTCCTGCCGTGTAGTTCTGGGCTGATCCCTCACCTTTCTCATGATCATTGAGGCTCCACGAGGTGAGATCTTGCATGGAGCCCCAGACCGAGGGAGATTGACTGTCATCTTGAACTTCTTCCATTTTCTAATAATTGCGCCAACAGTTGTTGCCTTCTCACCAAGCTGCTTGCCTATTGTCCTGTAGCCCATCCCAGCCTTGTGCAAGTCTACAAATTTGTCCCTGATGTCCTTAGACAGCTCTCTGGTCTTGCCCATTGTGGAGAGGTTGGAGTCTGATTGAGTGTGGACAGGTCTGGAGACGGCTTTGCGGTCGGTCTTTGCGGTCTTTGTGGTCGGAGACGGTCTGGAGACGTCTTTTATGCAGATAACGAGTTCAAACAGGTGCAGTTAATACAGGTAATGAGTGGAGAATGGGAGGGCTTCTTAAAGAAAAAACTAACAGGTCTGTGAGAGCCGGAATTCTTACTGGTTGGTAGGTGATCAAATACTTATTTCATGCAATAAAATGCAAATTAATTACTTAAAAATCATACAATGTGATTTTCAGGATTTTTGTTTTAGATTCCGTCTTCCACAGTTGAAGTGTACCTATGATAAAAATTACAGACCTTTACGTGCTTTGTAAGTGGGAAAACCTGCAAAATCGGCAGTGTATCAAATACTTGTTCTCCCCACTGTATAATTGATACTTTGATTAAGGGCTCTTCAGACATTGAAGCATTTCTTATGAATGTCTCCAACCACCCTGAGCCCGGTGTTGGCTTAACGGTTCGGGTGGAGGGCTTGGGATCCTCGGGTCCTGAGTTTGAATCCCGGTCAGCTGTTTAATTAACACCAGGTGGGGTTGACTCAGCCTGTCATCCTTTGGCAAAATGAGCACCAACTCACTGGGTCCTCTCTCAAGGAGGTTGGTGGCAAGATTTGCACTCCGGCCTCAGTAAAACACCTCATTCCGTAACACACACAGTGGTGTGTGTCGGGATGGTGCTGAGGTCATTTTGATAGTGTTGACTAACTCATCAACATGTAGAATAAACCATATGGTGTCTCAATGCAATCTCTTCACTTCCATGGCGACAAACAGCTGAGAGACTTAGAGTACTTCAAAATAATTTAATACTTACATTATTACCTCCGCCACCAAAGGTGGATGGACGTTATGTTTTCACCCCCTGTCTGTCTGTTTGTCCATTTGTTACTTGCCGGAAAAGATTCCGGCAAGTATGTTGATCTGTTCGTTACTTGCCGGAAAAATTTTCCGGCAAGTATGTTGATCTGTTCGTTTGTTTGTTACTTGCCGGAAAAATTTCCGGCAAGTATGTTGATCTGTTCGTTTGTTACTTGCCGGAAAAATTTTCCGGCAAGTATGTTGATCTGTTCGTTTGTTACTTGCCGGAAAAATTTTCCGGCAAGTATGTTGATCTGTTCGTTACTTGCCGGAAAAATTTTCCGGCAAGTATGTTGATCTGTTCGTTTGTTACTTGCCGGAAAAATTTTTCCGGCAAGTATGTTGATCTGTTCGTTACTTGCCGGAAAAATTTCCGGCAAGTATGTTGATCTGTTCGTTTGTTACTTGCCGGAAAAAATTTTCCGGCAAGTATGTTGATCTGTTCGTTACTTGCCGGAAAAAAATTCCGGCAAGTATGTTGATCTGTTCGTTACTTGCCGGAAAATTTTTTCCGGCAAGTATGTTGAACTGTTCGTTTGTCTGTCTGTTTGTCTGTCTGTCTGTCTGTCTGTCTGTTTGCAGCACTGCGTCTACACCGTTGCACGTAGAATCGCCAAACTTTGCACACATATTGGTCTTGCCCTGGAATAGACTGTGCCCAATTGATGACGTCATCGGTGACGTGGTTCGGCCGCCATCTTGGAAAAACCGAAAAACTTTGCACCTCTATATCTCCGAAAGTACTGAACAGAAAAAATTGAGACATGGCTCATTGTAAAGAACTCTCCATGGGGAATAAAATATGTTAATGATGACGTCATCAGTCACGTGGTCGGCCGCCATCTTGGAAAAACAGCAAAACTTTGCACCACTATATCTCCAAAAGTGCTGAACAGAAAAAATTGAGACATGGCTCATTGTAAAGAACTCTCCATGGGGAATAAAATATGTTAATGATGACGTCATATGTCACGTGGTCGGCCGCCATTTTGGAAAAACGGCAAAACTTTGCACCACTATATCTCCAAAAGTGCTGAACAGAAAAAATTGAGACATGGCTCATTGTAAAGAACTCTCCATGGGGAATAAAATATGTTAATGATGACGTCATCAGTCACGTGATCGGCCGCCATCTTGGAAAAACGGCAAAACTTTGCACCACGAAATCTCCAAAAGTGCTGAACAGAAAAAATTGAGACATGGCTCATTGTAAAGAACTCTCCATGGGGAATAAAATATGTTAATGATGATGTCATATGTCACGTGGTCGGCCGCCATCTTGGAAAAACGGCAAAACTTTGCACCACTATATCTCCAAAAGTGCTGAACAGAAAAAATTGAGACATGGCTCATTGTAAAGAACTCTCCATGGGGAATAAAATATGTTAATGATGATATCATTGGTCACGTGGTTCGGCAGCCATATTTGTTCTAAATGGCCGATAAAAAGTACATTCCGGCAAGTCCTCGGTCTCTGACCGATTTTTCATTACTTGCCGGAAAAGATTCCGGCAAGTATGTTGATCTGTTCGTTTGTTTGTTACTTGCCAGAAAAATTTTCCGGCAAGTATGTTGATCTGTTCGTTTGTCTGTTTGTCTGTTTGTCTGTTTGTCTGTTTGCAGCACTGCGTCTACACCGTTGCACGGAGAATCGCCAAACTTTGCACACATATTGGTCTTGCCCTGGAATAGACTGTGCCCAATTGATGACGTCATCGGTGACGTGGTTCGGCCGCCATCTTGGAAAAACCGAAAAACTTTGCACCTCTATATCTCCGAAAGTACTGTACAGAAAAAATTGAGACATGGCTCATTGTAAAGAACTCTCCATGGGGAATAAAATATGTTTATGATGACGTCATATGTCACGTGGTCGGCCGCCATCTTGGAAAAACGGCAAAACTTTGCACCGCTATATCTCCAAAAGTGCTGAACAGAAAAAATTGAGACATGGCTCATTGTAAAGAACTCTCCATGGGTAATAAAATATGTTAATGATGACGTCATCAGTCACGTGGTTCGGCCGCCATCTTGGAAAATGGCAAAATTTTGCACCACTATATCTCCAAAAGTGCTGAACAGAAAAAATTGAGCTCATTGTAAAGAACTCTCCATGGGGAATAAAATGTTAGTGATGACGTCATTGGTCACGTGGTTCGGCCGCCATCTTGGAAAAAGTTTGCAACTCTATATCTCCGAAAGTGCTGAACAGAAAAAATTGAGACATGGCTCATTGTAAAGAACTCTCCATGGGGAATAAAATATGTTAATGATGACGTCATCAGTCACGTGGTTCGGCCGCCATCTTGGAAAAACCTAAAAACTTTGCACCTCCATATCTCTGAAAGTACTGAATAGAAAAAATTGAGACATGGCTCATTGTAAAGAACTCTTGATGGGGAATAAAATATGTTAATGATGACGTCATCAGTTACGTAGTTCGGCCGCCATCTTGGAAAAACCGAAAAACCTACCACCTCCATATCTCCCAAAGTGCTGAATAGAAAAAATTGAGATGTGACTCATTGTAAAGAACTCTCCATGGGGAATAAAATATGTTAATGATGACGTCATAGGTAACGTGGTTCGGCCGCCATCTTGGAAAAACCGAAAAACGTTGCACCTCCATATCTCCAAAAATGCTCAATATAAAAAATTGAGACATGGCTCATTGTAAAGAACTCTCCATGGGGAATAAAATATGTTCATGATGACATCATCGGTCACGTGGTTCGGCCGCCATATTTGTCCTAAATGGCCGATAAAAAAGTAAATTCCGGCAAGTCCTCGGTCTCTGACCGATTTTTCATCTGTTTGTCTGTCTGTCTGTTTGTCTGTTTGTCTGTCTGTTTGCAGCACTGCGTCTACACCGTTGCACGGAGAATCGCCAAACTTTGCACACATATTGGTCTTGCCCTTGAATAGACTGTGCCCAATTGATGACGTCATCGGTGACGTGGTTCGGCCGCCATCTTGGAAAAACCGAAAAACTTTGCACCTCTATATCTCCGAAAGTACTGAACAGAAAAAATGGAGACATGGCTCATTGTAAAGAACTCTCCATGGGGAATAAAATATGTTAATGATGACGTCATATGTCACGTGGTCGGTCGCCATCTTGGAAAAACGGCAAAAATTTGCACCACTATATCTCCAAAAGTGCTGAACAGAAAAAATTGAGACATGGCTCATTGTAAAGAACTCTCCATGGGGAATAAAATATGTTAATGATGACGTCATCAGTCACGTGGTTCGGCCGCCATCTTGGGAAAACCGAAAAACTTTGCACCACTATATCTCCAAAAGTGCTGAACAGAAAAAATGGAGGCATGGCTCATTGTGAAGAACTCTCCATGTGGAATAAAATATGTTAATGATGACGTCATCAGTCACGTGGTTCGGCCGCCATCTTGGAAAAACCGAAAAACTTTGCACATCCATATCTCTGAATGTACTAAATAGAAAAAATTGAGACATGGCTCATTGCAAAGAACTCTCCATGGAGAATACAATATGTTAATGATGACGTCATCGGTCACGTGATTCGGCCGCCATCTTGGAAAATCCGAAAAACTATGCACCTCCATATCTCCGAAAGTGCTGAATAGAAAAAATTGAGACATGGCCCATTGTAAAGAACTCTCCATGGGGAATAAAATATGTTAATGATGATGTCATCGGTCACGTGGTTCGGCCGCCATCTTGGAAAAACCGAAAAACTCTGCACCTCCACATCTCCAAAAGTCCTGAATAGAAAAAATTGAGGTATGGCTCATTGTAAACAACTCTCCACGTGGAATAAAATATGTTAATGATGACATCATCGGTCACGTGGTTCGGCCGCCATATTTGTCCTAAATGGCCGATAAAAAAGTACATTCCGGCAAGTCCTCGGTCTCTGACCGATTTTTCATCTGTCTGTTTGTCTGTTTGTCTGTTTGTCTGTCTGTTTGCAGCACTGCGTCTACACCGTTGCACGTAGAATCGCCAAACTTTGCACACATATTGGTCTTGCCCTGGAATAGACTGTGCCCAATTGATGACGTCATCGGTGACGTGGTTCGGCCGCCATCTTGGAAAAAGCGAAAAATTTTGCACCTCTATATCTCCGAAAGTACTGAACAGAAAAAATTGAGACATGGCTCATTGTAAAGAACTCTCCATGGGGAATAAAATATGGAAATGATGACGTCATCAGTCACGTGGTTCGGTCGCCATCTTGGAAAAACGGCAAAACGTTGCGCCACTATATCTCCAAAAGTGCTGAACAGAAAAAATTGAGACATGGCTCATTGTAAAGAACTCTCCATGGGGTATAAAATATGTTAATGATGACGTCATATGTCACGTGGTCGGCCGCCATCTTGGAAAAACGGCAAAAATTTGCACCACTATATCTCCAAAAGTGCTGAACAGAAAAAATTGAGACATGGCTCATTGTAAAGAACTCTCCATGGGGAATAAAATATGTTAATGATGACGTCATCAGTCACGTGGTCGGCCGCCATCTTGGAAAAACGGCAAAACTTTGCACCACGAAATCTCCAAAAGTGCTGAACAGAAAAAATTGAGACATGGCTCATTGTAAAGAACTCTCCATGGGGAATAAAATATGTTAATGATGATGTCATATGTCACGTGGTCGGCCGCCATCTTGGAAAAACGGCAAAAATTTGCACCACTATATCTCCAAAAGTGCTGAACAGAAAAAATTGAGACATGGCTCATTGTAAAGAACTCTCCATGGGGAACAAAATATGTTCATGATGACGTCATCAGTCACGTGGTTCGGCCGCCATCTTGGAAAAACCGAAAAAATTTGCACTTCCATGTCTCCGAAAGTGCTGAACAGAAAAAATTGAGACATGGCTCATTGTAAAGAACTCTCCATGGGGAATAAAGTATGTTAATGATGACATCATATGTCACATGGTCGGCCGCCATCTTGGAAAAACGGCAAAACTTTGCACCACTATATCTCCAAAAGTGCTGAACAGAAAAAATTGAGACATGGCTCATTGTAAAGACCTCTCCATGGGGAATAAAACATGTTAATGATGACGTCATATGTCACGTGGTCGGCCGCCATCTTGGAAAAACGGCAAAACTTTGCTCCACTATATCTCCATAAGTGCTGAACAGAAAAAATTGAGACATGGCTCATTGTAAAGAATTCTCCATGGGGAATAAAATATGTTAATGATGACGTCATATGTCACGTGGTTCGGCCGCCATCTTGGAAAAACCGAAAAATTTGGCACCTCCATATCTCTGAAAGTACTGAATAGAAAGAATTGAGACATGGCTCATTGTAAAGAACTCTCCATGGGGAATAAAATATGTTAATGATGACATCACAGGTGACGTGGTTCTGCCGCCATCTTGGAAAAACCGAAAAACGTAGCACCTCGATATCTCCAAAAGTGCTGAATAGAAAAAGTTGAGACATGGCTCTTTGTAAAGAGCTCTCCATGAGGAATAATATATGTTAATGATGACGTGATCGGTCACGTGGTTCGGCTGCCATATTTGTCCTAAATGGCCGATAAAAAAGTACATTCCGGCAAGTCCTCGGTCTCTGACCGATTTTTCATTTGTCTGTTTGTCTGTTTGTCTGTTTGTCTGTTTGTCTGTTTGCAGCACTACATCTACACCGTTGCACGTAGAATCACCAAACTTTGCACACGTATTTGTCTTGCCCTCTAATATACTGTGCCCAAATGATGACGTCATCGGTCACGTGGTTCAGCCGCCATCTTGGAAAAACGGCAAAACTTTGCTCCACTATATCTCCAAAAGTGCTGAACAGAGAAAATTGAGACATGGCTCATTGTAAAGAACTCTCCATGGGGAATAAAATATGTTAATGATGACGTCATATGTCACGTGGTCGGCCGCCATCTTGGAAAAACGGCAAAACTTTGCACTACTATATCTCCAAAAGTGCTGAACAGAAAAAATTGAGACATGGCTCATTGTAAAGAACTCTCCATGGGGAATAAAATATGTTAATGATGACATCATCGGTCACGTGGTTCGGCCGCCATCTTGGAAAAACGGCAAAACTTTGCTCCACTATATCTCCAAAAGTGCTGAACAGAAAAAATTGAGACATGGCTCATTGTAAAGAACTCTCCATGGGGAATAAAATATGTTAATGATGACATCATCGGTCACGTGGTTCGGCCGCCATATTTGTCCTAAATGGCCGATAAAAAGTACATTCCGGCAAGTCCTCGGTCTCTGACCGATTTTTCATCTGTTTGTCTGTCCGTTTGTCTTTTTGCAGCACTATGTCTACACCGTTGCACGTAGAATCGCCAAACTTTACACACATATTTGTCTTGCCCTGGAATAGACTGTGCCTAATTGATGACGTCATCAGTCACGTGGTTCGGCCGCCATCTTGGAAAACCGAAAAAATTTGCACCTCTATATCTCCAAAAGTGCTGAATAGAAAAAATTGAGACATGGCTCATTGTAAAGAGCTCTCCATGAGGAATAAAATATGTTAATGATGACGTCATCGGTCACGTGGTTCGCCCGCCATCTTGGAAAAACTGAAAAACTTAGCACCTCTATATCTCCGAAAGTGCTGAATAGAAAAAATTGAGACGTGGCTCATTGCAAAGAACTCTCCATGGGGAATAAAATATGCTCATCATGACGTCATCGGTCACGTGGTTCGGCCGCCATATTTGTCAAAAATGGCCGACAAAAAAGTACATTCCAGGAAGTCCTCGGTCTCTGACCGATTTTTCATCTGTCTGTTTGTCTGTTCACAGTACTACGTTTACACCGTTGCACGTGGAATCGCCAAACTTTACACACATATTTGTCTTGCCCTGGAATAGACTGTGCCCAATTGATGACGTTATCGGGCAAGTGGTTCGGCCACCATCTTGGAAAAACGGAAAAACGTTAAACCTCTATATCTCCGAAAGTGCTGAATGGAAAAAAATTGAGACATGGCTCTTTGTAAAGAACTCTCCATGGGGAATAAAATGTGTAAATGATGATGTCATCAGTCACGTGGTTCGGCTGCCATCTTGGAAAAACGGAAAAACTTTGCACCTCTATATCTCCAAAAGTGCTGAATAGAAAAAATTGAGACATGGCTCATTCTAAAGAACTCTCCATGGGGAATAAAATATGTTCATGATGATGTCATCGGTCACGTCGTTCGGCTGCCATCTTGGAAAAACGGAAAAACTTTGCACCTCTATATCTCCAAAAGTGCTGAATAGAAAAAATTGAGACATGGCTCATTGTAAAGAACTCTCCATGGGGAATAAAATATGTTAATGATGACGTCATCGGTCACGTGGTTCGGCCGCCATATTTGTCCTAAATGGCCGATAAAAAAAGTAAATTCTGGCAAGTCCTCGGTCTCTGACCGATTTTTCATCTGTTTGTTACTTGCCGGAAAAGATTCCGGCAAGTATGTTGATCTGTTCGTTTGTTTGTTACTTGCCGGAAAAGATTCCGGCAAGTATGTTGATCTGTTCGTTTGTTTGTTACTTGCCGGAAAATTTTTCCGGCAAGTATGTTGATCTGTTCGTTTGTTTGTCTGTCTGTCTGTCTGTCTGTCTGTTTGTCTGTCTGTCTGTCTGTTTGCAGCACTGCGTCTACACCGTTGCACGTAGAATCGCCAAACTTTGCACAAATATTGGTCTTGTCCTGGAATAGACTGTGCCCAATTGATGACGTCATCGGTGACGTGGTTTGGCCGCCATCTTGGAAAAACCGAAAAACTTTGCACCTCTATATCTCCGAAAGTACTGAACAGAAAAAATTGAGACATGGCTCATTGTAAAGAACTCTCCATGGGGAATAAAATATGTAAATGATGACGTCATCAGTCACGTGGTTCGGTCGCCATCTTGGAAAAACGGCAAAACGTTGCGCCACTATATCTCCAAAAGTGCTGAACAGAAAAAATTGAGACCTGGCTCATTGAAAAGAACTCTCCATGGGGAATAAAATATGTTAATGATGACGTCATATGTCACGTGGTCGGCCGCCATCTTGGAAAAACCGAAAAACTTTGCACCACTATATCTCCAAAAGTGCTGAACAGAAAAAATTGAGACATGGCTCATTGTAAAGAACTCTCCATGGGGAATAAAATATGTTAATGATGACGTCATCAGTCACGTGGTCGGCCGCCATCTTGGAAAAACGGCAAAACTTTGCACCACGAAATCTCCAAAAGTCCTGAACAGAAAAAATTGAGACATGGCTCATTGTAAAGAACTCTCCATGGGGAATAAAATATGTTAATGATGATGTCATATGTCACGTGGTCGGCCGCCATCTTGGAAAAACGGCAAAACTTTGCACCACTATATCTCCAAAAGTGCTGAACAGAAAAAATTGAGACATGGCTCATTGTAAAGAACTCTCCATGGGGAATAAAATATGTTAATGATGACGTCATCAGTCACGTGGTTCGGCCGCCATCTTGGAAAAACCGAAAAACTCTGCACCTCCACATCTCCAAAAGTCCTGAATAGAAAAAATTGAGGCATGGCTCATTGTAAAGAACTCTCCATGGGGAATAAAATATGTTAATGATGACGTCATCGGTCACGTGGTTCGGCCGCCATATTTGTCCTAAATGGCGGATAAAAAAGTACATTCCGGCAAGTCCTCGGTCTCTGACCGATTTTTCATCTGTCTGTCTGTCTGTCTGTTTGTCTGTCTGTTTGCAGCACTGCGTCTACACCGTTGCACGTAGAATCGCCAAACTTTGCACACATATTGGTCTTGCCCTGGAATAGACTGTGCCCAATTGATGACGTCATCGGTGACGTGGTTCGGCCGCCATCTTGGAAAAACCGAAAAACTTTGCACCTCTATATCTCCGAAAGTGCTGAACAGAAAAAATTGAGACATGGCTCATTGTCAAGAACTCTCCATGTGGAATAAAATATGTTAATGATGACGTCATCGGTCACGTGGTTCGGTCGCCATCTTGGAAAAACGGCAAAACATTGCGCCACTATATCTCCAAAAGTGCTGAACAGAAAAAATTGAGACATGGCTCATTGTAAAGAACTATCCATGGGGAATAAAATATGTTAATGATGACGTCATATGTCACGTGGTCGGCCGCCATCTTGGAAAAACGGCAAAACTTTGCACCACTATATCTCCAAAAGTGCTGAACAGAAAAAATTGAGACATGGCTCATTGTAAAGAACTCTCCATGGGGAATAAAATATGTTAATGATGAGGTCATATGTCACGTGGACGGCCGCCATCTTGGAAAAACGGCAAAACTTTGCACCACTATATCTACAAAAGTGCTGAACAGAAAAAATTGAGACATGGCTCATTGTAAAGAACTCTCGATGGGGAATAAAATATGTTAATGATGACGTCATTGGTCACGTGGTTCGGCCGCCATCTTGGAAAAACCGGAAAACTTTCTATACGTAGAATCTTTCCATACGTAGAATAGCCAACTTTGCACACGTATTTGTCTTGCCCTCTAATATACTGTGCCCAAATGATGACGTCATCGGTCACATGGTTCGGCCGCCATCTTGGAAAAACTTGGCAGCTCTTTATCTCCGAAAGTACTGAACAGAAAAAATTGAGACATGGCTCATTGTAAAGAACTCTCCATGGGGAATAAAATGTATAAATGATGACGTATTCAGTCACGTGGTTCGGCCGCCATCTTGGAAAAACAGAAAAATTTGCACCTCCATATCTCTGAAAGTACTGAATAGAAAAAATTGAGACATGGCTCATTGTAAAGAACTCTGCATGGGGAATAAAATGTTAATGATGACGTCATCAGTCACGTGGTTCGGTCGCCATCTTGGAAAAACCGAAAAACTTCGCAGTTCCATATCTCCAAAAGTGCTGAACAGAAAAAATTGAGACATGGCTCATTGTAAAGAACTATCCATGGGGAATAAATGATGTTAAGGATGACATCATCGGTCACGTGGTTCGGCCGCCATCTTGGAAAAACCGAAAATCTTTGCACCTCCATATCTCCGAAAGTGCTGAATATAAAAAATTGACATGGCTCATTGTAAAGAACTCTACATGGGGAATAAAATATGTTAATGATGACGTCATCGGTCACGTGATTCGGCCGCCATATTTGTCCTAAATGGCCGATAAAAAAGTACATTCCGGCAAGTCCTCGGTCTCTGACCGATTTTTCATCTGTTTGTCTGTCTGTCTGTTTGTCTGTCTGTTTACAGCACTGCGTCTACACCGTTGCACGGAGAATCGCCAAACTTTGCACACATATTGGTCTTACCCTGGAATAGACTGTGCCCAATTGATGACGTCATCGGTGACGTGGTTCGGCCGCCATCTTGGAAAAACCGAAAAACTTTGCACCTCTATATCTCCGAAAGTACTGAACATAAAAAATTGAGACATGGCTCATTGTAAAGAACTCTCCATGGGGAATAAAATATGTAAATGATGACGTCATCAGTCACGTGGTTCGGTCGCCATCTTGGAAAAACGGCAAAACGTTGCGCCACTATATCTCCAAAAGTGCTGAACAGAAAAAATTGAGACATGGCTCATTGTAAAGAACTCCACATGGGGAATAAAATATGTTAATGATGACGTCATCAGTCACGTGGTCGGCCGCCATCTTGGAAAAACGGCAAAACTTTGCACTACGAAATCTCCAAAAGTGCTGAACAGAAAAAATTGAGACATGGCTCATTGTAAAAAACTCTCCATGGGGAATAAAATATGTTAATGATGTCATATGTCACGTGGTCGGCCGCCATCTTGGAAAAACGGCAAAACCTTGCACCACTATATCTCCAAAAGTGCTGAACAGAAAAAATTGAGACATGGCTCATTGTAAAGACCTCTCCATGGGGAATAAAATATGTTAATGATGATGCCATCGGTCACGTGGTTCGGCCGCCATCTTGGAAAAACGGCAAAAACTTTGCACCACTATATCTCCAAAAGTGCAGAATGGAAAAAATTGAGACATGGCTCATTGTAAAGACCTCTCCATGGGGAATAAAATTTGTTAATGATGACATCATATGTCACGTGGTTCGGCCGCCATCTTGGAAAAACCGAAACCTCCACATCTCCGAAAGTGCTGAATAGAAAAAATTGAGACATGGCTCATTGAAAAGAACTCTCCATGGGGAATAAAATATGTTAATGATGACGTCATCGGTCACGTGGTTCGGCCGCCATATTTGTCCTAAATGGCCAATAAAAAAGTACATTCCGGCAAGTCCTCGGTCTCTGATCGATTTTTCATCTGTTTGTCTGTCTGTTTGTCTGTCTGTCTGTTTGCAGCACTGCGTCTACACCGTTGCATGTAGAATCGCCAAACTTTGCACACATATTGGTCTTGCCCTGGAATAGACTGTGCCCAATTGATGACGTCATCGGTGACGTGGTTCGGCCGCCATCTTGGAAAAACCGAAAAAATTTGCACTTCTATATCTCCGAAAGTACTGAACAGAAAAAATTGAGACATGGCTCATTGTAAAGAACTCTAGATGGGGAATAAAATATGTTAATGATGACGTCATTGGTCACGTGGTTCGGCCGCCATCTTGGAAAAACCGCAAAACTTTCTATATGTAGAATCTTTCTATAAGTAGAAAAGCCAAACTTTGCACACTTATTTGTCTTGCCCTCTAATATACTGTGCCCAAATGATGACGTCATCGGTCACGTGGTTCGGCCGCCATCTTGGAAAAAATTTGCACCTCCATATCTCCGAAAGTGCTGAATAGAAAAAATTGAGACATGGCTCATTGTAAAGAACTGTCCATGGGGAATAAAATATGTTAATGATGACGTCATCAGTCACGTGGCTCGGTCGCCATCTTGGAAAAACGGCAAAACGTTGCGCCACTATATCTCCAAAAGTGCTGAACAGAAAAAATTGAGACATGGCTCATTGTAAAGAACTCTCCATGGGGAATAAAATATGTTAATGATGACGTCATATGTCACGTGGTCGGCCGCCATCTTGGAAAAACCGAAAAACTTAGCACCTCCATATCTCCGAAAGTGCTGAATAGAAAAAATTGAGACGTGGCTCATTGTAAAGAACTCTCCATGGGGGAATAAAATATGTTAATGATGATGTCATCGGTCACGTGGTTCGGCCGCCATCTTGGAAAAACCGAAAAACTCTGCACCTCCACATCTCCAAAAGTCCTGAATAGAAAAAATTGAGGTATGGCTCATTGTAAAGAACTCTCCATGGGGAATAAAATATGTTAATGCTGACGTCATCGGTCACGTGGTTCAGCCGCCATATTTGTCCTAAATGGCTGATAAAAAAGTACATTCCGGCAAGTCCTCGGTCTCTGACCGATTTTTCATTACTTGCCGGAAAATTTTTTCCGGCAAGTATGTTGATCTGTTCGTTTGTCTGTCTGTTTGTCTGTTTGTCTGTCTGTCTGTTTGCAGCACTGCGTCTACACCGTTGCACGTAGAATCGCCAAACTTTGCACACATATTGGTCTTGCCCTGGAATAGACTGTGCCCAATTGATGACGTCACCGGTGACGTGGTTCGGCCGCCATCTTGGAAAAACCGAAAAACTTTGCACCTCTATATCTCCGAAAGTACTGAACAGAAAAAATTGAGACATGGCTCATTGTAAAGAACTCTCCATGGGGAATAAAATGTGTTAATGATGACGTCATCGGTCACGTGGTTCGGCCGCCATATTTGTCCTAAATGGCCGATAAAAAAGTACATTCCGGCAAGTCCTCGGTCTCTGACCGATTTTTCATCTGTCTGTCTGTCTGTCTGTTTGTTACTTGCCGGAAAGGATTCCGGCAAGTATGTTGATCTGTTCGTTTGTTTGTTACTTGCCGGAAAAGTTTCTGGCAAGTATGTTGATCGGTTGGTTTGTCTGTTTGTTACTTGCCGGAAAAGATTCCGGCAAGTATGTTGATCTGTTCGTTACTTGCCGGAAATTTTTTTCCGGCAAGTATGTTGATCTGTTCGTTTGTCTGTTTGTCTGTCTGTCTGTCTGTCTGTTTTTTTCCGGCAAGTATGTTGATCTGTTCGTTTGTCTGTTTGTTACTTGCCGGAAAAATTTTCCGGCAAGTATGTTGATCTGTTCGTTTGTTTGTCTGTTTGTCTGTTTGTCTGTCTGTTTGTCTGTCTGTCTGTCTGTCTGTTTGCAGCACTGCGTCTACACCGTTGCACGTAGAATCGCCAAACTTTGCACACATATTGGTCTTGCCCTGGAATAGACTGTGCCCAATTGATGACGTCATCGGTGACGTGGTTCGGCCGCCATCTTGGAAAAACCGAAAAACTTTGCACCTCTATATCTCCGAAAGTACTGAACAGAAAAAATTGAGACATGGCTCATTGTAAAGAACTCTCCATGGGGAATAAAATATGTAAATGATGACGTCATCAGTCACGTGGTTCGGTCGCCATCTTGGAAGAACGGCAAAACGTTGCGCCACTATATCTCCAAAAGTGCTGAACAGAAAAAATTGAGACATGGCTCATTGTAAAGAACTCTCCATGGGGAATAAAATATGTTAATGATGACGTCATATGTCACGTGGTCGGCCGCCATCTTGGAAAAACGGCAAAACTTTGCACCACTATATCTCCAAAGGTGCTGAACAGAAAAAATTGAGACATGGCTCATTGTAAAGAACTCTCCATGGGGAATAAAATATGTTAATGATGATGTCATAGGTTCCTCCATTATGACGTCATAATTCGCCAAGTACAAAACTTCATCCGATCAAGATGAAATTTCTTGAGCATCATCAAGGAATAAATTAGTTTAGAAAACAAGTAATGATGACTTCATCGGTCACGTGGTTTGGCCGCCATATTTGTCCTAAATGGCCGATAAAAAAGTACATTCCGGCAAGTCCTCGGTCTCTGACCGATTTTTCATTACTTGCCGGAAAAATTTTCGGGCAAGTATGTTGATCTGTTCGTTTGTTACTTGCCGGAAAAATTTTCCGGCAAGTATGTTGATCTGTTCGTTTGTCTGTTTGTCTGTTTGTCTGTTTGTCTGTTTGCAGCACTGCGTCTACACCGTTGCACGGAGAATCGCCAAACTTTTCACACATATTGGTCTTGCCCTGGAATAGACTGTGCCCAATTGATGACGTCATCGGTGACGTGGTTCGGCCGCCATCTTGGAAAAACCGAAAAACGTTGCACCTCTATATCTCCGAAAGTACTGAACAGAAAAAATTGAGACATGGCTCATTGTAAAGAACTCTCCATGCGGAATAAAATATGTAAATGATGACGTCATCAGTCACGTCGTTCGGTCGCCATCTTGGAAAAACGGCAAAACGTTGCGCCACGATATCTCCAAAAGTGCTGAACAGAAAAAATTGAGACATGGCTCATTGTAAAGAACTCTCCATGGGGAATAAAATATGTTAATGATGACGTCATATGTCACGTGGTCGGCCGCCATCTTGGAAAAACGGCAAAACTTTGCACCACTATATCGCCAAAAGTGCTGAACAGAAAAAATTGAGACATGGCTCATTGTAAAGAACTCCACATGGGGAATAAAATATGTTAATGATGACGTCATCAGTCACGTGGTCGGCCGCCATCTTGGAAAAACCGCAAAACTTTGCACTACGAAATCTCCAAAAGTGCTGAACAGAAAAAATTGAGACATGGCTCATTGTAAAAAACTCTCCATGGGGAATAAAATATGTTAATGATGTCATATGTCACGTGGTCGGCCGCCATCTTGGAAAAACGGCAAAACTTTGCACCACTATATCTCCAAAAGTGCTGAACAGAAAAAATTGAGACATGGCTCATTGTAAAGACCTCTCCATGGGGAATAAAATATGTTAATGATGATGCCATCGGTCACGTGGTTCGGCCGCCATCTTGGAAAAATGGCAAAAACTTTGCACCACTATATCTCCAAAAGTGCAGAATGGAAAAAATTGAGACATGGCTCATTGTAAAGACCTCTCCATGGGGAATAAAATTTGTTAATGATGACATCATATGTCACGTGGTTCGGCCGCCATCTTGGAAAAACCGAAACCTCCACATCTCCGAAAGTGCTGAATAGAAAAAATTGAGACATGGCTCATTGAAAAGAACTCTCCATGGGGAATAAAATATGTTAATGATGACGTCATCGGTCACGTGGTTCGGCCGCCATATTTGTCCTAAATGGCCAACAAAAAAGTACATCCCGGCAAGTCCTCGGTCTCTGACCGATTTTTCATTACTTGCCGGAAAAAATTCCGGCAAGTATGTTGATCTGTTCGTTTGTTACTTGCCGGAAAAGATTCCGGCAAGTATGTTGATCTGTTCGTTTGTTACTTGCCGGAAAAATTTTCCGGCAAGTATGTTGATCTGTTCGTTTGTTACTTGCCGGAAAAATTTTCCGGCAAGTATGTTGATCTGTTCGTTTGTTTGTCTGTCTGTCTGTTTGTCTGTCTGTTTGTTACTTGCCGGAAAAGATTCCGGCAAGTATGTTGATCTGTTCGTTTGTTTGTCTGTTTGTCTGTCTGTTTGCAGCACTACGTCCACACCGTTGCACGTAGAATTGCCAAACTTTGCACACGTATTTGTCTTGACCTGGAATAGACTGTGCCCAATTGATGACGTCATCGGTCACGTGGTTCGGCCGCCATCTTGGAAAAACCGAAAAACTTTGCACCTCCATATCTCTGAAAGTGCTGAACAGAAAAAATTGAGACGGCTCATTGTAAAGAACTCTCCATGGGGAATAAAATGTTAATGTTGACGTCATAGGTCACGTGGTTCGGCCGCCATCTTGGAAAAACCGAAAAATTTTGCACCTCCATATCTCCAAAAGTGCTGAATAGAAAAAATTGAGACATGGCTCATTGTGAAGAACTCTCCATGGGGAATAAAATATGTTAATGATGACGTCATCGGTCACGTGGTTTGGCCGCCATCTTGGAAAAACGGCAAAACTTTGCACCTCCATATCTCTGAAAGTACTGAATAGAAAAAATTGACATGGCTCATTGTAAAGAACTCTCCATGTGGAATAAAAAATGTTAATGATGACGTCATCGGTCACGTGGTTCGGCCGCCATCTTGGAAAAGCTTTGCACCTCTATATCTCCGAAAGTGCTGAACAGAAAAAATTGAGACATGGCTCATTGGAAAGAAATGTCCATGGGAAATAAAATATGTTAATGATGACGTCATAGGTCACGTGGTTCGGCCGCCATCTTGGAAAAACCGAAAAAATTCACATCTCCAAAAGTGCTGAATAGAAAAAATTGAGGCATGGCTCATTGTAAAGAACTCTCCATGGGGAATAAAATATGTTAATGATGACGTCATCGGTCACGTGGTTCGGCCTCCATATTTGTCCTAAATGGCCGATAAAAAAGTACATTCCGGCAAGTCCTCGGTCTCTGACCGATTTTTCATCTGTCTGTTTGTTACTTGCCGGAAAAATTTTTCCGGCAAGTATGTTGATCTGTTCGTTTGTCTGTCTGTTTGTCTGTCTGTCTGTCTGTCTGTCTGTCTGTCTGTTTGCAGCACTGCGTCTACACCGTTGCACGGCGAATCGCCAAACTTTGCACACATATTGGTCTTGCCCTGGAATAGACTGTGCCCAATTGATGACGTCATCGGTGACGTGGTTCGGCCGCCATCTTGGAAAAACTGAAAAACCTTGCACCTCTATATCTCCGAAAGTACTGAACAGAAAAAATTGAGACATGGCTCATTGTAAAGAACTCTCCATGGGGAATAAAATATGTAAATGATGACGTCATCAGTCACGTGGTTCGGTCGCCATCTTGGAAAAACGGCAAAACGTTGCGCCACTATATCTCCAAAAGTGCTGAACAGAAAAAATTGAGACATGGCTCATTGTAAAGAACTCTCCATGGGGAATAAAATATGTTAATGATGACGTCATATGTCACGTGGTCGGCCGCCATCTTGGAAAAACGGCAAAACTTTGCACCACTATATCTCCAAAAGTGCTGAACAGAAAAAATTGAGACATGGCTCATTGTAAAGAACTCTCCATGGGGAATAAAATATGTTAATGATGACGTCATCAGTCGCGTGGTCGGCCGCCATCTTGGAAAAACCGAAAAACCTAGCACCTCCATATCTCCGAAAGTGCTGAATAGAAAAAATTGAGACATGGCTCATTGTCAAGAACTCTCCATGTGGAATAAAATATGTTAATGATGACGTCATCGGTCACGTGGTGCGGCCGCCATCTTGGAAAAACCGAAAAACTTTGCACCACTATATCTCCAAAAGTGCAGAATGGAAAAAATTGAGAGATGGCTCATTGTAAAGAACTCTCCATGGGGAATAAAATATGTTAATGATGACGTCATGTATCACGTAGTTCGGCCGCCATATTTGTTCGAAATGGCCGATAAAAAAGTACATTCCGGCAAGTCCTCGGTCTCTGACCGATTTTTCATCTGTCTGTTTGTCTGTTTGCAGCACTGCGTCTACACCGTTGCACGGAGAATCGCCAAACTTTGCACACATAATGGTCTTGCCCTCTAATATACTGTGCCTCAATGATGACGTCATCAGTGACGTGGTTCGGCCGCCATCTTGGAAAAACCGAATAAATTTGCACCTCTATATCTCCGAAAGTACTGAACAGAAAAAATTGAGACATGGCTCATTGTAAAGAACTCTCCATGGGGAATAAAATATGTTAATGATGACGTCATATGTCACGTGGTCGGCCGCCATCTTGGAAAAACGGCAAAAATTTGCACCACTATATCTCCAAAAGTGCTGAACAGAAAAAATTGAGACATGGCTCATTGTAAAGAACTCTCCATGGGGAATAAAATATGTAAATGATGACGTCATCAGTCACGTGGTTCGGTCGCCATCTTGGAAAAACGGCAAATCGTTGCGCCACTATATCTCCAAAAGTGCTGAACAGAAAAAATTGAGACATGGCTCATTGGAAAGAACTCTCCATGGGGAATAAAATATGTTAATGATGACGTCATATGTCACGTGGTCGGCCGCCATCTTGGAAAAACGGCAAAACTTTGCACCACTATATCTCCAAAAGTGCTGAACAGAATAATTGAGACATGGCTCATTGTAAAGAACTCTCCATGGGGAATAAAATATGTTAATGATGACGTCATCAGTCACGTGGTCGGCCGCCATCTTGGAAAAACGGCAAAACTTTGCTCCACAAAATCTCCAAAAGTGCTGAACAGAAAAAATTGAGACATGGCTCATTGTAAAGAACTCTCCATGGGGAATAAAATATGTTAATGATGACGCCATCGGTCACGTGGTTCGGCCGCCATCTTGGAAAAATGGGAAAACTTTGCACCACTATATCTCCAAAAGTGCAGAATGGAAAAAATTGAGACATGGCTCATTGTAAAGAACTCTCAATGGGGAATAAAATATGTTAATGATGACGTCATATGTCACGTGGTTCGGCCGCCATCTTGGAAAAACCGAAAAATTGTGCACCTCCATATCTCTGAAAGTGCTGAATAGAAAAAATTGAGATATGGCTCATTGTAAAGAACTCTCCATGGGGAATAAAATATGTTAATGATGACATCATAGGTCACGTGGTTCGGCTGCCATCTTGGAAAAACCGAAAAACGTAGCACCTCCATATCTCCAAAAGTGCTGAATAGAAAAAGTTGAGACATGGCTCTTTGTGAAGAACTCTCCATGGGGAATAATATATTGTTACAGACGCGGCTTTTAGATGTTATATGGACCGAGCGGTGGTGTATTTAACCGCGTCCGAACAGTTACTCCCCGATTAAAACCCGATTTCACCCGACGTTGACCAGATCGCCCCACGGATATTCAATCGGGAAACCTCTAAAGCGACCGAAAGAGAAGAAGAGAGAAGAAAGACAGAGTTTGGAGGAAGAACAGATTTATTATACACACACAAGCAATATTTTAGAGCGACCAATATTATTTACAGCAATAGATGGAAAAGAGCAGTCACACAGTGCATTGTTAACTTATTCTATTTCATTTACTTAATCCCCAAGACAAACGAGTAGGACAGGACGTTCACACTCACACGATGGATATTGCAGGCAGGTAATCGCTCGAGGTTGATGGCTTGAGAGGAAGGCAAGGTCGGAGGCCGCAGCACCCCTCGCGGTTTTGGCGGGAAAACCTCCGTCGCGTATCCGCGGCCGTCACGCGCTGGCTCGGCACACCTGCTCCTCTTCCTGGGGTGGAGCCGTCTCCCTCCGTTCAGCGCGTCTCTCCAACGGCAGGGGATATTGCATGCAGGCAGGCAGGTAGGTATTGCGGTGGATTGCGCTCCTCTTCCAGGTCATCCCCCAGCGTATCTCTCAAGCCCTCTCCTTGGTGCAGCCTCGTTGCTCCTCTCCAGTCATCTCTCATCTGCCTCCTAAAGCAGTCCCCTGCAGTCGCTTTTATCACCTCCGGCGGAATTAAGCCGCCGGCTCCGAGGGCACGCCTACCGGGTCACTCACCGCGGTGTTGATTGGCTGTTAGGGCCGGTTCACTCCTGCCCTCTTCTGACGAGGTGGAGCCACGCCTTTCTTCTCCAACCTTACCTCGTGGCCAATGGTGGTTTGAAGAAAACCAGCCAAAATGCGGAAGGCAATTGGAAGGGAGGTTTTGGGGAAATTGGAAGGGCCTACGCTTATTTTGTTTGATACAATGCAAAGTCAATCTAGTGGAAAACACATACTTAGCCTACATGGAATAAGGAAATACACTATTTAAAAGATATATCGTGACCTGCGTGTATGTTCTATGAAATTAATTAGGAGGACGGCTGCGACCATTATTTACATTACCAGGATGTTACCATACCAAAACCATACTCTTCACATCCGTTACCCTTCCTCCAAAATTGTTACACTCCTCAAAACCCGTTACACTTCTCAAAACCCGTTACACTTCTCAAAACCCGTTACACTTCTCAAAATCGTTACACTGCACCCTCCTTTCTTCAGGCACGTCCTCGGGCCTACTAGACTTAACTGGGTGTGACATGTAGGTGTAATTCCCTCTACAATTAACCTGACCCTGAGTGTGACAATTTTAAAACACAAATAAGTATGTCCCCCTATTGCATTGCATCCTGTCTAACAGACTCAAGCCCACAGCTAACCGAATTACGGGATTATTCTCAAACTATACATTTACGGTGGGGAGCATTATTTACAATGACGTGATTTCTTATTTACAACGCAACCCAGGACCTGTGTTTTTCTCTTTTTTTTTTTTTTTCTTTTTAGGGAACAAGAAAAAGAAATTCCTGTTGGGAGGGAGGAGACAGCACGCATTGCATCGATGCACCAGTACCAATACCACCAAAGCACCCAAAAACACCCAAACACCACAAAGCACCCAAAAGCACCATCCGGTGCGGTCACCATGGCTCATAATAAACACAACAAAAGAACTGGTGGTGGTCTTCTCTTTCTCTGCTGGGCCGATGTTCTTCCCGACGTCTTCTGGCTTCATGCGGCCTATTTGGACATAATAAAAAGCACAACTTGTGTCCATTTTTATTTAGGGCCTCAGGGGCCAACTAAGGGTGGTCCACCTCCTTGGCATAGGTGCCACCTTACCGAGGTCCGCAAGCAAGATTCCCTGGCCACTATGGCCGGTTTCCAACAGAGGTGCCCTGCCCCAGAACCTGGGGTCCATCAAGTGGTACTTGGCCGCAGAACAGCGGTCCATAAAGTGGTACATCAACGCAATGCATGCTGGTTCTGGGAATCTCGGGCGCACAATGGCCACCTCACGCACGCTCCCATCGGCACCCAATGGCGCACAGGTCATGTGGGAGACAAAAGAAAGACAATTGAGCGAGGGGTAAGGTCACAAGGGTACACGTCAAACAAGGCAATGCAAGGTGAAATGCGTACGGAGGCCGAAGTGAGAAAGCTCGTCCCTACCGTACGTCACCCCCCTGTCACCTACCCTACCCTTGTTCCCACCCCATATGTACAAAAATCTACACATTTACAAATTCGTCACTACTGTCACGTCTTCCCCATATTTCCCCTATACCAAATTCGTCTCCACAATCCCGTTACTTCAAAATTTGCCATCACCAATTCATCATCAATCCTCATAAGGAGGGAGAGATGGAATTACGCACAATGTCACACCCACGTCATGATGCGTCTCACAATCCAAACATTTGCATCATAAAAAATAATCAAAACATGGCATGGTGTGGAGTACCTGTCACCTCAGGTGAGTGGATGCAGATGGTGTGAGGAGATCCTTCATCCTAACTATCCTCTAAATGATTTTAACACACTTTACACTACCCGGGGTCTTTCCCTGCCAATTCATTGGCCAACTTACACTATGGGTTCTAATAACCAATTCCCATTGGCCAAACTGTGGTGCTCCTCAATTTTTGGGGTCTCACTCCCCCGATTCATCTCCCGGTGCTCTAGCACAATTTCTGGGCTGCGACGTGTACCTCTCCCAACAGGTCTACCCACCTGCACACCTCCACCACTGTAGTTGCCACCCGAGCTTACCTAGCTCCTCACCCTAACCTATCTAACTGGGGGCAGCCCCTCTCCTGGCTCTGTCACCCCTTGGTGCCCTTTGGCACTGGGCTACCCGGGTCCGTCCTCCGGATCCTCGGGCCCCATCCACACAACTACTACCGGCTCCCAGAGCCCACCTGCGGCCTCACCTGGCCGACATCCTTACAGTGGTGGAGTGCCCAACCCAACTACACACACTAACAGGCTACACGCCCAGCCATTTCCACAACACCAACGCACCCATCCACATACCATTCTGTCACCCGCACCACAGATGCCAATATCCAACTACAATTTACCTATACCCTCTACCTACCACTTACACTACCCGCCCCGGGTATCCGTGATGGGGGTCCACTCTTCCCCCATTCACACCTTCGCACCATCCACTCCACTCCACAATTTCCACCATACCCACTCCACGACCATCCATTCCAATACTCCATACCATTTATTCCATACACCTGTCTTTCATTCACCTGTCGTTGCACACCTGTGCAATCATACCTGGTGCCACCTGCACCCTCCTTTCTTCCTGGACCATTTGGTCAACACAACACGCAATCACCACTACTCCCTCATACACTGCTCCACACACCTGTTCAGTTGCACACCTGTGCAATCACACCTGTTCCATCACACCTGTTCAATCCTCACACACGGCATCATCTCAGCTAACTACTCCCCTCTGAAACTTGCGCTTCCCAGTCGTCCCTTTAAACTATTGCGCTCCCACGTCATTATAATCCACACTAATCTACCTGCGTCCCCACTACAGGTATCAGTCACTAACTAACCTTATCGTTACCTAAGGTCATCTTCGCTAGATCCCTATCATTATCCAAGCCCTCCCTGGCTCGTTTTCACTGCCATAAACCCCATAATCTATAGCGCATTTGCCCCCACCTGTGAGGGATGGTGGATTTGCCATCCCACCACATCGGGGGTCTCTCACTACCAATTTCGCTCGTCCAAATCCAACAATTCAAAAATTTTCCATTTACTGCCAATTCTATTCACTTTTCTAAATTTCGTTTCAAATCACTACTATCACTATCACCATCACCCGTCTACTTGTTACATCCTCTCGGTGCGCCAATTCACATCACCCGTCTACTTATTACATCCTCTCGGTGCGCCAATTCACATCTACAGCCCGGCTTCGTACAGCCGAGCAATGAACGCGGGTCGTTTTTTTCCAGCGGCTGGATACGTCCCGCATTCGGGGCAGGGACGGAGGCTTACCCGGGCCGAGATCCCATGCACCACTTCGGCGTGGAGCCATCCAATGTCCCGATCTCGACCTGCCGGCACGTCTCAATAGAAAGTGGTCGCCATGACGACCCTTCCTATCGAGCTGCCCGCTCCGCCTTGTGGAGCCCGGACGCGGCCGCTCCACGCGAGGCCCAGCGTGGATCGCGCACGGCGGTCCTTTCGAACCCGCCGTGGCTCGGATCTCCGCTGGTTCTCGCGGCACGCGAAGCCCGGCACGCACCGAGGGCCCGATCCGGCTAAAAGTCGACCTAACCTTTAACCCGGTTACCGTCGACGCTTCACCTGCAGGCTTACATGCATACGCTACCTCTTTCTTGCTCATACATGCAGCCGTTCCCATTCTCCTCGTACCTTTTCTTTCACACCCAGGTACACCCATTCCACTCACCGACTTGGTCACACACCTGACCACCGAACACTTTGGCACACATTCGTTGCTCGCACACCTCACCAATACACCGCTTCGCGCCCCCTCCTCGGTCACCTCCTTTGTGACAATCACAGGTGTGCTCTCACCCGCACACCCAACCACGTGTCTCACTACCAATTCCAGCGTGCATTCCCACTCACGCTCTACCATTCCAGGTGTGCATCCTTCCATCCCAGGTGTACATCCTCGCTCACCTATCACAACCAGCTCACGCTCCGTTTCACTCTCACTACTCTCACCTCCACTCTCAGTCGCGCACTCACCCTTACTCTTGACAGCATGCGCTTTCCCCATGCACCCGTCCGTTACACACCTTTCTCGCGCATCCTCCCGCGCACACTTCTTCGTTACTTCCTCCGTAACACTCACCACAGGCATGCATTCTCCCTTACTCTTGACAGCATGCGCTTTCCCCATGCACCCGTCCGTTACACACCTTTCTCGCGCATCCTCCCGCGCACACTTCTTCGTTACTTCCTCCGTAACACTCACCACAGGCATGCATTCTCCCTTACTCTTGACAGCATGCGCTTTCCCCACGCACCCGTCCGTTACACACCTTTCTCGCGCGTCCTCCCGCGCACACTTTTTCGTTACTTCCTCCGTAACACTCACCACACCGCGCTTCCCTGTGCTCCCTCGCACACGCGCTTTGACCAATTCACTCTTGACGGCACACTCACTCCTCGGCGTGCACTTTTTCCTCACACACCCCATGGTCGGACATTCTCGCACACCTCTTTTTTCGCACACCTGTCCTGTCACACACTTCACCAACGGCCTTTCACGAACACCCGGATCCAAACCAATCCCCAAGCCGACTGAATCTCCCCTCACATCATGTACATTGCCACTCACCTCCGTACCTCGTCGCACCTCCTCTGCCACCTGCAAACTTTTTATTTGGTTAGTGAGCACCGCATCATGATTTGAACACAGACCTTGTACATATTCCATGACTTCCTCCTTTATCTCCCTCTTAGCTTCCCTCCGTCTCTTCTTAATTTCACTCACCCCTTCTTCCACCTCCTCTAATTTTTCCTTTACCTCTTTCAGCTCCCGGTGCGCCCCCTCGATTTCTTCCTCCATTGCTACTTTAACCGTTTCTATGTGCGTCCTTACCTCCCGGTCCTTCGTCTCCATTACTTCTGTCACCTCTTCCAACCTCTTCGTCAATCCCTCATGTACCATTTGACATTCCTTTTGTGTCGCTATTAATTCATTTTTAATGTCCTTTTGTGTTGCTTTTAAACCCCCGATGATTGCAGTGTTCTTTTCCACTTGGTCCGCTAGTTCTTTTTGTCCCACCGTCAGCTGTTCTACTCCTTTCGTCAGGTCTTCTATTCCCCCCTGTAACTTTACCGTATTATTTCTCACCTCTTTCTCTATACGCTTTTCGCCTCGCTTTACCTCCTCGCGTAGCCCCGAGACCTCCTCACTCACCCCTCGTCGTATTTCCTCCATCTGGTTCCCCATCTGTTCGATTTCCCGGGCGGATTGTTCCCCTATTTCCCGCAATTTGTCCTCCATTCTATTTTCTAACCCCATTAATCCATTTTTCACCCCCTCTAACTGATTCTCCTGGGCAGCCATTCTGTTTTCCACCCCCGTTAACCCATTCTTTACCTCTTTTATCCCGTTGTCTAACCCCTCAAAATTATTGTCTAACTTCCCAAATTTCTTGTCTAACTCCTCAAAATTATTGTCTAACTTCCCAAATTTCTTGTCTAATCCCTCAAAATTATTGTCTAACTTCCCACCGGTACCCCTCGCTTCGTCCCTCATTACCCCCATTTGCTCACTCTGAGCCCTTGCTTCGTCCCTCATTACCCCCATTTGCTCACTCTGAGCCCTTGCTTCGTCCCTCATTACCCCCATCATTCTGCTTTCCATTTTCGCACTATCAGCCCTTGCTTCCTCCCTCATTTTCTCGCTATTCTGGGCCATAAGGGCCTTCATTTGTATAAAAAAAAGGTTCAAATCCATTGGCATCTCCGGTTCGACTACCGCGACCATGGGCGTGGCTAAATGTGGCGCCGCTGTAATCACGTGCGCTAGAGCGCCATTTTGTGCACCTGAAATTCCCGCAACCACATTGCCCTTTTCCTCCTCCCTTTCTTCCACATACATTTCCCCTGGTTCCTGGGTTACCCCTAACCCGTCTATCTCCCCCACCGACATCCGATCGCCTTGATTGTCCATGGCGCGATCTAAAAATTCGGGTTTTATAAAACACAATTTCGTCCGCTTTATAATTTTGAGCGCGTGCAGCGCGCTCCGGGTCGATCTCACTCCCCGACACCAATTGTTACTCTAATAGTACAATTGGTGTTCCAAAATTTGGGCCTAACAAATTTAGTCCCAGGTTCGAATCCCACCTCCTGACAACCAATTGTTACAGACGCGGCTTTTAGATGTTATATGGACCGAGCGGTGGTGTATTTAACCGCGTCCGAACAGTTACTCCCCGATTAAAACCCGATTTCACCCGACGTTGACCAGATCGCCCCACGGATATTCAATCGGGAAACCTCTAAAGCGACCGAAAGAGAAGAAGAGAGAAGAAAGACAGAGTTTGGAGGAAGAACAGATTTATTATACACACACAAGCAATATTTTAGAGCGACCAATATTATTTACAGCAATAGATGGAAAAGAGCAGTCACACAGTGCATTGTTAACTTATTCTATTTCATTTACTTAATCCCCAAGACAAACGAGTAGGACAGGACGTTCACACTCACACGATGGATATTGCAGGCAGGTAATCGCTCGAGGTTGATGGCTTGAGAGGAAGGCAAGGTCGGAGGCCGCAGCACCCCTCGCGGTTTTGGCGGGAAAACCTCCGTCGCGTATCCGCGGCCGTCACGCGCTGGCTCGGCACACCTGCTCCTCTTCCTGGGGTGGAGCCGTCTCCCTCCGTTCAGCGCGTCTCTCCAACGGCAGGGGATATTGCATGCAGGCAGGCAGGTAGGTATTGCGGTGGATTGCGCTCCTCTTCCAGGTCATCCCCCAGCGTATCTCTCAAGCCCTCTCCTTGGTGCAGCCTCGTTGCTCCTCTCCAGTCATCTCTCATCTGCCTCCTAAAGCAGTCCCCTGCAGTCGCTTTTATCACCTCCGGCGGAA
This sequence comes from Myxine glutinosa, assembly GCF_964187855.1. NCBI lineage: Eukaryota > Metazoa > Chordata > Myxini > Myxiniformes > Myxinidae > Myxine > Myxine glutinosa. The sequence goes on from NC_136271.1 coordinate 9,876,396, forward strand.
TTAAGCCGCCGGCTCCGAGGGCACGCCTACCGGGTCACTCACCGCGGTGTTGATTGGCTGTTAGGGCCGGTTCACTCCTGCCCTCTTCTGACGAGGTGGAGCCACGCCTTTCTTCTCCAACCTTACCTCGTGGCCAATGGTGGTTTGAAGAAAACCAGCCAAAATGCGGAAGGCAATTGGAAGGGAGGTTTTGGGGAAATTGGAAGGGCCTACGCTTATTTTGTTTGATACAATGCAAAGTCAATCTAGTGGAAAACACATACTTAGCCTACATGGAATAAGGAAATACACTATTTAAAAGATATATCGTGACCTGCGTGTATGTTCTATGAAATTAATTAGGAGGACGGCTGCGACCATTATTTACATTACCAGGATGTTACCATACCAAAACCATACTCTTCACATCCGTTACCCTTCCTCCAAAATTGTTACACTCCTCAAAACCCGTTACACTTCTCAAAACCCGTTACACTTCTCAAAACCCGTTACACTTCTCAAAATCGTTACAATATGTTAATGATGACGTCATCTATCACGTGGTTCGGACGCCATATTTGTCTTAAATGGCCGATAAAAGAGTACATTCCGGCAAGTCCTCGGTCTCTGACCGATTTTTCATTTGTCTGTCTGTCTGTTTGTCTGTCTGTTTGTCTGTCTGTTTGTCTGTTTGCAGCACTGCGTCTACACCGTTGCACGGAGAATCGCCAAACTTTGCACACATAATGGTCTTGCCCTCTAATATACTGTGCCTCAATGATGACGTCATCGGTGACGTGGTTCGGCCGCCATCTTGGAAAAACCGAATAAATTTGCACCTCTATATCTCCGAAAGTACTGAACAGAAAAAATTGAGACATGGCTCATTGTAAAGAACTCTCCATGGGGAATAAAATATGTTAATGATGACGTCATATGTCACGTGGTCCGCCGCCATCTTGGAAAAACGGCAAAAATTTGCACCACTATATCTCCAAAAGTGCTGAACAGAAAAAATTGAGACATGGCTCATTGTAAAGAACTCTCCATGGGGAATAAAATATGTTAATGATGACGTCATCAGTCACGTGGTCGGCCGCCATCTTGGAAAAACCGAAAAACTTAGCACCTCCATATCTCCGAAAGTGCTGAATAGAAAAAATTGAGACATGGCTCATTGTAAAGAACTCTCCATGGGGAACAAAATATGTTAATGATGATGTCATCGGTCACGTGGTTCGGCCGCCATCTTGGAAAAACCGAAAAACTCTGCACCTCCACATCTCCAAAAGTCCTGAATAGAAAAAATTGAGGTATGGCTCATTGTAAAGAACTCTCCATGGGGAATAAAATATGTTAATGATGACGTCATCGGTCACGTGGTTCGGCCGCCCTATTTGTCCTAAATGGCCGATAAAAAAGTACATTCCGGCAAGTCCTCGGTCTCTGACCGATTTTTCATTTGTCTGTCTGTCTGTCTGTCTGTCTGTCTGTCTGTTTGTCTGTTTGCAGCACTATGTCTACACCGTTGCACGTAGAATCGCCAAACTTGGCACACATATTGGTCTTGCTCTCTAATATACTGTGCCCAAATGATGACGTCATCGGTGACGTGGTTCGGCCGCCATCTTGGAAAAACCGAAAAACTTTACACCTCCATATCTCCGAAAGTGCTGAACAGAAAAAATTGAGACATGGCTCATTGTAAATAACTCTCCATGGGGAATAAAATATGTTACTGATGAAGTCGTCAGTCACGTGGTTCGGCCGCCATCTTGGAAAAACCGAAAAACTTTGCACCTCCATATCTCCGAAAGTGCTGAACAGAAAAAATTGAGACATGGCTCATTGTAAAGAACTCTCCATGGGGAATAAAATACGTTAATGATGACGTCATCAGTCACGTGGTCGGCCGCCATCTTGGAAAAACGGCAAAACTTTGCACCACGATATCTCCAAAAGTGCTGAACAGAAAAAATTGAGACATGGCTCATTGTAAAGAACTCTCCATGGCGAATAAAATATGTTAATGATGACGTCATATGTCACGTGGTCGGCCGCCATCTTGGAAAAACCGAAAAACTTTGCACCTCCATATCTCCGGAAGTGCTGAACAGAAAAATTGAGACATGGCTCATTGGTAAGAACTCTCCATGGGGAATAAAATATGTTAATGATGACGTCATATGTCACGTGGTCGGCCGCCATCTTTGAAAAACCGAAAAACTTTGCACCTCCATATCTCCGAAAGTGCTGAATAGAAAAAATTGAGACATGGCTCATTGTAAAGAACTCTCCATGGGGAATAAAATATGTTAATGATGACATCATCAGTCACGTGGTTCGGCCGCCATATTTGTCCTAAATGGCCGATAAAAAAGTACATTCCGGCAAGTCCTCGGTCTCTGACCGATTTTTCATCTGTCTGTTTGTTACTTGCTGGAAAAATTTTCCGGCAAGTATGTTGATCTGTTCGTTTGTTTGTCTGTTTGTCTGTTTGTCTGTTTGTCTGTTTGTCTGTTTGCAGCACTGCGTCTACACCGTTGCACGGAGAATCGCCAAACTTTGCACACATAATGGTCTTGCCCTCTAATATACTGTGCCCCAATGATGACGTCATCGGTGACGTGGTTCGGCCGCCATCTTGGAAAAACCGAATAAATTTGCACCTCTATATCTCCGAAAGTACTGAACAGAAAAAATTGAGACATGGCTCATTGTAAAGAACTCTCCATGGGGAATAAAATATGTAAATGATGACGTCATCAGTCACGTGGTTCGGTCGCCATCTTGGAAAAACGGCAAATCGTTGCGCCACTATATCTCCAAAAGTGCTGAACAGAAAAAATTGAGACATGGCTCATTGGAAAGAACTCTCCATGGGGAATAAAATATGTTAATGATGACGTCATATGTCACGTGGTCGGCCGCCATCTTGGAAAAACGGCAAAACTTTGCACCACTATATCTCCAAAAGTGCTGAACAGAAATAATTGAGACATGGCTCATTGTAAAGAACTCTCCATGGGGAATAAAATATGTTAATGATGACGTCATCAGTCACGTGGTCGGCCGCCATCTTGGAAAAACGGCAAAACTTTGCACCACAAAATCTCCAAAAGTGCTGAACAGAAAAAATTGAGACATGGCTCATTGTAAAGAACTCTCCATGGGGAATAAAATATGTTAATGATGATGGCATCGGTCACGTGGTTCGGCCGCCATCTTGGAAAAATGGGAAAACTTTGCACCACTATATCTCCAAAAGTGCAGAATGGAAAAAATTGAGACATGGCTCATTGCAAAGAACTCTCAATGGGGAATAAAATATGTTAATGATGACGTCATATGTCACGTGGTTCGGCCGCCATCTTGGAAAAACCGAAAAATTGTGCACCTCCATATCTCTGAAAGTGCTGAATAGAAAAAATTGAGACATGGCTCATTGTAAAGAACTCTCCATGGGGAATAAAATATGTTAATAATGACATCATAGGTCACGTGGTTCGGACGCCATATTTGTCTTAAATGGCCGATAAAAGAGTACATTCCGGCAAGTCCTCGGTCTCTGACCGATTTTTCATTACTTGCCGGAAAAATTTTCCGGCAAGTATGTTGATCTGTTCGTTTGTTACTTGCCGGAAAAATTTTCCGGCAAGTATGTTGATCTGTTCGTTTGTTTGTCTGTCTGTCTGTTTGTCTGTCTGTTTGTCTGTCTGTTTGTCTGTTTGCAGCACTGCGTCTACACCGTTGCACGGAGAATCGCCAAACTTTGCACACATAATGGTCTTGCCCTCTAATATACTGTGCCTCAATGATGACGTCATCAGTGACGTGGTTCGGCCGCCATCTTGGAAAAACCGAATAAATTTGCACCTCTATATCTCCGAAAGTACTGAACAGAAAAAATTGAGACATGGCTCATTGTAAAGAACTCTCCATGGGGAATAAAATATGTTAATGATGACGTCATATGTCACGTGGTCGGCCGCCATCTTGGAAAAACGGCAAAACTTTGCACCACTATATCTCCAAAAGTGCTGAACAGAAAAAATTGAGACATGGCTCATTGTAAAGAACTCTCCATGGGGAATAAAATATGTTAATGATGACGTCATCAGTCACGTGGTCGGCCGCCATCTTGGAAAAACGGCAAAACTTTGCACCACAAAATCTCCAAAAGTGCTGAACAGAAAAAATTGAGACATGGCTCATTGTAAAGAACTCTCCATGGGGAATAAAATATGTTAATGATGACGCCATCGGTCACGTGGTTCGGCCGCCATCTTGGAAAAATGGGAAAACTTTGCACCACTATATCTCCAAAAGTGCAGAATGGAAAAAATTGAGACATGGCTCATTGTAAAGAACTCTCAATGGGGAATAAAATATGTTAATGATGACGTCATATGTCACGTGGTTCGGCCGCCATCTTGGAAAAACCGAAAAATTGTGCACCTCCATATCTCTGAAAGTGCTGAATAGAAAAAATTGAGACATGGCTCATTGTAAAGAACTCTCCATGGGGAATAAAATATGTTAATGATGACATCATAGGTCACGTGGTTCGGCTGCCATCTTGGAAAAACCGAAAAACGTAGCACCTCCATATCTCCAAAAGTGCTGAATAGAAAAAGTTGAGACATGGCTCTTTGTGAAGAACTCTCCATGGGGAATAATATATGTTAATGATGACGTCATCTATCACGTGGTTCGGACGCCATATTTGTCTTAAATGGCCGATAAAAGAGTACATTCCGGCAAGTCCTCGGTCTCTGACCGATTTTTCATTTGTCTGTCTGTCTGTTTGTCTGTCTGTTTGTCTGTCTGTTTGTCTGTTTGCAGCACTGCGTCTACACCGTTGCACGGAGAATCGCCAAACTTTGCACACATAATGGTCTTGCCCTCTAATATACTGTGCCTCAATGATGACGTCATCAGTGACGTGGTTCGGCCGCCATCTTGGATAAACCGAATAAATTTGCACCTCTATATCTCCGAAAGTACTGAACAGAAAAAATTGAGACATGGCTCATTGTAAAGAACTCTCCATGGGGAATAAAATATGTTAATGATGACGTCATATGTCACGTGGTCGGCCGCCATCTTGGAAAAACGGCAAAAATTTGCACCACTATATCTCCAAAAGTGCTGAACAGAAAAAATTGAGACATGGCTCATTGTAAAGAACTCTCCATGGGGAATAAAATATGTAAATGATGACGTCATCAGTCACGTGGTTCGGTCGCCATCTTGGAAAAACGGCAAATCGTTGCGCCACTATATCTCCAAAAGTGCTGAACAGAAAAAATTGAGACATGGCTCATTGTAAAGAACTCTCCATGGGGAATAAAATATGTTAATGATGACGTCATATGTCACGTGGTTCGGCCGCCATCTTGGGAAAAAATTGCACCTCCATATCTGAAAGTGCTTAATAGAAAAAATTGAGACATGGCTCGTTGTAAAGAACTCTCCATGGGGAATAAAATATGTTAATGATGACATCATCGGTCACGTGTTTCGGCCGCCATATTTGTCCTAAATGGCCGATAAAAAAGTACATTCCGGCAAGTCCTCGGTCTCTGACCGATTTTTCATCTGTTTGTCTGTTTGTCTGTTTGTCTGTCTGTTTGTCTGTTTGCAGCACTGCGTCTACACCGTTGCACGGAGAATCGCCAAACTTTGCACACATAATGGTCTTGCCCTCTAATATACTGTGCCTCAATGATGACGTCATCGGTGACGTGGTTCGGCCGCCATCTTGGAAAAACCGAATAAATTTGCACCTCTATATCTCCGAAAGTACTGAACAGAAAAAATTGAGACATGGCTCATTGTAAAGAACTCTCCATGGGGAATAAAATATGTTAATGATGACGTCATATGTCACGTGGTCGGCCGCCATCTTGGAAAAACGGCAAAAATTTGCACCACTATATCTCCAAAAGTGCTGAACAGAAAAAATTGAGACATGGCTCATTGTAAAGAACTCTCCATGGGGCATAAAATATGTTAATGATGACGTCATCAGTCACGTGGTCGGCCGCCATCTTGGAAAAACCGAAAAACAGCACCTCCATATCTCCGAAAGTGCTGAATAGAAAAAATTGAGACATGGCTCATTGTAAAGAACTCTCCATGGGGAACAAAATATGTTAATGATGATGTCATCGGTCACGTGGTTCGGCCGCCATCTTGGAAAAACCGAAAAACTCTGCACCTCCACATCTCCAAAAGTCCTGAATAGAAAAAATTGAGGTATGGCTCATTGTAAAGAACTCTCCATGGGGAATAAAATATGTTAATTATGACGTCATCGGTCACGTGGTTCGGCCGCCCTATTTGTCCTAAATGGCCGATAAAAAAGTACATTCCGGCAAGTCCTCGGTCTCTGACCGATTTTTCATCTGTCTGTTTGTTACTTGCTGGAAAATTTTTTCCGGCAAGTATGTTGATCTGTTCGTTTGTCTGTTTGTTACTTGCCGGAAAAATTTTCCGGCAAGTATGTTGATCTGTTCGTTTGTTTGTCTGTCTGTCTGTCTGTCTGTTTGTCTGTCTGTCTGTCTGTCTGTTTGCAGCACTGCGTCTACACCGTTGCACGTAGAATCGCCAAACTTTGCACACACATTGGTCTTGCCCTGGAATAGACTGTGCCCAATTGATGACGTCATCGGTGACGTGGTTCGGCCGCCATCTTGGAAAAACCAAAAAACGTTGCACCTCTATATCTCCGAAAGTACTGAACAGAAAAAATTGAGACATGGCTCATTGTAAAGAACTCTCCATGCAGAATAAAATATGTAAATGATGACGTCATCAGTCACGTGGTTCGGTCGCCATCTTGGAAAAACGGCAAAACGTTGCGCCACGATATCTCCAAAAGTGCTGAACAGAAAAAATTGAGACATGGCTCATTGTAAAGAACTCTCCATGGGGAATAAAATATGTTAATGATGACGTCATATGTCACGTGGTCGGCCGCCATCTTGGAAAAACGGCAAAACTTTGCACCACTATATCGCCAAAAGTGCTGAACAGAAAAAATTGAGACATGGCTCATTGTAAAGAACTCCACATGGGGAATAAAATATGTTAATGATGACGTCATCAGTCATGTGGTCGGCCGCCATCTTGGAAAAACGGCAAAACTTTGCACTACGAAATCTCCAAAAGTGCTGAACAGAAAAAATTGAGACATGGCTCATTGTAAAAAACTCTCCATGGGGAATAAAATATGTTAATGATGTCATATGTCACGTGGTCGGCCGCCATCTTGGAAAAACGGCAAAACTTTGCACCACTATATCTCCAAAAGTGCTGAACAGAAAAAATTGAGACATGGCTCATTGTAAAGAACTCTCCATGTGGAATAAAATATGTTAATGATGACGTCATAGGTCACGTGGTTCGGCCGCCATCTTGGAAAAACCGAAAAACTTTGCACCTCCATATCTCTGAAAGTGCTGAATAGACAAAATTGAGACATGGCTCATTGTAAAGAACTCTCCATGGGGAATAAATTATGTTCATGATGACGTCATCGGTCACGTGGTTCAGCCGCCATCTTGGAAAAACTGAAAAGCGTTGCACCTCCACATCTCCGAAAGTGCTGAATAGAAAAAACTGAGACATGGCTCATTGTCAAGAACTCTCCATGTGGAATAAAATATGTTAATGATGACGTCATCGGTCACGTGGTTCGGCCGCCATCTTGGAAAAACCGAAAACTTTGCACCTCAACATCTCCGAAAGTGCTGAAATGAAAAAATTGAGACATGGCTCATTGTAAAGAACTCTCCATGGGGAATAAAATATGTTCATGATGACGTCATCGGTCACGTGGTTCAGCCGCCATCTTGGAAAAACCAAAAAACCTTGCACCTCGATATCTCCAAAAGTGCTGAATAGAAAAAACTTGAGACATGGCTCATTGTAAAGAACTCTCCATGGGGAATAAAATATGTTAATGATGACGTCATAGGTGCCTCCCTTATGACGTCATAATTGCATTTAACTCTGTCTGCAATATAACAGATGTTCTCAGCTTCATCAGTCGTAATTTCTTTGTAATCGTTGATCCAAACACCACTCATTTTGGTATTTAACTAAAAACAAGTCACATCCAGGAATCAAGATCGACGTGACAAAGAACAATACTAGAGATACTTTCTGACCAGTTTCAGCCATTCTAGAATGTCCTTGAACTTTCAACTGAGTCGATTGAATGTTATGAAGGCTGTGTCCACTAGCACTGAGGAGAAAATCAAAGGTTGTGAAGAGTAAGATCACACAAGTGCATTATATGCAAGATGAGATACTATCTTTAATACAGATGCTCAGAACACATGTGCACAACATACTACTCTGACCAGAAATGTGAACCAAGATATTGAGTGTATGTCAAAACCATATTCTGATTCCCACCGAACTAAAATCACCATGCTGGACGTGTAAAATGTAAATCACATGATATAAAATCACAAATGATGTAAAATCACAAACTCATTTTCAGGTATTTTAACAAAGGGTAGTCAACATTGTACAACACTAATCAAGTCACATACAGTATAGTATCACACCAGAGGTCATTGGTGTTGCAAGATTCAGATGACGAGATCATTCACTGGTCATGATTGACACCATTGGGTTTAGCAGTTCTAGAGAATTTGATATAGTTTCTGATGAAGAAGTGTATCCAATTTGAAGTGTTGCTGTTCATGTATTTTGAACTCATCTTTCCAGAGACAACCATTCAACCTTTATTGGATCACATACAGGTTGATAGACTTGTGACTGTCTCACTGGAGGAAGTTCACATGTATCAATATTTAATTACTGATGTTAATTACAATCAGGTAAATATTTGATAATGTAGCTCTGTCTGGGCTAAGATATGTAATGTACTGTTTGAAATCATAGTATGCTGTCATATATGTCATGCTTGCGGAGAATATCTGCTATAACAACTTACAACGACATCAATTATGTCTCATGAACCATTCATGTACACTCTGTGGTGACAAAAGTCATGTCATGATCAGAATAGTAGGTATCATGCACGTCCATGTGAACTTGTTCCGGTTCATTTTTATTGAAATATATGTGATCTATCATTGTACCTCTATCTGTTGTTGCCTGGTTAATACATTGTTTGAATCCATAGCATTGCATGAGCTTTGTCAACTCTGTTTGTCTTTGGTTTGTCAAATCATCATTGAAGTCACCAAGTATGATTGTTGGCACATGTAATGGCATCAAATCAAGAAGACTACTTAGTTGTAGCAAGAAGGTTTTCATTGGGAATGATGGTTTCCTATAAACTACAGTAACAACAAAACGTGATTTCTGCGTTTCTAAAACTATCGCTTTTGACTCCAATCCTTTCACAGATATCAGTTCTAGTTCTTTAGGTTGCAGATCAGTCAGAGCACATATCATCACTCCGTGCAAATTACCATGATCATGCATGCTTGGAATATTTTGTCTGAAAACTGTATATCCATATTTCTCAGCAAATTCATCAACATTATGATCATCTGTCAGATAGGTTTCAGTGAAACACATAACATCTGTTTCAGCTAAAATTTGATTTTCTCTATGACTCATCAGGTCTGCTAATTTCTCCAGGAAATAATGGATATTTAAGTGACCCACTGTTATCCAGTCAGGTTTGTGCAAGGTCAAAAGATTTAACTCTTCCATTGATAATGTATTAACACGCATTTCATTAATTTCATGTTCCAATTTATCATTAGCTTTTATTCCAGCTGAATCAAAGTCAAGTATATGCAAACCAAGCAGAGTCTTCACTCGACTGAATGCCACATATGCTTGTCCTTTTCCAAATCGTTTTGCACCCTTCATGCTGACAACAATTTCATCCACTGTGAGACCCTGACACTTATGAATTGTTACTGCCCAAGCCAGTGTAAGCGGGAATTGTCTTCTGGAGATTTGCGCTGCCTTCCTGTTTCCTTTTTCAAATTTCCCTTCGTGTCTTTTGATTGGAACTGCATTGGGATATCGGTCTTTCCACTGACTTCCAGAAATAGCACTTGTACCTACATTTTCGTTGTCAAATTTCACCAGAACTATAGCAACTCCTTTGTTTGTATTTTCTATGATACTTTCAACAGTTCCAATTACACCATTAACAAGTCCATCTCCAGTATCCACATTATATGTGAGCATCACTCGTGCACCAATTGCCAAAATGAGAGTCGTATGAAGACCAGCAGTTTCGGAACGTTTCTCTGAAGTTGGTATTCTTTCCAAATTTAGTTGTCCTGTGCTGTCCGTTTTGTCATCTGATGCATGAATGTAAATACGCTGTTTAGGACTTGGTGCAAGTTTCTCCAATTTTGCCATATTCCTGTCATCAACATCACAGTTGAATGCAAATACGTGGAGTACATCGTGTGGGTAATTTGGATCATCTAAACTGATTTCTCTAGATTTCAATACATCCAGATCTCTATTTGTACATTTCCCAACTCTAACACGGCAAAGCAATTCTGCAAATGCACAGTCATCTTTCTGACGCATAACTTCATCCAACTCATGTATTTTGAACTCTTCTTTCCAGAGACAACCATTCAACCTTTCGACTGGATCACGTACATGTTGATATATTTGTGACTGTCTCACTGGAGGAAGTTGATACAAATCTCCAACTGCAAGAATACACACATTACCAAAATATATTGAATCTCCAGTAACTCCTTTAATTTCCTCTAGACGCTTGTGGATGTTCAACAGCATATCTGATCCAACCATGGAAATTTCATCAATGATAACCAAGTGCAGATGTTCCAGCTTGGATCGTAGAGAATTCAGTTTCTCAAATGACAGATGGTCACCTTCTTTCCCATACTTAGTTCGGAGAAGCAGCGCTGAGTGAATGGTCATTCCTCCAATATTAAATGCAGCAACTCCTGTAGGAGCAGTCAACAACACCGTGACATCTGTTGGTTTTATCCCACCTGACAGTGCTAACAACTTTCTAGTGTCTGAATGTATCAGTTTTATCACATGACTTTTTCCAACACCACCAGGCCCACTCAAGAAAAGTCTGTATGGTTTTACAGTTTTACCCTGTTTCATTGCTATTATGGCAGCTTTGCACCACTGTCTGTGATAAAAAACGATCTCTGCCTGTTTCACATTGAGTCTACGAATCATTTTTCGATATTCTGAGGGTGACATAAGCTCTCGGTCAGCTTCAGCTTGATAACGTGCTACAAGTTCTGATGTCTGGATACATTTTGGCCATTCAATCATGTTGGCATTTGCATCAAGATCTTCCTGGTCAATATCCCTCTCCACATCAATGTCTTCATTTATATCTTGCAAATTGTTATGCTCAGCACCGGGTGCAATGTTTGCCCATGCGTGTTCCGGTGGTCCATATTCTGCATGATCATGCATAGCTTGATCGATTAGTTCCAAATTTTGTGTGAATTTTGCCTCATTTTCACATATGGCATCGGCAACGGCAAAATAATGAGAAGCATAATCAGGAAAGCCTGCAGTCAGATCAACATCCTCATTTCTCCATGGTAAATATAGCATCAGTTTTGCTCGATAGAAGTTACTGGAGTCTTTTTCAAAACTAAACTTTCTAAATCGAATTACTGCTTCACATCGACGTTTATGCATTGTTCCTTTGCCATCTTTCAACTTGATGTACTTCGGGAGTCTATCTCTGTCAGCTAATCCTGCCTGTTCTTGATCCATTTCTAATACTACAGGAACACTGTCATCTATCTCTTCACCTCTGTCACAATGACTAACCGTATAATTGGCAGCAAAATCAGCAAGGCACAGGTTTTCCAATATGTTAGGCCTTGAAGCATATCTTATGATGATGTTACTTTGGAATATATCCTCATCTCCATCATCCAGATCATCAAGCTCTTTTTGTGGTTTCAGCACAGCTGATCGTTCTGTTTTTGCATCAGTATTGACAAACAACACCTGTCTACTGAATTTCTTCATTGGCATTGACAAAATTCGATACACAGCTTCTTGTGCACTTACTTCACGATGGTTCAAGAATACTGATCCCACACGTCTCAACATTGTTTTGATGTCCTGATCTTTGTATTCTTTGCACACTTGTTTCAATAGCTCTCCTACACCTTTTTCATTCTTGGTCATGTAAGCAGCTACATACATAACACATGCATATGCATCAACAATGAACTGGATATCAATGTTTGCTTGCCATGCTTTCAATACAGTAGGATTGTATGGATTAACATTAACTTCAGAAGGGTTTCTCCTCAGCAGTATATGTTTGCCTTTCTCAGAAACTGGCAACGCATTTGCATAAAGTTCTTCTGGTACATTCGCCATATCCAACAGTTTTTTCATACTAACATTCTTTGGGGTACTTTCATCGGACAATACCTCTTTCACTTTGCTGAGAACACACTTGGCACTTTCCTTGACCAGTTTTGAATTTTGTTCATCTGGTTCTCTGGCAATGATAGTTCTTGAACTCGGTGGTTTTGGGTATTTGAATCGACAACAACCCTTTTTTCTACAGTAAGCCGAGTGACTATGGACTTGCAACCTTTCAACTAATGTGTGTAGCACAGGATCATCATCTGGCAGAGCACAAGATACATGTTTGTCCATGAAAGATGCAACAGCTTCATCAGATGCAACATCTAATTTTGGTGCATTTTTTACCCAAAGTAATGTGTGAGCATGAGGAGATCCACGAGCTTGAAATTCTATACGGATCACATAGTCAACAATCTCACCTAGCGGATGAGCATTCGATTTCAGTACATCTCTGAACAAAAGCTCTAATCTGTATTGAAACTGGCGTGCAGCAGTGACAGGGTTTGATCTCAACCACATTGATCTATCTGCAAATGACATAATTTTCACATCATCGTCACTCAGTATTGTACCATACTGTCGAGCTATTGTTTGAATTACATCAGGCCATTGCATGTCGGCAGCAGATACTGTGAAAAACCATGTAGGATTACCTACTTGTCGAACCATGGCGAGTACATCATAAAATACAGTTTGAAAGTAGGCCTGTGTCCCTCTAACATTCTTCAGGATTCTATATGCATGGTCAGATTGTATAAGTCTACTCATGTGTTCAACACTTTTCACCATACCAGCTGTGAGTCTTTTGCCACGAAAGTGTTTGCCACTAGCTCTACGAAACATGAAGTGATTGATATCACTCTGAACTTGTTTGCTTTCAGTAGCATATTGTGCACTAAGGAGATATTCAATTGATTTCGCAAATCGTCCATCTACATCAAGTAGTCTTTGGTTGAAGTATTTTCGTGGAGTTAAATGAATTGGTCGATCAGTTGTCAGTGCATTTGATCCATCTGGATATTTATCTGGATGTGACAATTCCTCAAAATTAGGATCACTCAGAAGTGGCATTGGCTTCTCGTTATCTCCTGGTGCAACACTTATCAATTTGTTTACTAATTCTGGATTTTCATTCATCATGCTGGTTTCATATGGCAAGCCGCAAACTTTAGAAGCTTCTTCAAAAGCATGCTCATCTTCAGCAACTAGTTCCTCATCAGAGTCATCACTTAATGTGTTTTCCTTAGTCACAGTTGTCTTTCCATCACACGTTTCAGTCTCCAAAGATGATGCCACTCTACTCGTGTCAGACATATTAACATGTTTTTCAAGCACTTCGTCATTTGACAAGGATACACTTGTACCATCGCATACAGAGTATGGCTCAAACACAACATAGTGAGATTGACCAATCAATCCAAGATGAAATTCCTTATCACTGTGATATCTGGAACATACAGTGTGCATGGTAGAGCTTGACGTTGCATGAACATAAACAGTGAATGAAAACATATCTGCCAGTGCCTGTAGTGTTACGTGGTCTCCCCATTGATTTCCATATTGAACTTCATCAATGTACCTTATCCATTGCAACTCTCTTTGTGTTTCGATATCCTGTATTTCCCTGATAGCTCTATCATGTTCCGTTGGTTGCTCAGTATCAGCATTAGACAAATTTTCTGTTGCTATCCTGGCTGATATAAAGTCACGATAATTCTCAGCATTTGTGGTCATGAAATCAGCAACTTGTTCACGCAACAAAACTGGGTTACATGTAGTCACTCCTAGCCTGTCAAGGTGGTAACAAACAGAATAGAACATACAATTGCCATCACGTGGAACGTCAACAATATTCATCCTGTTTTTCCTAGCTAAGACATTCAACTTTGCATAGTCTGTCTGACAATGTTGTGGCAGATCTGACATTGATACATCAATCACAAATGTTGGTTGCTTTTCTTCTGAACAGCCCTGTGCTACACTTTCTGAACTATGGTCAGTAGAGCCAGGTGTTGATTGTGTTTCACATGAACTTTGTTTTCGTTTCTTCAAGCTAGGATCATCACAGCTAATTGCTTGCCAAAGCTCAACGTCATCATGTGCAGCATCACAGGCCCAGTTTTCATTGATTTCAATATTTGTGTAATGAGGGTTGTCTAACTTTAACCTGCGCAAAGCATTCAAAACTCTATCAGCATGTACATAATCATACATATAATGAGAGGAATGTTTCAAACTCCGTTTCAACTTCATGGGCACTATCTGTGATTCAGATGGCAATCGTGGGAACAGTTTACAAACAGCATCTAATTTTGATGGCACGTTAACTGCAGGACCATGTATACCATGTTGTTTTCCTCTTGGTAAACCAACCATTTTCATGAATGGGATTCTTTGCGATATCAATCTTAGTTCCAGCGCATTTAGGTCTTTCAGTTCGCGTGGCTGTTGTTGTAGCGACAAGTTATTAGCCTTTGATTGTGCAGGCATTTTTCCTGTCTTCAGAGTCAAATCACATGTTCTACATATCCACTCTTGGCCATCATGCGACTTTAATCTATATGAAAGTACATCATTGAACAAACTGCTGGAACACTTCTTGTATCTATCTTCATTCAAGTGTATAACTGTCATTCTGTACATTAAACGGTGACATGAACAACATATATAATTTGCAGAATCCTTAACATTTTTCAAAAACTCTGAAATCACTGTTTCATTTTCTGGGATTATGTTAATCTTCACTTCTCTAATGATTCTCATTGATTTTTTCACATTTTCCTGTCTCAGTTTTCTCTTCTCTGGTGTTTCATTCTCACGAATGTGTTGCATTGAACTTTTCACTGTTCTCTGTCTTTTAACTCTCTTCTCTGTTGTTTCGTTTTCCCTTGATTCTGTATGTTTCTCTTGATCTGTGTTCTGCCTCAATTTTCTCTTCTCTGTTGTTTCGTTTTCCCTTGATTCTGTGTGTTTCTCTTGATCTGTGTTCTGCCTCAGTTTTCTCTTCTCTGTTGTTTCGTTTTCCCTTGATTCTGTATGTTTCTCTTGATCTGTGTTCTGCCTCAGTTTTCTCTTCTCTGTTGTTTCGTTTTCCCTTGATTCTGTATGTTTCTCTTGATCTGTGTTCTGCCTCAGTTTTCTCTTCTCTGTTGTTTCGTTTTCCCTTGATTCTGTGTGTTTCTCTTGATCTGTGTTCTGCCTCAGTTTTCTCTTCTCTGGTGTTTCAACCTCACGAATGTGTTGCATTGAACTTTTCACTGTTCTCTGTCTTTTAACTCTCTTCTCTGTTGTTTCATTTTCCCTTGATTCTGTGTGTTTCTCTTGATCTGTGTTCTGCCTCAGTTTTCTCTTCTCTGTTGTTTCGTTTTCCCTTGATTCTGTATGTTTCTCTTGATCTGTGTTCTGCCTCAGTTTTCTCTTCTCTGTTGTTTCGTTTTCCCTTGATTCTGTGTGTTTCTCTTGATCTGTGTTCTGCCTCAGTTTTCTCTTCTCTGTTGTTTCGTTTTCCCTTGATTCTGTATGTTTCTCTTGATCTGTGTTCTGCCTCAGTTTTCTCTTCTCTGTTGTTTCGTTTTCCCTTGATTCTATATGTTTCTCTTGATCTGTGTTCTGCCTCAGTTTTCTCTTCTCTGGTGTTTCATTCTCACGCGATTTTCTCATTCTTAACTTAGACTCTTCTCTTCTTTGAGCAGTGCTTTTGCCTTTTGGTTTACCCATGATAAACTTCCGAATTTACAAAAAAATTGGAAGATATTTATATCGATGTGTGCTTAAAATGTAATTTGTGCAGTAAATCAACAAAATCAGACTTTATTTAAAGTCGGTTTTTTTCGTAACTTTTCGTTTTTCTTTAAACCTTTTGTTTAGGACAAAGATGATGTGAAATTTGCTATGGATTTTGGTGACTTTTCTCTTTTTGATGAGGTGCGATGGAGTTTGATAATGGAAGGACCACGCGTGATAACGATATGAAGAATGATACCAGGAACAGCACCTGAAAAGAGAAAAAAAACACAAATAAGAATATTTGTAAGTTTATATTAATTTCTGAATTGGTATTTATTTTACGACGTTTGGACGAAGGCAATTCTACCCGTCATCTAACGCCCTTGCATCGGGTGACACAATTGTGAATTCAGAATTCAGTAAACATGGTTCAGTAGGGAAAACCTCAATTTTTCAACCAGGATGAAAAACAAAACTTGCTTCATGCCGGGCCTGGGTTTGAACACACGGCCCTCCAGTTAGTCTGCTGTATCCGGTTTATAGGAAAATCAGATATGATTTCTTTCATTGCCCTATACCACAAACATGTTATACCTAATAATTAAGCCTGCAGAAGTAATGGTAACTTCGCCCCCAAAACTGTCATTTTAGATCATATAAACCGCCCTAAAATTGGCCCTTTGGATCTGTACAAATGTGTAACATTCGTACCATGTTCTGTCCCTTTGGATGATTCAACAGCACCCATACTGCTTGGGTACCTAGTAAGGTCCTAAACCTGCTACATGCATGATTAGAAAAGATGATTTTCGAGAAATGATAGAGTTTGAAATTCCAATGATAAAGTCCAATTTGAAGTTTCAGAAAATTCAAAAACAGACAAATTCCAAAAATTATCTACTACTTTGAGGGGAGGAGCCCATACAATCAGTGTAACAAGTATTGAAAGAATCCACAATGAGCTCTTTGAGAAGATACACTTTGAAAAAAGTTGATAAGACACCGGCAGACAGATGACAGATGATGCCGGACGAATGAGTATCGGAAAAGCTCTGCTGACTATCACCACAGCAGATCTAAAAACTCTCACCAAAGTCAGCAGGTGATGTCAAGCGTTCGGCAAACAACTGTTCGGCAAACAAGTACAAAACTGCACCTGCAAAGAAAAAGTGAATATTCTCATCACCAAAAAACAATATTTTCCATTAAGATCAACATTGAAACAATTGAACTAATCATTCGAGCAGTTCCAACCGCTTGAATATTATTTACACAACTGTATTTATTTGCAAATCGCAGATGTAACTTTTGAGATATCAATTAGCTATTTCATAGGTATATTTATACGACAGGGGAACTAAAAATATAACATACAAGCATAGACACATTCAAAGTACATCGCCCCCACTTCAAATAAATAAATATCCTCCAGCGCGGCATTGCCGGGGCACCTTCGGCCTTCGGCGCCCGGCAATACCGCCGTGCAGCTCATAGACACTGTATTGGGAGGGGGCGATGGACAACATATCCTTTGGTGTCCGCTGATGCTGCACCGCGTGCATTGTGTACAAATGCACTTCTGAGGTAAATGTGCACAAATAATACTTCGGAGAGTGACATCGGCGGGCAATGAGATATCGTGTTATATACACAAAGAATTAAGTTAAGCACCCCTACACAACGAATTAAGGTAAGCACCCCCTAATATATATTCTTTGTGTATATGTATACATTGGCATATATTCTAAGGTATGTGAGATCAAATAATGATTGGTATGACATTAGCAATTATCCATTGATGAAATGCAGATGAGTGCACTCATCTGTGACGCCCATCGCTCGTGCAGCACGTGTTATCATCCACGTGGTCGTGATTTTCTGTAAATGCACTATCATCACGGGTTATTGCAAGTCACGCCTGAGCTCGTGTGGGGGTTACATGGTCATTTTCTCGTAATGGTGGCTCGTAGACGGTTGTCGGACGGAGAACGATGGCGGATAATAGGCATGATCGAGACCGGAATGTCCAGAAAAGCTGTAGCTCGAACGTTTGGTTACCACCATTCGGTGATCAGTCGGTTGGTGCAGAAACACCAGGAAATGGATGCGGTGAAGGACCGCCCAAGGTCTGGAAGACCTCGCGTGACAACAGTCCGCCAAGATAGAGCGCTTTTGAGACTGGTGCGACGATATCCCTTCACCTCGAGCCATTTCCTGAAGGACAACTGGCTGCCCAACAGAAGGCTATGTCACCGTACCGTGAGGAACCGCCTGAAATCGGCCGGTTTAAGGTCAAGACGAGTGATCAAGCGTCCAAGGCTACTCGAACGACATCAGAGGGAGCATTTGGCATGGTGCCTAGCGCGACGTGGATGGAACATCCGGTCTTGGAGGCGAGTTCATTGGTCGGATGAAAGCCGGTTCTTGCTGTACGTGACAGATGGGCGTGTTCGGGTGTGGCGCCACAAAAACACCGCGTATGCATCTAAAAACATTCAACCAACGGTACCCTTTGGTGGTGGCTCGATTATGGTCTGGGGATGCTTCTCCCATGACTGTAAGTTGGACCTGATAACTGTGCGAGGTAACCTCAACGGAGAGCGATATGCCGAGGAAATCCTGAATACCACCGTAATCCCGCACTTCGATGACCACACCCTCGCCAGCAGACCCATCTTCATGGATGACAACGCCAGGCCTCACCGTGCGAGACGCGTCCGAGCCTTGCTGGAGCAAGGTGCTGTGACAACCATCCCCTGGCCTGCGTACAGTCCTGACCTGAACCCCCTCGAGCACGTTTGGGACATGTTGGGACGACAAATTGCGAAGATGGTCCCTCCAATAGCCAATCTGGATGAATTGGAACGTGCATTACATCGGGAATGGAACAACCTGCCACAGCAACGCATACGACGGCTTACAGGGTCTATGAGACGTAGGGTTGAGTCAGTGATCCGATCACGTGGGTCCTACACACGTTATTGACGCAAAGATCGCTAGAGGTCTTCTCAGAACAATGACTGTACGTTAGAAAACATAAACGTCATCCACACTGTCCGTGATGGACCTATAGCTCCATACTTAAATTGAGGTGCAAATATGCCTAAAATTCCCAAAAAATTTCACCTTTAATTATTCAGAATAAAATATTGAAAACGGCATGATTGTTATGTTTTTATGTGACCATAATATCACTTCTCCAGAAAATATAGCAATATCATGGGTATATTACACTGTTTTGACGACAACAAACTTGTAATGTGCGAGGTTGTAAAAAAACGGGGGGGGGGGGGGGGCTTAACTTAATTCTTTGTGTATATATCGATTTTAGCCCAACAACTCAATGGTGAAAAATCACTTTAAAATTATCTGATCCGGATCCGGATTCGAAACGTCATCAAAATTGAATCACTTCTTTCTTGTCAGACACCCAACCAGTCCACCAAGTTTCGTCCAAATCTGTCCACAACATTTTGAGATATCCCGCTATGTATCGTTTTTGGCCCTATCTCCCAATGGTGAAGAATCACTTAAAAAATGATAGCAGCCGGATCCGGATCTTCACCAAAATCGAATCATTTCGTCCTTGTCATATATGACATATGCTACCTCTCCGACAGATTCCGTCCAAATCCGCCCACAACTTTTTGAGATATCTTGTTCACAGACAAACAGACAAACAGACATGGGTAACACAGACACAGACACATAACACATCCTTCACCCACCTTCGATAGCAGGGGTAAATATGATTTATGGGTGAATATAATTTATGGGTAAATATGAATTATGAGTGAATGTTATGCCAGTAAATATGGGTAAATATGGCTAAATATTATGCAAGTGACCAAGCGGAGTGTGGGGGAGGGGGGGGAGAGGGTGGAGGGGTTGTGGGGAGGGTGAGGGGAGATTTGTAATCGCATCTTTTTGAACTTCTGAATGAAGTGAATGTGTATAAAAAAAGCTTTTCTAAGGTGAATGTGTATATAAAATCCCAGTCTCACAATTTCCTCGCGTGCTTTAGTACGGAGCTCCACCAGGGTTAAGACCGAGTGTCTCAGTAACGTCCTTTCCGGCGTCACCATAGCTACGACTGGATGGTGTCAGCAACGTCATTTCCGGCGTCACCATAGCTACGACTGGATGGTGTCAGCAACGTCATTTCCGGCGTCACGGTCACGTGCACCAGCGTTTTGCCTCGTCCGGGGCGGGGTGTAATCGATTTGCGTTTCCATGTATAATGCCAGAGCCCGAGGCTGCGTTATCCAAAATATGATGAACGAGAACGGCACTTGGAACACGCCCCCGCCAGGCTAAGCAGTTTATGTTTGTATGCACCGATAGACCAGATCTGGATTCGGACCTGAACCAAAATCGAATCGGCTTGTTCCTGTCACCGAACCGACTCATCCACCTAGTTTAGTCATAACTCATCCATAATTTTTTAAATATCATGTTATATATCGCTTTTGGTTTGATCTCTCAATGGTGAAGAATCACTGAGGAAATTAAATAATTCTTGTAGCCGAATCCATGTCCACATCTTCACCAAAATCACATCGATTCTGCCTTGTCACACCCAACCTGTCCACCAAGTTTCGTCCGAAACTGTCCACAACTTTTTGAGATATCCTGCTGTGCATCGTTTTTGGCCCCATCTCCCAATGGTGCAGAATATTTTTTTTGCACCTCCATATCTCCGAAAGTGCTGAATAGAAAAAATTGAGACATGGCTCATTGTAAAGAACTCTCCATGTGGAATGAAATATGTTAATGATGACGTCATCAGTCACGTGGATCGGCCGCCATCTTGGAAAAACCGAAAAAATTTGCACCTCCAAATCTCCAAAAGTGCTGAATAGAAAGAATTGCGACATGGCTCATTCTAAAGAACTCTCCATGGGGAATGAAATATGTTAATGATGACGTCATCGGTCACGTGGTTCGGCCGCCATCTTGGAAAAACCGAAAACCGTTGCACCTCCACATCTCCAAACGTCCTGAATAGAAAAAATTGAGACATGGCTCATTGTAAAGAACTCTCCATGGGGAATAAAATATGTTAATGATGATGTCATAGGTTCCTCCATTATGACGTCATAATTCGCCAAGTACAAAACTTCATCCGATCAAGATGAAATTTCTTGAGCATCATCAAGGAATAAATTAGTTTAGAAAACAAATAATGATGACTTCATCGGTCACGTGGTTCGGCCGCCATATTTGTCCTAAATGGCCGATAAAAAAGTACATTCCGGCAAGTCCTCGGTCTCTGACCGATTTTTCATCTGTCTGTCTGTCTGTCTGTTTGCAGCACTGTGTCTACACCGTTGCACGGAGAATCGCCAAACTTTGCACACATATTGGTCTTGCCCTGGAATAGACTGTGCCCAATTGATGACGTCATCGGTGACGTGGTTCGGCCGCCATCTTGGAAAAACCGAAAAAATTGGCACCTCTATATCTCCGAAAGTACTGTACAGAAAAAATTGAGACATGGCTCATTGTAAAGAACTCTCCATGGGGAATAAAATATGTTACTGATGACGTCATATGTCACGTGGTCGGCCGCCATCTTGGAAAAACGGCAAAATTTGCACCACTATAGCTCCAAAAGTGCTGAACAGAAAAAAGTGAGACATGGCTCATTGGAAAGAACTCTCCAGGGGGAATAAAATATGTTAATGATGACGTCATCAGTCACGTGGTTCTGCCGCCATCTTGGAAAATCCGAAAAACTTTGCACCTCCATATCTCCGAAGGTGCTGAATAGAAAAAATTGAGACATGGCTCATTGTAAAGAACTCTCCATGGGGAATAAAATATGTTAATGATGACGTCATATGTCACGTGGTCGGCCGCCATCTTGGAAAAACGGCAAAACTTTGCACCTCCATATCTCTGAAAGTACTGAATAGAAAAAATTGAGACATGGCTCATTGTAAAGAACTCTCCATGGGGAATAAATTGTTAATGATGACGTCATATGTCACGTGGTCGGCCGCCATCTTGGAAAAACGGCAAAACTTTGCACCACGAAATCTCCAAAAGTGTTGAACAGAAAAAATTGAGACATGGCTCATTGTAAAGAACTCTCCATGGGGAATAAAATATGTTAATGATGACGTCATATGTCACGTGGTCGGCCGCCATCTTGGAAAAACGGCAAAACTTTGCACCTCCATATCTCTGAAAGTACTGAATAGAAAAAATTGAGACATGGCTCATTGTAAAGAACTCTCCATGGGGAATGAATTGTTAATGATGACGTCATATGTCACGTGGTCGGCCGCCATCTTGGAAAAACGGCAAAACTTTGCATCACTATATCTTCAAAAGTGCTGAACAGAAAAAATTGAGACATGGCTCATTGTAAAGAACTCCATGGGGAATAAAATATGTTAATGATGATGTCATATGTCACGTGGTTCGGCCGCCATCTTGGAAAAACCGAAAATGTTTGCACCTCCATATCTCTGAAAGTGCTGAATAGAACAAATTGAGACATGGCTCATTGTAAAGAACTCTACATGGGGAATAAAATATGTTAATGATGACGTCATAGGTCACGTGGTTCGGCCACCATCTTGGAAAAACCGAAAAACCTAGCACCTCCATATCTCCGAAAGTGCTGAATAGAAAAAATTGAGACATGGCTCATTGTAAAGAACTCTCCATGGGGAATAAAATATGTTAATGATGACGTCATCGGTCACTTGGTTCGGCCGCCATATTTGTCCTAAATGGTCGATAAAAAAGTACATCCCGGCAAGTCCTCGGTCTCTGACCGATTTTTCATCTGTCTGTCTGTTTGCAGCACTGCGTCTACACCGTTGCACGTAGAATCGCCAAACTTTGCACACATATTGGTCTTGCCCTGGAATAGACTGTGCCCAATTGATGACGTCATCGGTGACGTGGTTCGGCCGCCATCTTGGAAAAACCGAAAAACTTTGCACCTCTATATCTCTGAAAGTACTGAACAGAAAAAATTGAGACATGGCTCATTGTAAAGAACTCTCCATGGGGAATAAAATATGTTACTGATGACGTCATCAGTCACGTGGTCGGCCACCATCTTGGAAAAACAGCAAAACTTTGCACCACTATATCTCCAAAAGTGCTGAACAGAAAAAATTGAGACATGGCTCATTGTAAAGAACTCTCCATGGGGAATAAAATATGTTAATGATGACGTCATATGTCACGTGGTCGGCCGCCATCTTGGAAAAACGGCAAAACTTTGCACCACTTTATCTCCAAAAGTGCTGAACAGATAAAATTGAGACATGGCTCATTGGAAAGAACTCTCCATGGGGAATAAAATATGTTAATGATGACGTCATATGTCACGTAGTTCGGCCGCCATCTTGGAAAAAATTTGCACCTCCATATCTCTGAAAGTGCTGAATAGAAAAAATTGAGACATGGCTCATTGGAAAGAACTCTCCATGGGGAATAAAATAAGTTAATGATGACGTCATTTATCACGTGTTTCGGCCGCCATATTTGTCCTAAATGGCCGACAAAAAAGTACACTCCGGCAAGTCCTCGGTCTCTGACCGATTTTTCATTACTTGCCGGAAAAGATTCCGGCAAGTATGTTGATCTGTTCGTTTGTTTGTCTGTCTGTTTGTTACTTGCCGGAAAAATTTTTCCGGCAAGTATGTTGATCTGTTCGTTTGTTTGTCTGTTTGTCTGTCTGTCTGTTTGTCTGTTTGTCTGTCTGTTTGCAGCACTGCGTCTACACCGTTGCACGGAGAATCGCCAAACTTTGCACACATATTGGTCTTGCCCTGGAATAGACTGTGCCCAATTGATGACGTCATCGGTGACGTGGTTCGGCCGCCATCTTGGAAAAACCGAAAAACTTTGCACCTCTATATCTCCGAAAGTACTGAACAGAAAAAATGGAGACATGGCTCATTGTAAAGAACTCTCCATGGGGAATAAAATATGTTAATGATGACGTCATATGTCACGTGGTCGGCCGCCATCTTGGAAAAACGGCAAAAATTTGCACCACTATATCTCCAAAAGTGCTGAACAGAAAAAATTGAGACATGGCTCATTGTAAAGAACTCTCCATGGGGAATAAAATATGTTAACGATGACGTCATATGTCACGTGGTCGGCCGCCATCTTGGAAAAACGGCAAAAATTTGCACCACTATATCTCCAAAAGTGCTGAACAGAAAAAATTGAGACATGGCTCATTGTAAAGAACTCTCCATGGGGAATAAAATATGTTAATGATGACGTCATCAGTCACGTGGTCGGCCGCCATCTTGGAAAAACGGCAAAACTTTGCACCACGATATCTCCAAAAGTGCTGAACAGAAAAAATTGAGACATGGCTCATTGTAAAGAACGCTCCATGGGGAATAAAATATGTTAATGATGACGTCATCAGTCGCGTGGTCGGCCGCCATCTTGGAAAAACCGAAAAACCTAGCACCTCCATATCTCCGAAAGTGCTGAATAGAAAAAATTGAGACATGGCTCATTGTCAAGAACTCTCCATGTGGAATAAAATATGTTAATGATGACGTCATCGGTCACGTGGTGCGGCCGCCATCTTGGAAAAACGGGAAAAAAAATCACCTCCATATCTCCGAAAGTGCTGAATAGAAAAAATTGAGACATGGCTCATTGGAAAGAACTCTCCAGGGGGAATAAAATATGTTAATGATGACGTCATCGGTCACGTGGTTCGGCCGCCATCTTGGAAAATCCGAAAAACGTTGCACCTCTATCTCCAAAAGTGCTGAACAGAAAAAATTGAGACATGGCTCATTGGAAAGAACTCTCCAGGGGGAATAAAATATGTTAATGATGATGTCATCGGTCAGGTGGTTCAGCCGCCATATTTGTCCTAAATGGCCGATAAAAAAGTAAATTCCGGCAAGTCCTCGGTCTCTGACCGATTTTTCATCTGTTTGTCTGTCTGTTTGCAGCACTGCGTCTACACCGTTGCACGGAGAATCGCCAAACTTTGCACACATATTGGTCTTGCCCTGGAATAGACTGTGCCCAATTGATGACGTCATCGGTGACGTGGTTCGGCCGCCATCTTGGAAAAACCGAAAAACTTTGCACTTCTATATCTCCGAAAGTACTGAACAGAAAAAATTGAGACATGGCTCATTGTAAAGAACTCTCCATGGGGAATAAAATATGTTAATGATGACATCATCAGTCACGTGGTCGGCCGCCATCTTGGAAAAACGGCAAAACTTTGCACCACTATATCTCCAAATGTGCTGAACAGAAAAAATTGAGACATGGCTCATTGTAAAGAACTCTCAATGGGGAATAAAATATGTTAATGATGACGTCATATGTCACGTGGTTCGGCCGCCATCTTGGAAAAACCGAAAAACCTAGCACCTCCATATCTCCGAAAGTGCTGAATAGAAAAAATTGAGACATGGCTCATTGTCAAGAACTCTCCATGTGGAATAAAATATGTTAATGATGACGTCATCGGTCACGTGGTGCGGCCGCCATCTTGGAAAAATGGGAAAAAAATTCACCTCCATATCTCCGAAAGTGCTGAATAGAAAAAATTGAGACATGGCTCATTGGAAAGAACTCTCCAGGGGGAATAAAATATGTTAATGATGACGTCATCGGTCACGTGGTTCGGCCGCCATCTTGGAAAATCCGAAAAACGTTGCACCTCTATCTCCAAAAGTGCTGAACAGAAAAAATTGAGACATGGCTCATTGGAAAGAACTCTCCAGGGGGAATAAAATATGTTAATGATGTCGTCATCGGTCACGTGGTTCGGCCGCCATCTTGGAAAATCCGAAAAACGTTGCACCTCTATCTCCAAAAGTGCTGAACAGAAAAAATTGAGACATGGCTCATTGTAAAGAACTCTCCGTGGGGAATAAAATATGTTAATGATGATGTCATCGGTCAGGTGGTTCAGCCGCCATATTTGTCCTAAATGGCCGATAAAAAAGTAAATTCCGGCAAGTCCTCGGTCTCTGACCGATTTTTCATTTGTTTGTTACTTGCCGGAAAAATTTTCCGGCAAGTATGTTGATCTGTTCGTTTGTTACTTGCCGGAAAAAATTTTCCGGCAAGTATGTTGATCTGTTCGTTTGTCTGTTTGTCTGTTTGTCTGTTTGTCTGTTTGCAGCACTACGTCTACACCGTTGCACGTAGAATCGCCAAACTTGGCACACATATTGGTCTTGCCCTCTAATATACTGTGCCCAAATGATGACGTCATCAGTCACGTGGTTCGGCCGCCATCTTGGAAAAACCGAAAAATTTTGCACCTCGATATCTCAATGTGCTGAACAGAAAAAATTGAGCCATGGCTCATTGTAAAGAACTCTCCATGGGGAATAAAACATGTTAATGATGACGTCATAGGTCACGTGGTTCGGCCGCCATCTTGGAAAAACGGCAAAACTTTGCACCACGAAATCTCCAAAAGTGCTGAACAGAAAAAATTGAGACATGGCTCATTGTAAAGAACTCTCCATGGGGAATAAAATATGTTAATGATGACGTCATAGGTCACGTGGTTCGGCCGCCATCTTGGAAAAACGGCAAAACTTTGCACCACTATATCTCCAAAAGTGCTGAACAGAAACAATTGAGACATGGCTCATTGTAAAGAACTCTCCATGGGGGAATAAAATATGTTAATGATGACGTCATATGTCACGTGGTTCGGCCGCCATCTTGGAAAAACCGGAAAACGTTACACCTCCATATCTCCGAAAGTCCTGAATAGAAAAACTTGGGACGTGGCTCAATGTAAAGAACTCTCCATGGGGAATAAAATATGTTAATGATGACGTCATCAGTCACGTGGTTCGGCCGCCATATTTGTCCTAAATGGCCAATAAAAAAGTACATTCCGGCAAGTCCTCGGTCTCTGACCGATTTTTCATTTGTCTGTTTGTCTGTTTGTCTGTTTGTCTGTTTGTCTGTTTGCAGCACTGCGTCTACACCGTTGCACGTAGAATCGCCAAACTTGGCACACATATTGGTCTTGCCCTCTAATATACTGTGCCCAAATGATGACGTCATCGGTCACGTGGTTCGGCCGCCATCTTGGAAAAACCGAAAAAATTTGCACCTCGATATCTCAAAGTGCTGAACAGAAAAAATTGAGACATGGCTCATTGTGAAGAACTCTCCATGGGGAATAAAACATGTTAATGATGACGTCATCAGTCGCGTGGTTCGGCCGCCATCTTGGAAAAACCGAAAAAATTTGCACCTCCATATCTCCAAAAGTACTGAACCGAACAAATTGAGACATGGCTCATTGTAAAGAACTCTCCATGGGGAATCAAATATGTTAATGATGACGTCATCAGTCACGTGGTTCGGCCGCCATCTTGGAAAAACTTTGCACCTCTATATCTCCGAAAGTGCTGAACAGAAAAAATTGAGACATGGCTCATTGTAAAGAACTCTCCATGGGGAATAAAATATGTAAATGATGATGTCATATGTCACGTGGTCGGCCGCCATCTTGGAAAAACGGCAAAAAATTTGCACCACTATATCTCCAAAAGTGCTGAACAGAAAAAATTGAGACATGGCTCATTGTAAAGAACTCTCCATGGGGAATAAAATTTGTTAATGATGACGTCATATGTCACGTGGTTCCGCCGCCATCTTGGAAAAACCGAAAAACCTAACACCTCCATATCTCTGAAAGTGCTGAATAGAAAAAATTGAGACATGACTCATTGTAAAGAACTCTCCATGGGGAATACAATATGTTAATAATGACGTCATCGGTCACGTGGTTTAGCCGCCATCTTGGAAAAAACTAGCACCTCCATATCTCCGAAAGTGCTGAATAGAAAAAATTGAGACATGGCTCATTGTAATGAACTCTCCATGGGGAATAAAATATGTTAATAATGACGTCATCGGTCACGTGGGTTAGCCGCCATCTTGGAAAAACCTAGCACCTCCATATCTCCGAAAGTGCTGAATAGAAAAAATTGAGACATGACTCATTGTAAAGAACTCTCCATGGGGAATAATATATGTTAATGATGACGTCATCGGTCACATGGTTCGGCCGCCATATTTGGCCTAAATGGCCGATAAAAAAGTACACTCCGGCAAGTCCTCGGTCTCTGACCGATCTCTGACCGATTCTGTCTGTCTGTCTGTCTGTCTGTATGTCTGTCTGTTTGCAGCACTGCGTCTACACCGTTGCACGTAGAATCGCCAAACTTTGCACACATATTGGTCTTGCCCTGGAATAGACTGTGCCCAATTGATGACGTCATCGGTGACGTGGTTCGGCCGCCATCTTGGAAAAACCGAAAAACTTTGCACTTCTATATCTCCGAAAGTACTGAACAGAAAAAATTGAGACATGGCTCATTGTAAAGAACTCTCCATGGGGAATAAAATATGTTAATGATGACATCATCAGTCACGTGGTCGGCCGCCATCTTGGAAAAACGGCAAAACTTTGCACCACGAAATCTCCAAAAGTGCTGAACAGAAAAAATTGAGACATGGCTCATTGTAAAGAACTCTCCATGGGGAATAAAATATGTTAATGATGATGTCATATGTCACGTGGTCGGCCGCCATCTTGGAAAAACCGAAAAATTTTGCACCTCCATATCTCTGAATGTGCTGAATAGAAAAAATTGAGACATGGCTCATTGTACAGAACTCTCCATGGGGAATACAATATGTTAATGATGATGTCATTGGTCACGTGGTTCGGCCGCCATCTTGGAAAAACCGAAAAACTCTGCACCTCCACATCTCCAAAAGTCCTGAATAGAAAAATTGAGGCATGGCTCATTGTAAAGAACTCTCCATGGGGAATAAAATATGTTAATGATGTCATCAGTCACGTGGTCGGCCGCCATCTTGGAAAAACCGAAAAACTTAGCACCTCCATATCTCCGAAAGTGCTGAATAGAAAAAATTGAGACATGGCTCATTGTAAAGAACTCTCCATGGGGAATAAAATATGTTAATGATGATGTCATCGGTCACGTGGTTCGGCCGCCATCTTGGAAAAACCGAAAAACTCTGCACCTCCACATCTCCAAAAGTCCTGAATAGAAAAAATTGAGGTATGGCTCATTGTAAAGAACTCTCCATGGGGAATAAAATATGTTGATGACATCATCGGTCACGTGGTCGGCCGCCATCTTGGAAAAACGGCAAAACTTTGCACCACTATATCTCCAAAAGTGCTGAACAGAAAAAATTAAGACATGGCTCATTGTAAAGAACTCTCCATGGGGAATAAAAGATGTTAATGATGACGTCATATGTCACGTGGTTCGGCCGCCACCTTGGAAAAACCGAAAATTTTTGCACCTCCATATCTCTGAAAGGGCTGAATAGAAAAAGTTGAGACATGGCTCTTTGTAAAGAACTCTCCATGGGGAATAATATATGTTAATGATGACATCATCGGTCACGTGGTTCGGCCGCCATATTTGTCCTAAATGGCCGATAAAAAAGTACATTCCGGCAAGTCCTCGGTCTCTGACCGATTTTTCATCTGTCTGTTTGTTACTTGCCGGAAAAAATTTTCCGGCAAGTATGTTGATCTGTTCGTTTGTCTGTCTGTTTGTCTGTCTGTCTGTCTGTCTGTCTGTCTGTCTGTCTGTTTGCAGCACTGCGTCTACACCGTTGCACGTAGAATCGCCAAACTTTGCACACATATTGGTCTTGCCCTGGAATAGACTGTGCCCAATTGATGACGTCATCGGTGACGTGGTTCGGCCGCCATCTTGGAAAAACCGAAAAACTTTGCACCTCTATATCTCCGAAAGTACTGAACAGAAAAAATTGAGACATGGCTCATTGTAAAGAACTCTCCATGGGGAATAAAATATGTTAATGATGACGTCATATGTCACGTGGTCGGCCGCCATCTTGGAAAAACGGCAAAAATTTTCACCACTATAACTCCAAAAGTGCTGAACAGAAAAAATTGAGACATGGCTCATTGTAAAGAACTCTCCATGGGGAATAAAATATGTTAATGATGACGTCATCAGTCACGTGGTCGGCCGCCATCTTGGAAAAACCGAAAAACTCTGCACCTCCACATCTCCAAAAGTCCTGAACAGAAAAAATTGAGGTATGGCTCATTGTAAAGAACTCTCCATGGGGAATAAAATATGTTAATGATGACGTCATGTATCACATAGTTCGGCCGCCATATTTGTTCTAAATGGCCGATAAAAAAGTACATTCCGGCAAGTCCTCGGTCTCTGACCGATTTTTCATTTGTCTGTTTGTCTGTCTGTTTACAGCACTGCGTCTACACCGTTGCACGGAGAATCGCCAAACTTTGCACACATATTGGTCTTGCCCTGGAATAGACTGTGCCCAATTGATGACGTCATCGGTGACGTGGTTCGGCCGCCATCTTGGAAAAACCGAAAAACTTTGCACCTCTATATCTCCGAAAGTGCTGAATAGAAAAAATTGAGACATGGCTCATTGTAAAGAACTCTCCATGGGGAATAAAATATGTTAATGATGATGCCATTGGTCACGTGGTTCGGCCGCCATCTTTGAAAAACGGGAAAACTTTGCACCACTTTTTCTCCAAAAGTACAGAATGGAAAAAATTGAGAGATGGCTCATTGTAAAGAACTCTCCATGGGGAATAAAATATGTTAATGATGACGTCATGTATCACGTAGTTCGGCCGCCATATTTGTTCTAAATGGCCGATAAAAAAGTACATTCCGGCAAGTCCTCGGTCTTTGACCGATTTTTCATCTGTCTGTGTGTCTGTTTGTCTGTCTGTCTGCAGCACTGCGTCTACACCGTTGCACGGAGAATCGCCAAACTTTGCACACATATTGGTCTTGCCCTGGAATAGACTGTGCCCAATTGATGACGTCATCGGTGACGTGGTTCGGCCGCCATCTTGGAAAAACCGAAAAACTTTGCACCTCTATATCTCCGAAAGTACTGTACAGAAAAAATTGAGACATGGCTCATTGTAAAGAACTCTCCATGGGGAATAAAATATGTTAATGATGACGTCATATGTCACGTGGTCGGCCGCCATCTTGGAAAAACGGCAAAAATTTGCACCACTATATCTCCAAAAGTGCTGAACAGAAAAAATTGAGACATGGCTCATTGTAAAGAACTCTCCATGGTGAATAAAATATGTTAATGATGACGTCATCAGTCACGTGGTCGGCCGCCATCTTGGAAAAACCGAAAAACTTAGCACTTCCATATCTCCGAAAGTGCTGAATAGAAAAAATTGAGACATGGCTCATTGTAAAGAACTCTCCATGGGGAATAAAATATGTTAATGATGATGTCATCGGTCACGTGGTTCGGCCGCCATCTTGGAAAAACCGAAAAACTCTGCACCTCCACATCTCCAAAAGTCCTGAATAGAAAAAATTGAGGTATGGCTCATTGTAAAGAACTCTCCATGGGGAATAAAATATGTTAATGATGACGTCATCGGTCACGTGGTTCGGCCGCCATATTTGTCCTAAATGGCCGATAAAAAAGTACATTCCGGCAAGTCCTCGGTCTCTGACCGATTTTTCATCTGTCTGTCTGTTTGTCTGTTCACAGTACTACGTCTACACCGTTGCACATGGAATCGCCAAACTTTACACACATATTTGTCTTGCCCTGGAATAGACTGTGCCCTATTGATGACGTCATCGGTCACGTGGTTCGGCCGCCATCTTGGAAAAACCGAAAAACTTTGCACCTCTATGCATAGATATATTGCTAGATGCCGCATGGCCTATCAGCGCTTGTTGTCGCGATACGTCGGAAGCGCGGCCATCTTGCGGAGGAACAACCAGCATGTGTGATCATTGGATCCAAGGCTAAAAAATTGACTCCTTGACCGTAGCTCGGTGAATAATGAACGGATCTGTACAATTAATACCTCATTTTAATGCTGAGGAAAATTTCTATTTAATAAGAGAAAAGTTTTTCATAGGAGGAAAGTTGGGGTACTGTAAAAAGCAGACCGGCCAGATAAGCGGACCATCCAGAATCGCAGACCACCCACACAGCAGGAGCAGACCAGAGACTGAATAAACATTCTCTGTGACTCACAGGAAATTAATTAAGATTAGATGTACATATAACATGATGTTAAATATGGACTAACCAAATAATACTTTTAAAAAAGGCTATCAATTAAGCTCAATCAATTAATCCCTACCTCAAACAATTGTTGTGTTTAAATGGATGTACATGTATAACACACATAATCCTGTCATCTAAGAAACTCGGTTTGTGCTTGGATGGGAGATGTGTGCATGGAAGGCTGAGTGTTGTTCGCTTGGCGCGGCAGAGACAGACACACACCTGTGTCAAGAGACAGACACAGACTGGCACGGATCGACAGACACATACACAGACTCGCACGGCAGACACAGACAGAGACCGGCGCAACAGAGACAGACCGGCGCAACAGAGATAGGAGACACAGACAGACCGGCTTGGCAGACAGACACCCACAGGCACGGCAGAGACAGTGTATGTATCCATGTGTGTGTGTATGCCTGTGTTTGTGTGTGTGTGTGTGTGTGTGTGTATGTTTGTATGTATGTGTGTGTGTATGTGTGTGTGTATGTGTGTGTGTGTCTGTGTGTGTGTGTGTGCATGTCTGTGTGCGTTTATGTGTGTGTATATGTGTGTTTATGTGTGTGCCTGTGTGTATGTGTGTGTGTGTGTGTGTATATGGCTGTGTTTATGCGTGTGTGTGTGTGTGTGTGTGTTTATGTGTGTGTGTATGTGTGTGTGTGTGTGTGTATGTGTTTTTGTGGGGTAAAATGAACGTATCTTTCATTAAAACAGCTGTTCACTACCATCTCTTATCTTCCCCCATTCAAAACCTTGATCTTTTCTACCCCCGTTAATACATCCCAAATCCACCTCTTTGAATCTCCGACTTCATTCCGGAAATTCCTAGCAATGTCCATTTGTTATATTCTGTGTACCACTCCCCCCCCCCCCCCCCCCCATCTCCACAACCGCCAGCCCTCTCCCTTCCATAGATCTCCCGATGTCCCTGCTCTCTACTGTTGTGTTTGTGTGTTTCCCCTTCTCTCCCCATCTTGTCTTCCGCTCCCTCTTTTTGTACACCGCTCCTTTCCTACGCCATCTCCAGGCATTGCAAATCGTCATTGCCGGGCACCGAAGGGGGCTCGGCAGTGACGCACGCTGAAAGAGAGTACTCAGTTTTCACTCTGGTTGTTTGTTTGTTTGTTTTCTTGTTTTCTTTCTTGTTTGTTTGTCCGGGCGATATCTCAGCCATCCTTTGAGCTAGGAAACTGAAATTTCGACACAATAGTGAAGAAGTCCTTTGTCAAAAACGGTATATATTTTTTTTGATTAATCAATAAATTGAGGAGTTATTTAATTATTAGCGATTAATTAAGTACTTATTTAATTAATCAAATTTCCTTTCTCTTCTGACCATTAACTCAGGCACCTTTTGATTTAGGAAGCTGACATTTGGACATGCCAATGACCAGGTGATTTGGCTGCAAAGGATATTTTTGATTTATTAATTAATCAATTAATCGATTAATTATTTAATTATTCGATTAATGACAACAAAATTTTTTTTTTTAAGTTACAGATTCTGATGAAATAGTGGTAGTTTATGTGTTCTCTGACCAAATTGATTAATAATTTAATTTTTTTATGATTATTATTTATTTATTTTCATTATTAATCATTTATTTATTTTCTTTCTCATTTGGCCAATATCTCAGGCACCTTTTGAGCTGGGAAGCTAATATTTGGACATGAGTGACCAAGTGATGTGGCTATCAAGGATATTTTTGATTTATTGATTAATCATTTAATCGATGAATTATTTATTGATTAATCGATTAATTATTTATTGAGTAATCAATTAATTATTTAATTTTTTATTAATGACTTATTTAATTAAATTTCTGAAAGATACATCTTCGGATGAAGCACTAGTGGTTTAGTTATGCTATAAGCTAATTGATTAAGAAAATATTTTGTGATAATCTTTTATTGATTTTAATTGTACAATTAATCAATCAATCAGTGTACACCTCTCCCTCCCAATGCAGCCTCTATGAGCTGCACTGCGGTATTGCCGGGCGCCGCCGCGCTTTAGGATATTTAATTATTTGGCATGGGGGCGGTGAACTTTGAATGTATGTGTACTTGTTTGTTTGTTTGTTTTCTTTCTTTCTTGTTTGTTTGTTTGTTTCTTGGTTGTCCGGGCGATATCTCAGCCATCCTTTTAGCTAGGAAGCTGAAATTTCGGCACAGTAGTGAGCAAGTCCTTTGTCAAAAACGGTATTTTTTGTTTTTTGATTAATCAATAAATTGAGGAGTTATTTAATTATTAGCGATTAATTAAGTACTTATTTAATTAATCAAATTTCCTTTCTCTTCTGACCATTAACTCAGGCACCTTTTGAGTTAGGAAGCTCATATTTGGACATGCCACTGACCAGGTGATTTGGCTGCAAAGGATATTTTTTATCTATTAATTAATCAATTAATCGATTAATTATTTAATTATTCGATTAATGACAAAAAAAAATTTTTTTTTAAGTTACAGATTCTGATGATATAGTGGTAGTTTATGTGTTATCTGACCAAATTGATTAATAATTTAATTTTTTTATGATTATTATTTATTTATTTTCATTATTAATCATTTATTTATTTTCTTTCTCATTTGGCCAATATCTCAGGCACCTTTTGAGCTGGGAAGCTAATATTTGGACATGAGTGACCAAGTGATGTGGCTATCAAGGATATTTTTGATTTATTGATTAATCATTTCATCTATTAATTATTTATTGATTAATCGATTAATTATTTATTGAGTAATCAATTCATTATTTAATTTTTTATAAATGACTTATT
This sequence comes from Myxine glutinosa, assembly GCF_964187855.1. Lineage (NCBI taxonomy): Eukaryota > Metazoa > Chordata > Myxini > Myxiniformes > Myxinidae > Myxine > Myxine glutinosa. Next base: position 9,911,355 of record NC_136271.1, read on the forward strand.
TAATTAAATTTCTAAAAGATACATCTTCGGATGAAGCACTAGTGGTTTACTTATGCGATTAGCCAATTGATTGTGAAAATATTTTGTGATAATCTTTTATTGATTTTCATTATACAATTAATCAATCAATTAGTGTACACCTCTCCCTCCCAATGCAGCCTCAATGAGCTGCACTGCGGTATTGCCGGGCGCCAGAGGCGCCCCGGCAATGCCACGCTGCAGCATATTTAATTATTTGGCATGGGGGCGGTGTACTTTGAATGTATGTGTACTTGTTATATATTTTGTTTGTCTGGTTGATTTGTTTGTGAAATAAATGTTCGCTCTTTCACGAGCCTCGATTCAGTGTACAAAAAAAAACAAAAAAAAAAACCCTCTCAAACAGAACACACCAAACTCACTTGATCACAACTTGTCATCCCTCTTTTCGTGCTGGGCCTCCAGGAATTGCTGGAAGTTTTGAGGTCCAGACCACTTGGGGTGACGTGCTTCACAACGCGAGCACCCTGTGGAAACAAATGAAGAGTTTTTCAAATAAAACAGCAGCAGAAAAACATGATATGACAATACTGTAAAGTGGACACCGCACTTGCTCCAAAAATGATAATATTAATAATGATAATCATAATAATCATAATAATAATAATAATAGGAATATAATAATAATATAATAATAATAGGAATCATCGAATTTATCACTGGAGAAGTCTTTGTTTGTGTGCTTGTTTGTTTGTGTGTTTGTCTGTTTGTGTGTTTGTTTGTTACTTGCCGGAAAAGATTCCGGCAAGTATGTTAATCTGTTCGTTTGTCTGTCTGTCTGTTTGTCTGTCTGTTTGGTACTTGCTGGAAAAGATTCCGGCAAGTATGTTAATCTGTTCGTTTGTCTGTCTGTCTGTTTGTCTGTCTGTTTGCAGCACTACGTCTACACCATTGCACATAGAATGGCCAAACTTTGCACACGTATTTGTCTTGCCCAGGAATAGACTGTGCCCAATTGATGACGTCATCGGTCACGTGGTTCGGCCGCCATCTTGGAAAAACCGAAAAACTTAGCACCTCTATATCTCCGAAAGTGCTGAATAGAAAAAATTGAGACGTGGCTCATTGTAAAGAACTCTCCATGGGGAATAAAATATGTTCATGATGACGTCATCGGTCACGTGGTTCGGCCGCAATATTTGTCCAAAATGGCCGACAAAAAAGTACATCCCGGGAAGTCCTCGGTCTCTGACCGATTTTTCATCTGTCTGTCTGTTTGTCTGTTCACAGTACTACGTCTACACCGTTGCACGTGGAATCGCCAAACTTTAGACACATATTTGTCTTGCCCTGGAATAGACTGTGCCCAATTGATGACGTTATCGGGCACGTGGTTCGGCCACGATCTTGGAAAAACGGAAAAACTTTAAACCTCTATATCTCCGAAAGTGCTGAATGGAAAAAATTGAGACATGGCTCTTTGTAAAGAACTCTTCTCCATGGGGATTAAAATGTGTTAATGATGATGTCATCAGTCACGTGGTTCGGCTGCCATATTGGAAAAACGGAAAAACTTTGCACCTCTATATCTCCAAAAGTGCTGAATAGAAAAAATTGAGACATGGCTCATTGTAAAGAACTCTCCATGGGGAATAAAATATGTTAATGATGATGTCATCGGTCACGTGGTTCGGCCGCCATCTTGGAAAAACCGAAAAACTCTGCACCTCCACATCTCCAAAAGTCCTGAATAGAAAAAATTAAGGTATGGCTCATTGTAAAGAACTCTCCATGGGGAATAAAATATGTTAATGATGACGTCATCGGTCACGTGGTTCGGCCGCCATATTTGTCCTAAATGGCCGATAAAAAAGTACATTCCGGCAAGTCCTCGGTCTCTGACCGATTTTTCATTTGTCTGTTTGTCTGTTTGTCTGTTTGCAGCACTGCGTCTACACCGTTGCACGTAGAATCGCCAAACTTAGCACACATATTGGTCTTGCCCTCTAATATACTGTGCCCAAATGATGACGTCATCGGTCACGTGGTTCGGCCGCCATCTTGGAAAAACCGAAAAAATTTGCACCTCGATATCTCAAAGTGCTGAACAGAAAAAATTGAGACATGGCTCATTGTGAAGAACTCTCCATGGGGAATAAAAGATGTTAATGATGACGTCATCAGTCGCGTGGTTCGGCCGCCATCTTGGAAAAACCGAAAAAATTTGCACCTCCATATTTCCAAAAGTACTGAACCAAAAAAATTGAGACATGGCTCATTGTAAAGAACTCTCCATGGGGAATCAAATATGTTAATGATGACGTCATCAGTCACGTGGTTCGGCCGCCATCTTGGAAAAACTTTGCACCTCTATATCTCCGAAAGTGCTGAACAGAAAAAATTGAGACATGGCTCATTGTAAAGAACTCTCCATGGGGAATAAAATATGTAAATGATGATGTCATATGTCACGTGGTCGGCCGCCATCTTGGAAAAACGGCAAAAAATTTGCACCACTATATCTCCAAAAGTGCTGAACAGAAAAAATTGAGACATGGCTCATTGTAAAGAACTCTCCATGGGGAATAAAATTTGTTAATGATGACGTCATATGTCACGTGGTTCGGCCGCCATCTTGGAAAAACCGAAAAACCTAACACCTCCATATCTCTGAAAGTGCTGAATAGAAAAAATTGAGACATGACTCATTGTAAAGAACTCTCCATGGGGAATACAATATGTTAATAATGACGTCATCGGTCACGTGGTTTAGCCGCCATCTTGGAAAAACCTAGCACCTCCATATCTCCGAAAGTGCTGAATAGAAAAAATTGAGACATGGCTCATTGTAATGAACTCTCCATGGGGAATAAAATATGTTAATAATGACGTCATCGGTCACGTGGGTTAGCCGCCATCTTGGAAAAACCTAGCACCTCCATATCTCCGAAAGTGCTGAATAGAAAAAATTGAGACATGACTCATTGTAAAGAACTCTCCATGGGGAATAATATATGTTAATGATGACGTCATCGGTCACATGGTTCGGCCGCCATATTTGGCCTAAATGGCCGATAAAAAAGTACATTCCGGCAAGTCCTCGGTCTCTGACCGATTTTTCATTTGTCTGTTTGTCTGTTTGTCTGTTTGTCTGTTTGTCTGTTTGCAGCACTGCGTCTACACCGTTGCACGTAGAATCGCCAAACTTGGCACACATATTGGTCTTGACCTCTAATATACTGTGCCCAAATGATGACGTCATCGGTCACGTGGTTCGGCCGCCATCTTGGAAAAACCGAAAAAATTTGCACCTCGATATCTCAAAGTGCTGAACAGAAAAAATTGAGACATGGCTCATTGTGAAGAACTCTCCATGGGGAATAAAACATGTTAATGATGACGTCATCAGTCGCGTGGTTCGGCCGCCATCTTGGAAAAACCGAAAAAATTTGCACCTCCATATCTCCAAAAGTACTGAACAGAAAAAATTGAGACATGGCTCATTGTAAAGAACTCTCCATGGGGAATCAAATATGTTAATGATGACGTCATCAGTCACGTGGTTCGGCCGCCATCTTGGAAAAACTTTGCACCTCTATATCTCCGAAAGTGCTGAACAGAAAAAATTGCGACATGGCTCATTGTAAAGAACTCTCCATGGGGAATAAAATATGTAAATGATGATGTCATATGTCACGTGGTCGGCCGCCATCTTGGAAAAACGGCAAAAAATTTGCACCACTATGTCTCCAAAAGTGCTGAACAGAAAAAATTGAGACATGGCTCATTGTAAAGAACTCTCCATGGGGAATAAAATTTGTTAATGATGACGTCATATGTCACGTGGTTCGGCCGCCATCTTGGAAAAACCGAAAAACCTAGCACCTCCATATCTCTGAAAGTGCTGAATAGAAAAAATTGAGACATGACTCATTGTAAAGAACTCTCCATGGGGAATAAAATATGTTAATAATGACGTCATCGGTCACGTGGTTTAGCCGCCATCTTGGAAAAACCTAGCACCTCCATATCTCCGAAAATGCTGAATAGAAAAAATTGAGACATGGCTCATTGTAATGAACTCTCCATGGGGAATAAAATATGTTAATAATGACGTCATCGGTCACGTGGGTTAGCCGCCATCTTGGAAAAACCTAGCACCTCCATATCTCCGAAAGTGCTGAATAGAAAAAATTGAGACATGACTCATTGTAAAGAACTCTCCATGGGGAATAATATATGTTAATGATGACGTCATCGGTCACATGGTTCGGCCGCCATATTTGTCCTAAATGGCCGATAAAAAAGTACATTCCGGCAAGTCCTCGGTCTCTGACCGATTTTTCATTTGTTACTTGCCGGAAAAAATTTTCCGGCAAGTATGTTGATCTGTTCGTTTGTCTGTCTGTTTGTCTGTCTGTCTGTCTGTCTGTCTGTCTGTCTGTTTGCAGCACTGCGTCTACACCGTTGCACGTAGAATCGCCAAACTTTGCACACATATTGGTCTTGCCCTGGAATCGACTGTGCCCAATTGATGACGTCATCGGTGACGTGGTTCGGCCGCCATCTTGGAAAAACCGAAAAACTTTGCACCTCTATATCTCCGAAAGTACTGAACAGAAAAAATTGAGACATGGCTCATTGTAAAGAACTCTCCATGGGGAATAAAATATGTTAATGATGACGTCATATGTCACGTGGTCGGCCGCCATCTTGGAAAAACGGCAAAAATTTTCACCACTATAACTCCAAAAGTGCTGAACAGAAAAAATTGAGACATGGCTCATTGTAAAGAACTCTCCATGGGGAATAAAATATGTTAATGATGACGTCATCAGTCACGTGGTCGGCCGCCATCTTGGAAAAACCGAAAAACTGCACCTCCACATCTCCAAAAGTCCTGAACAGAAAAAATTGAGGTATGGCTCATTGTAAAGAACTCTCCATGGGGAATAAAATATGTTAATGATGACGTCATGTATCACATAGTTCGGCCGCCATATTTGTTCTAAATGGCCGATAAAAAAGTACATTCCGGCAAGTCCTCGGTCTCTGACCGATTTTTCATCTGTTTGTCTGTTTGTCTGTTTGTCTGTTTGTCTGTTTGCAGCACTGCGTCTACACCGTTGCACGGAGAATCGCCAAACTTTGCACACATAATGGTCTTGCCCTCTAATATACTGTGCCCCAATGATGACGTCATCGGTGACGTGGTTCGGCCGCCATCTTGGAAAAACCGAATAAATTTGCACCTCTATATCTCCGAAAGTACTGAACAGAAAAAATTGAGACATGGCTCATTGTAAAGAACTCTCCATGGGGAATAAAATATGTAAATGATGACGTCATCAGTCACGTGGTTCGGTCGCCATCTTGGAAAAACGGCAAATCGTTGCGCCACTATATCTCCAAAAGTGCTGAACAGAAAAAATTGAGACATGGCTCATTGGAAAGAACTCTCCATGGGGAATAAAATATGTTAATGATGACGTCATATGTCACGTGGTCGGCCGCCATCTTGGAAAAACGGCAAAACTTTGCACCACTATATCTCCAAAAGTGCTGAACAGAAATAATTGAGACATGGCTCATTGTAAAGAACTCTCCATGGGGAATAAAATATGTTAATGATGACGTCATCAGTCACGTGGTCGGCCGCCATCTTGGAAAAACGGCAAAACTTTGCACCACAAAATCTCCAAAAGTGCTGAACAGAAAAAATTGAGACATGGCTCATTGTAAAGAACTCTCCATGGGGAATAAAATATGTTAATGATGATGGCATCGGTCACGTGGTTCGGCCGCCATCTTGGAAAAATGGGAAAACTTTGCACCACTATATCTCCAAAAGTGCAGAATGGAAAAAATTGAGACATGGCTCATTGCAAAGAACTCTCAATGGGGAATAAAATATGTTAATGATGACGTCATATGTCACGTGGTTCGGCCGCCATCTTGGAAAAACCGAAAAATTGTGCACCTCCATATCTCTGAAAGTGCTGAATAGAAAAAATTGAGACATGGCTCATTGTAAAGAACTCTCCATGGGGAATAAAATATGTTAATAATGACATCATAGGTCACGTGGTTCGGACGCCATATTTGTCTTAAATGGCCGATAAAAGAGTACATTCCGGCAAGTCCTCGGTCTCTGACCGATTTTTCATTACTTGCCGGAAAAATTTTCCGGCAAGTATGTTGATCTGTTCGTTACTTGCCGGAAAAGATTCCGGCAAGTATGTTGATCTGTTCGTTTGTTACTTGCCGGAAAAATTTTTCCGGCAAGTATGTTGATCTGTTCGTTTGTTTGTCTGTTTGTTACTTGCCGGAAAAATTTTTCCGGCAAGTATGTTGATCTGTTCGTTTGTTTGTCTGTTTGTCTGTCTGTCTGTTTGTCTGTTTGTCTGTCTGTTTGCAGCACTGCGTCTACACCGTTGCACGGAGAATCGCCAAACTTTGCACACATATTGGTCTTGCCCTGGAATAGACTGTGCCCAATTGATGACGTCATCGGTGACGTGGTTCGGCCGCCATCTTGGAAAAACCGAAAAACTTTGCACCTCTATATCTCCGAAAGTACTGAACAGAAAAAATGGAGACATGGCTCATTGTAAAGAACTCTCCATGGGGAATAAAATATGTTAATGATGACGTCATATGTCACGTGGTCGGCCGCCATCTTGGAAAAACGGCAAAAATTTGCACCACTATATCTCCAAAAGTGCTGAACAGAAAAAATTGAGACATGGCTCATTGTAAAGAACTCTCCATGGGGAATAAAATATGTTAACGATGACGTCATATGTCACGTGGTCGGCCGCCATCTTGGAAAAACGGCAAAAATTTGCACCACGATATCTCCAAAAGTGCTGAACAGAAAAAATTGAGACATGGCTCATTGTAAAGAACTCTCCATGGGGAATAAAATATGTTAATGATGACGTCATCAGTCACGTGGTCGGCCGCCATCTTGGAAAAACGGCAAAACTTTGCACCACGATATCTCCAAAAGTGCTGAACAGAAAAAATTGAGACATGGCTCATTGTAAAGAACGCTCCATGGGGAATAAAATATGTTAATGATGACGTCATCAGTCGCGTGGTCGGCCGCCATCTTGGAAAAACCGAAAAACCTAGCACCTCCATATCTCCGAAAGTGCTGAATAGAAAAAATTGAGACATGGCTCATTGTCAAGAACTCACCATGTGGAATAAAATATGTTAATGATGACGTCATCGGTCACGTGGTGCGGCCGCCATCTTGGAAAAACGGGAAAAAAAATCACCTCCATATCTCCGAAAGTGCTGAATAGAAAAAATTGAGACATGGCTCATTGGAAAGAACTCTCCAGGGGGAATAAAATATGTTAATGATGACGTCATCGGTCACGTGGTTCGGCCGCCATCTTGGAAAATCCGAAAAACGTTGCACCTCTATCTCCAAAAGTGCTGAACAGAAAAAATTGAGACATGGCTCATTGGAAAGAACTCTCCAGGGGGAATAAAATATGTTAATGATGATGTCATCGGTCAGGTGGTTCAGCCGCCATATTTGTCCTAAATGGCCGATAAAAAAGTAAATTCCGGCAAGTCCTCGGTCTCTGACCGATTTTTCATCTGTCTGTCTGTTTGTCTGTTTGTCTGTCTGTTTGCAGCACTGCGTCTACACCGTTGCACGGAGAATCGCCAAACTTTGCACACATATTGGTCTTGCCCTGGAATAGACTGTGCCCAATTGATGACGTCATCGGTGACGTGGTTCGGCCGCCATCTTGGAAAAACCGAAAAACTTTGCACCTCTATATCTCCGAAAGTACTGAACAGAAAAAATGGAGACATGGCTCATTGTAAAGAACTCTCCATGGGGAATAAAATATGTTAATGATGACGTCATATGTCACGTGGTCGGCCGCCATCTTGGAAAAACGGCAAAAATTTGCACCACTATATCTCCAAAAGTGCTGAACAGAAAAAATTGAGACATGGCTCATTGTAAAGAACTCTCCATGGGGAATAAAATATGTTAACGATGACGTCATATGTCACGTGGTCGGCCGCCATCTTGGAAAAACGGCAAAAATTTGCACCACTATATCTCCAAAAGTGCTGAACAGAAAAAATTGAGACATGGCTCATTGTAAAGAACTCTCCATGGGGAATAAAATATGTTAATGATGACGTCATCAGTCACGTGGTCGGCCGCCATCTTGGAAAAACGGCAAAACTTTGCACCACGATATCTCCAAAAGTGCTGAACAGAAAAAATTGAGACATGGCTCATTGTAAAGAACGCTCCATGGGGAATAAAATATGTTAATGATGACGTCATCAGTCGCGTGGTCGGCCGCCATCTTGGAAAAACCGAAAAACCTAGCACCTCCATATCTCCGAAAGTGCTGAATAGAAAAAATTGAGACATGGCTCATTGTCAAGAACTCTCCATGTGGAATAAAATATGTTAATGATGACGTCATCGGTCACGTGGTGCGGCCGCCATCTTGGAAAAACGGGAAAAAAAATCACCTCCATATCTCCGAAAGTGCTGAATAGAAAAAATTGAGACATGGCTCATTGGAAAGAACTCTCCAGGGGGAATAAAATATGTTAATGATGACGTCATCGGTCACGTGGTTCGGCCGCCATCTTGGAAAATCCGAAAAACGTTGCACCTCTATCTCCAAAAGTGCTGAACAGAAAAAATTGAGACATGGCTCATTGGAAAGAACTCTCCAGGGGGAATAAAATATGTTAATGATGATGTCATCGGTCAGGTGGTTCAGCCGCCATATTTGTCCTAAATGGCCGATAAAAAAGTAAATTCCGGCAAGTCCTCGGTCTCTGACCGATTTTTCATTTGTCTGTTTGTCTGTTTGTCTGTTTGTCTGTCTGTCTGTCTGTTTGCAGCACTGCGTCTACACCGTTGCACGTAGAATCGCCAAACTTTGCACACATATTGGTCTTGCCCTGGAATAGACTGTGCCCAATTGATGACGTCATCGGTGACGTGGTTCGGCCGCCATCTTGGAAAAACCGAAAAACTTTGCACCTCTATATCTCCGAAAGTACTGAACAGAAAAAATTGAGACATGGCTCATTGTAAAGAACTCTCCATGGGGAATAAAATATGTAAATGATGACGTCATCAGTCACGTGGTTCGGTCGCCATCTTGGAAAAACGGCAAAACGTTGCGCCACTATATCTCCAAAAGTGCTGAACAGAAAAAATTGAGACATGGCTCATTGTAAAGAACTCTCCATGGGGAATAAAATATGTTAATGGTGACGTCATATGTCACGTGGTCGGCCACCATCTTGGAAAAACGGCAAAACTTTGCAGCACTATATCTCCAAAAGTGCTGAACAGAAAAAATTGAGACATGGCTCATTGTAAAGAACTCTCCATGGGGAATAAAATATGTTAATGATGACGTCATATGTCACGTGGTCGGCCGCCATCTTGGAAAAACGGCAAAACTTTGCACCACTATATCTCCGAAAGTGCTGAACAGAAAAAATTGAGACATGGCTCATTGTAAAGAACTCTCCATGGGGAATAAAATATGTTAATGATGACGTCATCAGTCACGTGGTCGGCCGCCATCTTGGAAAAACCGAAAAACCTAGCACCTCCATATCTCCGAAAGTGCTGAATATAAAAAATTGAGACATGGCTCATTGTAAAGAACTCTCCATGGGGAATAAAATATGTTAATGATGACGTCATCGGTCACGTGGTTCGGCCGCCATCTTGAAAAAACCGAAAAACTCTGCACCTCCACATCTCCAAAAGTCCTGAATAGAAAAAATTGAGACATGGCTCATTGTGAAGAACTCTCCATGGGGAATAAAATATGTTAATGATGTCATATGTCACGTGGTTCGACCGCCATCTTGGAAAAACGGGAAAACTTTGCACCACTATATCTCCAAAAGTGCATAATGGAAAAAATTGAGACATGGCTCATTGTAAAGAACTCTCCATGGGGAATAAAATATATTAATGATGACGTCATCAGTCACGTAGTTCGGTCGCCATCTTGGAAAAACGGCAAAACGTTGCGCCACTATATCTCCAAAAGTGCTGAACAGAAAAAATTGAGACATGGCTCATTGTAAAGAACTCTCCATGGGGAATAAAATATGTTAATGATGACGTCATATGTCACGTGGTCGGCCGCCATCTTGGAAAAACCGAAAAATTTAGCACCTCCATATCTCCGAAAGTGCTGAATAGAAAAAATTGAGACATGGCTCATTGTAAAGAACTCTCCATGGGGAATAAAATATGTTAATGATGATGTCATTGGTCACGTGGATCGGCCGCCATCTTGGAAAAACCGAAAACCTCTGCACCTCCACATCTCCAAAAGTGCTGAATAGAAAAAATTGAGACATGGCTCATTGTAAAGAACTCTCCATGGGGAATAAAATATGTTAATGATGACGTCATCGGTCACGTGGTTCGGCCGCCATATTTGTCCTAAATGGCCGATAAAAAAGTACATTCCGGCAAGTCCTCGGTCTCTGACCGATTTTTCATTTGTTTGTCTGTCTGTCTGTCTGTCTGTTTGTCTGTCTGTCTGTCTGTTTGCAGCACTGCGTCTACACCGTTGCACGTAGAATCGCCAAACTTTGCACACACATTGGTCTTGCCCTGGAATAGACTGTGCCCAATTGATGACGTCATCGGTGACGTGGTTCGGCCGCCATCTTGGAAAAACCAAAAAACGTTGCACCTCTATATCTCCGAAAGTACTGAACAGAAAAAATTGAGACATGGCTCATTGTAAAGAACTCTCCATGCAGAATAAAATATGTAAATGATGACGTCATCAGTCACGTGGTTCGGTCGCCATCTTGGAAAAACGGCAAAACGTTGCACCACTATATCTCCAAAAGTGCTGAACAGAAAAAATTGAGACATGGCTCATTGTAAAGAACTCTCCATGGGGAATAAAATATGTTAATGATGACGTCATATGTCACGTGGTCGGCCGCCATTTTGGAAAAACGGCAAAACTTTGCACCACTATATCTCCAAAAGTGCTGAACAGAAAAAATTGAGACATGGCTCATTGTAAAGAACTCTCCATGGGGAATAAAATATGTTAATGATGACGTCATCAGTCACGTGGTCGGCCGCCATCTTGGAAAAACGGCAAAACTTTGCACCACAAAATCTCCAAAAGTGCTGAACAGAAAAAATTGAGACATGGCTCATTGTAAAGAACTCTCCATGGGGAATAAAATATGTTAATGATGACGTCATATGTCACGTGGTCGGCCGCCATTTTGGAAAAACGGCAAAACTTTGCACCACTATATCTCCAAAAGTGCTGAACAGAAAAAATTGAGACATGGCTCATTGTAAAGAACTCTCCATGGGGAATAAAATATGTTAATGATGACGTCATCAGTCACGTGGTCGGCCGCCATCTTGGAAAAACGGCAAAACTTTGCACCACAAAATCTCCAAAAGTGCTGAACAGAAAAAATTGAGACATGGCTCATTGTAAAGAACTCTCCATGGGGAATAAAATATATTAATGATGACGTCATATGTCACGTGGTCGGCCGCCATCTTGGAAAAACGGCAAAAATTTGCACCACTATATCTCCAAAAGTGCTGAATAGAAAAAATTGAGACATGGCTCATTGTAAAGAACTCTCCATGGGGAATAAAATATGTTAATGATGATATCATCGGTCACGTGGTTCGGCCGCCATATTTGTTCTAAATGGCCGATAAAAAGTACATTCCGGCAAGTCCTCGGTCTCTGACCGATTTTTCATCTGTTTGTCTGTCTGTCTGTCTGTCTGTTTGTCTGTCTGTTTGCAGCACTGCGTCTACACCGTTGCACGGAGAATCGCCAAACTTTGCACACATATTGGTCTTGCCCTGGAATAGACTGTGCCCAATTGATGACGTCATCGGTGACGTGGTTCGGCCGCCATCTTGGAAAAACCGAAAAACTTTGCACTTCTATATCTCCGAAAGTACTGAACAGAAAAAATTGAGACATGGCTCATTGTAAAGAACTCTCCATGGGGAATAAAATATGTTAATGATGACATCATCAGTCACGTGGTCGGCCGCCATCTTGGAAAAACGGCAAAACTTTGCACCACGAAATCTCCAAAAGTGCTGAACAGAAAAAATTGAGACATGGCTCATTGTAAAGAACTCTCCATGCGGAATAAAATATGTTAATGATGACGTCATATGTCACGTGGTCGGCCGCCATCTTGGAAAAACGGCAAAGATTTGCACTACTATATCTCCAAAAGTGCTGAACAGAAAAAATTGAGACATGGCTCATTGTAAAGAACTCTCCATGGGGAATAAAATATGGTAATGATGACGTCATATGTCACGTGGTCGGCCGCCATCTTGGAAAAACCGAAAAACTTTGCTCCACTATATCTCCAAAAGTGCTGAACAGAAAAAATTGAGACATGGCTCATTGTAAAGAACTCTCCAGTGGGGAATAAAACATGTTAATGATGACGTCATCAGTCACATGGTCGGCCGCCATCTTGGAAAAACGGCAAAACTGTTCACCACTATATCTCCAAAAGTGCTGAACAGAAAAAATTGAGACATGGCTCATTGTAAAGAACTCTCCATGGGGAATAAAATATGTTAATGATGTCATATGTCACGTGGTCGGCCGCCATCTTGGAAAAACGGCAAAACTTTGCACCTCTATATCTCCAAAAGTGCTGAGCAGAAAAAATTGAGCCATGGCTCATTGTAAAGAACTCTCCATGGGGAATAAAATATGTTAATGATGACGTCATCTATCACGTGGTTCAGCCGCCATATTTGTTCTAAATGGCCGATAAAAAAGTACATTCCGGCAAGTCCTCGGTCTCTGACCGATTTTTCATTACTTGCCGGAAAATTTTTTCCGGCAAGTATGTTGAACTGTTCGTTTGTCTGTCTGTTTGTCTGTCTGTCTGTCTGTCTGTCTGTTTGCAGCACTGCGTCTACACCGTTGCACGTAGAATCGCCAAACTTTGCACACATATTGGTCTTGCCCTGGAATAGACTGTGCCCAATTGATGACGTCATCGGTGACGTGGTTCGGCCGCCATCTTGGAAAAACCGAAAAACTTTGCACCTCTATATCTCCGAAAGTACTGAACAGAAAAAATTGAGACATGGCTCATTGTAAAGAACTCTCCATGGGGAATAAAATATGTTAATGATGACGTCATCAGTCACGTGGTCGGCCGCCATCTTGGAAAAACAGCAAAACTTTGCACCACTATATCTCCAAAAGTGCTGAACAGAAAAAATTGAGACATGGCTCATTGTAAAGAACTCTCCATGGGGAATAAAATATGTTAATGATGACGTCATATGTCACGTGGTCGGCCGCCATTTTGGAAAAACGGCAAAACTTTGCACCACTATATCTCCAAAAGTGCTGAACAGAAAAAATTGAGACATGGCTCATTGTAAAGAACTCTCCATGGGGAATAAAATATGTTAATGATGACGTCATCAGTCACGTGATCGGCCGCCATCTTGGAAAAACGGCAAAACTTTGCACCACGAAATCTCCAAAAGTGCTGAACAGAAAAAATTGAGACATGGCTCATTGTAAAGAACTCTCCATGGGGAATAAAATATGTTAATGATGATGTCATATGTCACGTGGTCGGCCGCCATCTTGGAAAAACGGCAAAACTTTGCACCACTATATCTCCAAAAGTGCTGAACAGAAAAAATTGAGACATGGCTCATTGTAAAGAACTCTCCATGGGGAATAAAATATGTTAATGATGATATCATTGGTCACGTGGTTCGGCAGCCATATTTGTTCTAAATGGCCGATAAAAAGTACATTCCGGCAAGTCCTCGGTCTCTGACCGATTTTTCATTACTTGCCGGAAAAGATTCCGGCAAGTATGTTGATCTGTTCGTTTGTTTGTCTGTTTGTCTGTCTGTCTGTTTGTCTGTTTGTCTGTCTGTTTGCAGCACTGCGTCTACACCGTTGCACGGAGAATCGCCAAACTTTGCACACATATTGGTCTTGCCCTTGAATAGACTGTGCCCAATTGATGACGTCATCGGTGACGTGGTTCGGCCGCCATCTTGGAAAAACCGAAAAACTTTGCACCTCTATATCTCCGAAAGTACTGAACAGAAAAAATGGAGACATGGCTCATTGTAAAGAACTCTCCATGGGGAATAAAATATGTTAATGATGACGTCATATGTCACGTGGTCGGTCGCCATCTTGGAAAAACGGCAAAAATTTGCACCACTATATCTCCAAAAGTGCTGAACAGAAAAAATTGAGACATGGCTCATTGTAAAGAACTCTCCATGGGGAATAAAATATGTTAACGATGACGTCATATGTCACGTGGTCGGCCGCCATCTTGGAAAAACGGCAAAAATTTGCACCACTATATCTCCAAAAGTGCTGAACAGAAAAAATTGAGACATGGCTCATTGTAAAGAACTCTCCATGGGGAATAAAATATGTTAATGATGACGTCATCAGTCACGTGGTTCGGCCGCCATCTTGGGAAAACCGAAAAACTTTGCACCACTATATCTCCAAAAGTGCTGAACAGAAAAAATGGAGACATGGCTCATTGTGAAGAACTCTCCATGTGGAATAAAATATGTTAATGATGACGTCATCAGTCACGTGGTTCGGCCGCCATCTTGGAAAAACCGAAAAACTTTGCACATCCATATCTCTGAATGTACTAAATAGAAAAAATTGAGACATGGCTCATTGCAAAGAACTCTCCATGGAGAATACAATATGTTAATGATGACGTCATCGGTCACGTGATTCGGCCGCCATCTTGGAAAATCCGAAAAACTATGCACCTCCATATCTCCGAAAGTGCTGAATAGAAAAAATTGAGACATGGCCCATTGTAAAGAACTCTCCATGGGGAATAAAATATGTTAATGATGATGTCATCGGTCACGTGGTTCGGCCGCCATCTTGGAAAAACCGAAAAACTCTGCACCTCCACATCTCCAAAAGTCCTGAATAGAAAAAATTGAGGTATGGCTCATTGTAAACAACTCTCCACGTGGAATAAAATATGTTAATGATGACATCATCGGTCACGTGGTTCGGCCGCCATATTTGTCCTAAATGGCCGATAAAAAAGTACATTCCGGCAAGTCCTCGGTCTCTGACCGATTTTTCATCTGTCTGTTTGTCTGTTTGTCTGTTTGTCTGTCTGTTTGCAGCACTGCGTCTACACCGTTGCACGTAGAATCGCCAAACTTTGCACACATATTGGTCTTGCCCTGGAATAGACTGTGCCCAATTGATGACGTCATCGGTGACGTGGTTCGGCCGCCATCTTGGAAAAAGCGAAAAATTTTGCACCTCTATATCTCCGAAAGTACTGAACAGAAAAAATTGAGACATGGCTCATTGTAAAGAACTCTCCATGGGGAATAAAATATGGAAATGATGACGTCATCAGTCACGTGGTTCGGTCGCCATCTTGGAAAAACGGCAAAACGTTGCGCCACTATATCTCCAAAAGTGCTGAACAGAAAAAATTGAGACATGGCTCATTGTAAAGAACTCTCCATGGGGTATAAAATATGTTAATGATGACGTCATATGTCACGTGGTCGGCCGCCATCTTGGAAAAACGGCAAAAATTTGCACCACTATATCTCCAAAAGTGCTGAACAGAAAAAATTGAGACATGGCTCATTGTAAAGAACTCTCCATGGGGAATAAAATATGTTAATGATGACGTCATCAGTCACGTGGTCGGCCGCCATCTTGGAAAAACGGCAAAACTTTGCACCACGAAATCTCCAAAAGTGCTGAACAGAAAAAATTGAGACATGGCTCATTGTAAAGAACTCTCCATGGGGAATAAAATATGTTAATGATGATGTCATATGTCACGTGGTCGGCCGCCATCTTGGAAAAACGGCAAAACTTTGCACCACTATATCTCCAAAAGTGCTGAACAGAAAAAATTGAGACATGGCTCATTGTAAAGAACTCTCCATGGGGAACAAAATATGTTCATGATGACGTCATCAGTCACGTGGTTCGGCCGCCATCTTGGAAAAACCGAAAAAATTTGCACTTCCATGTCTCCGAAAGTGCTGAACAGAAAAAATTGAGACATGGCTCATTGTAAAGAACTCTCCATGGGGAATAAAGTATGTTAATGATGACATCATATGTCACATGGTCGGCCGCCATCTTGGAAAAACGGCAAAACTTTGCACCACTATATCTCCAAAAGTGCTGAACAGAAAAAATTGAGACATGGCTCATTGTAAAGACCTCTCCATGGGGAATAAAACATGTTAATGATGACGTCATATGTCACGTGGTCGGCCGCCATCTTGGAAAAACGGCAAAACTTTGCTCCACTATATCTCCATAAGTGCTGAACAGAAAAAATTGAGACATGGCTCATTGTAAAGAATTCTCCATGGGGAATAAAATATGTTAATGATGACGTCATATGTCACGTGGTTCGGCCGCCATCTTGGAAAAACCGAAAAATTTGGCACCTCCATATCTCTGAAAGTACTGAATAGAAAGAATTGAGACATGGCTCATTGTAAAGAACTCTCCATGGGGAATAAAATATGTTAATGATGACATCACAGGTGACGTGGTTCTGCCGCCATCTTGGAAAAACCGAAAAACGTAGCACCTCGATATCTCCAAAAGTGCTGAATAGAAAAAGTTGAGACATGGCTCTTTGTAAAGAGCTCTCCATGAGGAATAATATATGTTAATGATGACGTGATCGGTCACGTGGTTCGGCTGCCATATTTGTCCTAAATGGCCGATAAAAAAGTACATTCCGGCAAGTCCTCGGTCTCTGACCGATTTTTCATTTGTCTGTCTGTCTGTCTGTCTGTCTGTTTGTCTGTTTGTCTGTTTGCAGCACTGCGTCTACACCGTTGCACGGAAAATCGCCAAACTTTGCACCCATATTCGTCTTGCCCTGGAATAGACTGTGCCCAATTTATGACGTCATCGGTCACGTGTTTCGGCGGCCATCTTGGAAAAACCGAAATAATTTGCACCGCTATATCTCCGAAAGTACTGAACAGAAAAAATTGAGACATGGCTCATTGTGAAGAACTCTCCATGGGGAATAAAATATGTTAATGATGACGTCATCAGTCACGTGGTCGGCCGCCATCTTGGAAAAACGGCAAAACTTTGCACCTCCATATCTCTGAAAGTACTGAACAGAAAAAATTGAGACATGGCTCATTGTAAAGAACTCTCCATGGGGAATAAAATATGTGATTGATGACGTCATCAGTCACGTGGTCGGCCGCCATCTTGGAAAAACCGAAAAACTCTGCACCTCCACATCTCCAAAAGTCATGAATAGAAAAAATTGAGGTATGGCTCATTGTAAAGAACTCTCTATGGGGAATAAAATATGTTAATGATGACGTCATCGGTCACGTGGTTCGGCCGCCATATTTGTCCTAAATGGCCGATAAAAAAGTACATTCCGGCAAGTCCTCGGTCTCTGACCGATTTTTCATTTGTCTGTTTGTCTGTTTGTCTGTTTGTCTGTCTGTTTGTCTGTCTGTTTGCAGCACTGCGTCTACACCGTTGCACGGAGAATCGCCAAACTTTGCACACATATTGGTCTTGCCCTGGAATAGACTGTGCCCAATTGATGACGTCATCGGTGACGTGGTTCGGCCGCCATCTTGGAAAAACCGAAAAACTTTGCACTTCTATATCTCCGAAAGTACTGAACAGAAAAAATTGAGACATGGCTCATTGTAAAGAACTCTCCATGGGGAATAAAATGTGTTAATGATGACATCATCAGTCACGTGGTCGGCCGCCATCTTGGAAAAACGGCAAAACTTTGCACCACGAAATCTCCAAAAGTGCTGAACAGAAAAAGTTGAGACATGGCTCATTGTAAAGAACTCTCCTTTGGGAATAAAACATATTAATGATGACGTCATAGGTCACGTGGTTCGGCCGCCATCTTGGAAAAACTTTGCACCTCCATATCTCCGAAAGTACTGAACAGAAAAAATTGAGACATGGCTCATTGCAACGAACTCTCCATGGGGAATAAAATATGTTCATGATGACGTCATCGGTCACGTGGTTCAGCCGTCATATTTGTCCTAAATGGCCGATAAAAAAGTACTTTCCGGCAAGTCCTCGGTCTCTGACCGATTTTTCATTACTTGCCGGAAAATATTCCGGTTGATCTGTTCGTTTGTTTGTCTGTTTGTCTGTTTGCAGCACTACGTCTACACCGTTGCACGTAGAATCGCCAAACTTTGCACACGTATTTGTCTTGCCCTCTAATATACTGTGCCCAAATGATGACGTCATCGGTCACGTGGTTCGGCCGCCATCTTGGAAAAACCGAAAATTTTGCACCTCGATATCTCAAAGTGCTGAACAGAAAAAATTGAGACATGGCTCATTGTAAAGAACTCTCCATGGGGAATAAAACATGCTAATGATGACGTCATAGGTCACGTGGTTCGGCCGCCATCTTGGAAAAACGGCAAAACTTTGCACCTCCATATCTCTGAAAGTACTGAATATAAAAAATTGAGACATGGCTCATTGGAAAGAACTCTCCATGAGGAATAAAAATATGTTAATGATGACGTCATCGGTCACGTGGTTCGGCCGCCATCTTGGAAAAACCGAAAAACGTTGCACCTCCATATCTCCGAAAGTGCTGAATAGAAAAAATTGTGACATGGCTCATTGTAAAGAACTCTCCATGGGGAATAAAATATGTTAATGATGACGCCATCAGTCACGTGGTTCCGCCGCCATCTTGGAAAAACGGCAAAACGTTGCACCACTATATCTCCAAAAGTGCTGAACAGAAAAAATTGAGACATGGCTCATTGTAAAGAACTCTCCATGCAGAATAAAATATGTTAATGATGACGTCATCAGTCACGTGGTTCGGCCGCCATCTTGGAAAAACCGAAAAATTTTGCACCTCTATATCTCTGAAAGTACTGAATAGAAAAAATTGAGACATGGCTCATTGTAAAGAACTCTCCATGTGGAATAAAATATGTTAATAAGACGTCATAGGTCACGTGGTTCGGCCGCCATCTTGGAAAAACCGAAAAACTTAGCACCTCCATATCTCCAAAAGTGCTGAATCTATCTATAATTCCAGTAATCTCTGTACGTTTGTACGTTTGTACGTTTGTCTGTCTGTGACCGCTGTTTCTCGACAACCACGGGTCCGATATACTTTTAACTTGCCAGGTATATTGCTGGGGACCCGAGGATGTGCCTTTTCAAGGTTTCATATTAATCGGACAATTACTTACCGAGCTATGTACAAAAAACGATTCAACCAATCAGAGAGCAGCGAACGATCGCGTGTGCCGGCGTTGCGAATGGACCAAACCATTCCATGTAAATAGAGGGGGGGGTTCTGTGGTCGTTGCGAATGGACGAAACCATTTCATGTAAATAGAGGGGGGGGATTGTCACTGTACTCGCAAGCCGTTCGCCGTTCGCTTTGGCGTTGCGAATGGACCAAACCATTTCATGTAAATAGAGGGGGGGGATATAATTTTAGATAGATATATAGTACGGGCATATATATAGTACGGGCATGCCCTAGTAGAAAGAATTGAGACATCGCTCGTTACAAAGAACTCTCCATGTGGAATAAAATATGTTAATGATGACGTCATCGGTCACGTGGTTCGGCCGCCATAATTGTCCTAAATGGCCGATAAAAAAGTACATTCCGGCAAGTCCTCGGTCTCTGACCGATTTTTCATTACTTGCCGGAAAAGATTCCGGCAAGTATGTTGATCTGTTCGTTTGTTTGTTACTTGCCGGAAAAATTTTCCGGCAAGTATGTTGATCTGTTCGTTTGTTACTTGCCGGAAAAATTTTCCGGCAAGTATGTTGATCTGTTCGTTTGTTTGTCTGTCTGTCTGTTTGTCTGTCTGTTTGTCTGTCTGTTTGTCTGTTTGCAGCACTGCGTCTACACCGTTGCACGGAGAATCGCCAAACTTTGCACACATAATGGTCTTGCCCTCTAATATACTGTGCCTCAATGATGACGTCATCAGTGACGTGGTTCGGCCGCCATCTTGGAAAAACCGAATAAATTTGCACCTCTATATCTCCGAAAGTACTGAACAGAAAAAATTGAGACATGGCTCATTGTAAAGAACTCTCCATGGGGAATAAAATATGTTAATGATGACGTCATATGTCACGTGGTCGGCCGCCATCTTGGAAAAACGGCAAAACTTTGCACCACTATATCTCCAAAAGTGCTGAACAGAAAAAATTGAGACATGGCTCATTGTAAAGAACTCTCCATGGGGAATAAAATATGTTAATGATGACGTCATCAGTCACGTGGTCGGCCGCCATCTTGGAAAAACGGCAAAACTTTGCACCACAAAATCTCCAAAAGTGCTGAACAGAAAAAATTGAGACATGGCTCATTGTAAAGAACTCTCCATGGGGAATAAAATATGTTAATGATGACGCCATCGGTCACGTGGTTCGGCCGCCATCTTGGAAAAATGGGAAAACTTTGCACCACTATATCTCCAAAAGTGCAGAATGGAAAAAATTGAGACATGGCTCATTGTAAAGAACTCTCAATGGGGAATAAAATATGTTAATGATGACGTCATATGTCACGTGGTTCGGCCGCCATCTTGGAAAAACCGAAAAATTGTGCACCTCCATATCTCTGAAAGTGCTGAATAGAAAAAATTGAGACATGGCTCATTGTAAAGAACTCTCCATGGGGAATAAAATATGTTAATGATGACATCATAGGTCACGTGGTTCGGCTGCCATCTTGGAAAAACCGAAAAACGTAGCACCTCCATATCTCCAAAAGTGCTGAATAGAAAAAGTTGAGACATGGCTCTTTGTGAAGAACTCTCCATGGGGAATAATATATGTTAATGATGACGTCATCTATCACGTGGTTCGGACGCCATATTTGTCTTAAATGGCCGATAAAAGAGTACATTCCGGCAAGTCCTCGGTCTCTGACCGATTTTTCATTTGTCTGTCTGTCTGTTTGTCTGTCTGTTTGTCTGTCTGTTTGTCTGTTTGCAGCACTGCGTCTACACCGTTGCACGGAGAATCGCCAAACTTTGCACACATAATGGTCTTGCCCTCTAATATACTGTGCCTCAATGATGACGTCATCAGTGACGTGGTTCGGCCGCCATCTTGGAAAAACCGAATAAATTTGCACCTCTATATCTCCGAAAGTACTGAACAGAAAAAATTGAGACATGGCTCATTGTAAAGAACTCTCCATGGGGAATAAAATATGTTAATGATGACGTCATATGTCACGTGGTCGGCCGCCATCTTGGAAAAACGGCAAAAATTTGCACCACTATATCTCCAAAAGTGCTGAACAGAAAAAATTGAGACATGGCTCATTGTAAAGAACTCTCCATGGGGAATAAAATATGTAAATGATGACGTCATCAGTCACGTGGTTCGGTCGCCATCTTGGAAAAACGGCAAATCGTTGCGCCACTATATCTCCAAAAGTGCTGAACAGAAAAAATTGAGACATGGCTCATTGGAAAGAACTCTCCATGGGGAATAAAATATGTTAATGATGACGTCATATGTCACGTGGTCGGCCGCCATCTTGGAAAAACGGCAAAACTTTGCACCACTATATCTCCAAAAGTGCTGAACAGAATAATTGAGACATGGCTCATTGTAAAGAACTCTCCATGGGGAATAAAATATGTTAATGATGACGTCATCAGTCACGTGGTCGGCCGCCATCTTGGAAAAACGGCAAAACTTTGCACCACAAAATCTCCAAAAGTGCTGAACAGAAAAAATTGAGACATGGCTCATTGTAAAGAACTCTCCATGGGGAATAAAATATGTTAATGATGACGCCATCGGTCACGTGGTTCGGCCGCCATCTTGGAAAAATGGGAAAACTTTGCACCACTATATCTCCAAAAGTGCAGAATGGAAAAAATTGAGACATGGCTCATTGTAAAGAACTCTCAATGGGGAATAAAATATGTTAATGATGACGTCATATGTCACGTGGTTCGGCCGCCATCTTGGAAAAACCGAAAAATTGTGCACCTCCATATCTCTGAAAGTGCTGAATAGAAAAAATTGAGACATGGCTCATTGTAAAGAACTCTCCATGGGGAATAAAATATGTTAATGATGACATCATAGGTCACGTGGTTCGGCTGCCATCTTGGAAAAACCGAAAAACGTAGCACCTCCATATCTCCAAAAGTGCTGAATAGAAAAAGTTGAGACATGGCTCTTTGTGAAGAACTCTCCATGGGGAATAATATATGTTAATGATGACGTCATCTATCACGTGGTTCGGACGCCATATTTGTCTTAAATGGCCGATAAAAGAGTACATTCCGGCAAGTCCTCGGTCTCTGACCGATTTTTCATCTGTTTGTCTGTCTGTCTGTTTGTCTGTTTGTCTGTCTGTTTGCAGCACTGCGTCTACACCGTTGCACGGAGAATCGCCAAACTTTGCACACATATTGGTCTTGCCCTGGAATAGACTGTGCCCAATTGATGACGTCATCGGTGACGTGGTTCGGCCGCCATCTTGGAAAAACCGAAAAACTTTGCACCTCTATATCTCCGAAAGTACTGAACAGAAAAAATGGAGACATGGCTCATTGTAAAGAACTCTCCATGGGGAATAAAATATGTTAATGATGACGTCATATGTCACGTGGTCGGCCGCCATCTTGGAAAAACGGCAAAAATTTGCACCACTATACTGTATCTCCAAAAGTGCTGAACAGAAAAAATTGAGACATGGCTCATTGTAAAGAACTCTCCATGGGGAATAAAATATGTTAACGATGACGTCATATGTCACGTGGTCGGCCGCCATCTTGGAAAAACGGCAAAAATTTGCACCACTATATCTCCAAAAGTGCTGAACAGAAAAAATTGAGACATGGCTCATTGTAAAGAACTCTCCATGGGGAATAAAATATGTTAATGATGACGTCATCAGTCACGTGGTCGGCCGCCATCTTGGAAAAACGGCAAAACTTTGCACCACGATATCTCCAAAAGTGCTGAACAGAAAAAATTGAGACATGGCTCATTGTAAAGAACGCTCCATGGGGAATAAAATATGTTAATGATGACGTCATCAGTCACGTGGTCGGCCGCCATCTTGGAAAAACCGAAAAACCTAGCACCTCCATATCTCCGAAAGTGCTGAATAGAAAAAATTGAGACATGGCTCATTGTCAAGAACTCTCCATGTGGAATAAAATATGTTAATGATGACGTCATCGGTCACGTGGTGCGGCCGCCATCTTGGAAAAACGGGAAAAAAATCACCTCCATATCTCCGAAAGTGCTGAATAGAAAAAATTGAGACATGGCTCATTGGAAAGAACTCTCCATGGGGAATAAAATATGTTAATGATGACGTCATCGGTCACGTGGTTCGGCCGCCATCTTGGAAAATCCGAAAAACGTTGCACCTCTATCTCCAAAAGTGCTGAACAGAAAAAATTGAGACATGGCTCATTGGAAAGAACTCTCCAGGGGGAATAAAATATGTTAATGATGATGTCATCGGTCAGGTGGTTCAGCCGCCATATTTGTCCTAAATGGCCAATAAAAAAGTAAATTCCGGCAAGTCCTCGGTCTCTGACCGATTTTTCATTTGTTACTTGCCGGAAAAATTTTTCCGGCAAGTATGTTGATCTGTTCGTTTGTTTGTCTGTCTGTCTGTTTGTCTGTTTGTCTGTCTGTTTGCAGCACTGCGTCTACACCGTTGCACGGAGAATCGCCAAACTTTGCACACATATTGGTCTTGCCCTGGAATAGACTGTGCCCAATTGATGACGTCATCGGTGACGTGGTTCGGCCGCCATCTTGGAAAAACCGAAAAACTTTGCACCTCTATATCTCCGAAAGTACTGAACAGAAAAAATGGAGACATGGCTCATTGTAAAGAACTCTCCATGGGGAATAAAATATGTTAATGATGACGTCATATGTCACGTGGTCGGCCGCCATCTTGGAAAAACGGCAAAAATTTGCACCACTATATCTCCAAAAGTGCTGAACAGAAAAAATTGAGACATGGCTCATTGTAAAGAACTCTCCATGGGGAATAAAATATGTTAACGATGACGTCATATGTCACGTGGTCGGCCGCCATCTTGGAAAAACGGCAAAAATTTGCACCACTATATCTCCAAAAGTGCTGAACAGAAAAAATTGAGACATGGCTCATTGTAAAGAACTCTCCATGGGGAATAAAATATGTTAATGATGACGTCATCAGTCACGTGGTCGGCCGCCATCTTGGAAAAACGGCAAAACTTTGCACCACGATATCTCCAAAAGTGCTGAACAGAAAAAATTGAGACATGGCTCATTGTAAAGAACGCTCCATGGGGAATAAAATATGTTAATGATGACGTCATCAGTCGCGTGGTCGGCCGCCATCTTGGAAAAACCGAAAAACCTAGCACCTCCATATCTCCGAAAGTGCTGAATAGAAAAAATTGAGACATGGCTCATTGTCAAGAACTCACCATGTGGAATAAAATATGTTAATGATGACGTCATCGGTCACGTGGTGCGGCCGCCATCTTGGAAAAACGGGAAAAAAAATCACCTCCATATCTCCGAAAGTGCTGAATAGAAAAAATTGAGACATGGCTCATTGGAAAGAACTCTCCAGGGGGAATAAAATATGTTAATGATGACGTCATCGGTCACGTGGTTCGGCCGCCATCTTGGAAAATCCGAAAAACGTTGCACCTCTATCTCCAAAAGTGCTGAACAGAAAAAATTGAGACATGGCTCATTGGAAAGAACTCTCCAGGGGGAATAAAATATGTTGATGATGTCATCGGTCAGGTGGTTCAGCCGCCATATTTGTCCTAAATGGCCGATAAAAAAGTAAATTCCGGCAAGTCCTCGGTCTCTGACCGATTTTTCATCTGTCTGTCTGTTTGTCTGTTTGTCTGTCTGTTTGCAGCACTGCGTCTACACCGTTGCACGGAGAATCGCCAAACTTTGCACACATATTGGTCTTGCCCTGGAATAGACTGTGCCCAATTGATGACGTCATCGGTGACGTGGTTCGGCCGCCATCTTGGAAAAACCGAAAAACTTTGCACCTCTATATCTCCGAAAGTACTGAACAGAAAAAATGGAGACATGGCTCATTGTAAAGAACTCTCCATGGGGAATAAAATATGTTAATGATGACGTCATATGTCACGTGGTCGGCCGCCATCTTGGAAAAACGGCAAAAATTTGCACCACTATATCTCCAAAAGTGCTGAACAGAAAAAATTGAGACATGGCTCATTGTAAAGAACTCTCCATGGGGAATAAAATATGTTAACGATGACGTCATATGTCACGTGGTCGGCCGCCATCTTGGAAAAACGGCAAAAATTTGCACCACTATATCTCCAAAAGTGCTGAACAGAAAAAATTGAGACATGGCTCATTGTAAAGAACTCTCCATGGGGAATAAAATATGTTAATGATGACGTCATCAGTCACGTGGTCGGCCGCCATCTTGGAAAAACGGCAAAACTTTGCACCACGATATCTCCAAAAGTGCTGAACAGAAAAAATTGAGACATGGCTCATTGTAAAGAACGCTCCATGGGGAATAAAATATGTTAATGATGACGTCATCAGTCGCGTGGTCGGCCGCCATCTTGGAAAAACCGAAAAACCTAGCACCTCCATATCTCCGAAAGTGCTGAATAGAAAAAATTGAGACATGGCTCATTGTCAAGAACTCTCCATGTGGAATAAAATATGTTAATGATGACGTCATCGGTCACGTGGTGCGGCCGCCATCTTGGAAAAACGGGAAAAAAAATCACCTCCATATCTCCGAAAGTGCTGAATAGAAAAAATTGAGACATGGCTCATTGGAAAGAACTCTCCAGGGGGAATAAAATATGTTAATGATGACGTCATCGGTCACGTGGTTCGGCCGCCATCTTGGAAAATCCGAAAAACGTTGCACCTCTATCTCCAAAAGTGCTGAACAGAAAAAATTGAGACATGGCTCATTGGAAAGAACTCTCCAGGGGGAATAAAATATGTTAATGATGATGTCATCGGTCAGGTGGTTCAGCCGCCATATTTGTCCTAAATGGCCGATAAAAAAGTAAATTCCGGCAAGTCCTCGGTCTCTGACCGATTTTTCATTTGTCTGTTTGTCTGTTTGTCTGTTTGTCTGTCTGTCTGTCTGTTTGCAGCACTGCGTCTACACCGTTGCACGTAGAATCGCCAAACTTTGCACACATATTGGTCTTGCCCTGGAATAGACTGTGCCCAATTGATGACGTCATCGGTGACGTGGTTCGGCCGCCATCTTGGAAAAACCGAAAAACTTTGCACCTCTATATCTCCGAAAGTACTGAACAGAAAAAATTGAGACATGGCTCATTGTAAAGAACTCTCCATGGGGAATAAAATATGTAAATGATGACGTCATCAGTCACGTGGTTCGGTCGCCATCTTGGAAAAACGGCAAAACGTTGCGCCACTATATCTCCAAAAGTGCTGAACAGAAAAAATTGAGACATGGCTCATTGTAAAGAACTCTCCATGGGGAATAAAATATGTTAATGGTGACGTCATATGTCACGTGGTCGGCCGCCATCTTGGAAAAACGGCAAAACTTTGCAGCACTATATCTCCAAAAGTGCTGAACAGAAAAAATTGAGACATGGCTCATTGTAAAGAACTCTCCATGGGGAATAAAATATGTTAATGATGACGTCATATGTCACGTGGTCGGCCGCCATCTTGGAAAAACGGCAAAACTTTGCACCACTATATCTCCGAAAGTGCTGAACAGAAAAAATTGAGACATGGCTCATTGTAAAGAACTCTCCATGGGGAATAAAATATGTTAATGATGACGTCATCAGTCACGTGGTCGGCCGCCATCTTGGAAAAACCGAAAAACCTAGCACCTCCATATCTCCGAAAGTGCTGAATATAAAAAATTGAGACATGGCTCATTGTAAAGAACTCTCCATGGGGAATAAAATATGTTAATGATGACGTCATCGGTCACGTGGTTCGGCCGCCATCTTGAAAAAACCGAAAAACTCTGCACCTCCACATCTCCAAAAGTCCTGAATAGAAAAAATTGAGACATGGCTCATTGTGAAGAACTCTCCATGGGGAATAAAATATGTTAATGATGTCATATGTCACGTGGTTCGACCGCCATCTTGGAAAAACGGGAAAACTTTGCACCACTATATCTCCAAAAGTGCATAATGGAAAAAATTGAGACATGGCTCATTGTAAAGAACTCTCCATGGGGAATAAAATATATTAATGATGACGTCATCAGTCACGTAGTTCGGTCGCCATCTTGGAAAAACGGCAAAACGTTGCGCCACTATATCTCCAAAAGTGCTGAACAGAAAAAATTGAGACATGGCTCATTGTAAAGAACTCTCCATGGGGAATAAAATATGTTAATGATGACGTCATATGTCACGTGGTCGGTCGCCATCTTGGAAAAACCGAAAAATTTAGCACCTCCATATCTCCGAAAGTGCTGAATAGAAAAAATTGAGACATGGCTCATTGTAAAGAACTCTCCATGGGGAATAAAATATGTTAATGATGATGTCATTGGTCACGTGGATCGGCCGCCATCTTGGAAAAACCGAAAACCTCTGCACCTCCACATCTCCAAAAGTGCTGAATAGAAAAAATTGAGACATGGCTCATTGTAAAGAACTCTCCATGGGGAATAAAATATGTTAATGATGACGTCATCGGTCACGTGGTTCGGCCGCCATATTTGTCCTAAATGGCCGATAAAAAAGTACATTCCGGCAAGTCCTCGGTCTCTGACCGATTTTTCATCTGTTTGTCTGTCTGTCTGTTTGTCTGTTTGCAGCACTGCGTCTACACTGTTGCACGGAGAATCGCCAAACTTTGCACACATATTCGTCTTGCCCTGGAATAGACTGTGCCCAATTTATGACGTCATCAGTCACGTGTTTCGGCCGCCATCTTGGAAAAACCGAAAAACTTTGCACCTCCATATATCCGGAAGTGCTGAATAGAAAAAATTGAGACATGGCTCATTGGAAAGAACTCTCCATGGGGAATAAAATATGTTAATGATGACGTCACCAGTCACGTGGTTCGGCCGCCATCTTGGAAAAACCGAAAAAATTTGCACCTCCATATCTCCGGAAGTGCTGAATAGAACAAATTGAGACATGGCTCATTGGAAAGAACTCTCCATGTGGAATAAAATATGTTAATGATGACGTCGTCGGTCACGTGGTGCGGCCGCCATCTTGGAAAAACCGAAAACTTTGCACCTCAACATCTCTGAAAGTGCTGAATTGAAAAAATTGAGACATGGCTCATTGTAAAGAACTCTCCATGGGGAATAAAATATGTTAATGATGACGTCATATGTCACGTAGTCGGCCGCCATCTTGGAAAAACGGCAAAACTTTGCTCCACTATATCTCCAAAGGTGCTGAACAGAAAAAATTGAGACATGGCTCATTGTAAAGAACTCTCCATGGGGAATAAAACATGTTAATGATGACGTCATCGGTCAGGTGGTGCGGCCGCCATCTTGGAAAAACGGAAAAATTTTGCACCTCCATATCTCCGAAAGTGCTGAATAGAAAAAATTGGGACATGGCTCATTGTAAAGAACTCTCCGTGGGGAATAAAATATGTTAATGATGACGTCATATGTCACGTGGTCGGCCGCCATCTTGGAAAAACGGCAAAACTTTGCACCACTATATCTCCAAAAGTGCTGAACAGAAAAAATTGAGACATGGCTCATTGTAAAGAACTCTCCATGGGGAATAAAATATGTTAATGATGATATCATCGGTCACGTGGTTCGGCCGCCATATTTGTTCTAAATGGCCGATAAAAAGTACATTCCGGCAAGTCCTCGGTCTCTGAGCGATTTTTCATTTGTTACTTGCCGGAAAAGATTCCGGCAAGTATGTTGATCTGTTCGTTTGTTTGTCTGTCTGTTTGTCTGTCTGTCTGTCTGTTTGCAGCACTGCGTCTACACCGTTGCACGTAGAATCGCCAAACTTTGCACACATATTGGTCTTGCCCTGGAATAGACTGTGCCCAATTGATGACGTCATCGGTGACGTGGTTCGGCCGCCATCTTGGAAAAACCGAAAAACTTTGCACCTCTATATCTCCGAAAGTACTGAACAGAAAAAATTGAGACATGGCTCATTGTAAAGAACTCTCCATGGGGAATAAAATATGTAAATGATGACGTCATCAGTCACGTGGTTCGGTCGCCATCTTGGAAAAACGGCAAAACGTTGCGCCACTATATCTCCAAAAGTGCTGAACAGAAAAAATTGAGACATGGCTCATTGTAAAGAACTCTCCATGGGGAATAAAATATGTTAATGATGACGTCATATGTCACGTGGTCGGCCGCCATCTTGGAAAAACGGCAAAACTTTGCACCACTATATCTCCAAAAGTGCTGAACAGAAAAAATTGAGACATGGCTCATTGTAAAGAACTCTCCATGGGGAATAAAATATGTTAATGATGACGTCATCAGTCACGTGGTCGGCCGCCATCTTGGAAAAACGGCAAAACTTTGCACCACGAAATCTCCAAAAGTGCTGAACAGAAAAAATTGAGACATGGCTCATTGTAAAGAACTCTCCATGGGGAATAAAATATGTTAATGATGATGTCATATGTCACGTGGTCGGCCGCCATCTTGGAAAAACGGCAAAACTTTGCACCACTATATCTCCAAAAGTGCTGAACAGAAAAAATTGAGACATGGCTCATTGTAAAGAACTCTACATGGGGAATAAAATTTGTTAATGATGACGTCATATGTCACGTGGTTCGGCCGCCATCTTGGAAAAACCGAAAAACTTAGCACCTCTATGTGTCCAAAAGTGCTGAACAGAAAAAATTGAGACATGCCTCATTGTAAAGAACTCTCCATGGGGAATAAAATATGTTAATGATGACGTCATCGGTCACGTGGTTCGGCCGCCATATTTGTCCTCAATGGCCAATAAAAAAGTACATTCCGGCAAGTCCTCGGTCTCTGACCGATTTTCTGTTTGTTACTTGCCGGAAAAATTTTCCGGCAAGTATGTTGATCTGTTCGTTTGTTTGTCTGTCTGTCTGTCTGTCTGTTTGTTACTTGCCGGAAAAATTTTCCGGCAAGTATGTTGATCTGTTCGTTTGTTTGTCTGTCTGTTTGTCTGTCTGTCTGTCTGTCTGTCTGTTTGCAGCACTGCGTCTACACCGTTGCACGTAGAATCGCCAAACTTTGCACACATATTGGTCTTGCCCTGGAATAGACTGTGCCCAATTGATGACGTCATCGGTGACGTGGTTCGGCCGCCATCTTGGAAAAACCGAAAAACTTTGCACCTCTATATCTCCGAAAGTACTGAACAGAAAAAATTAAGACATGGCTCATTGTAAAGAACTCTCCATGGGGAATAAAATATGTAAATGATGACGTCATCAGTCACGTTGTCGGCCGCCATCTTGGAAAAACGGCAAAACTTTGCACTACTATATCTCCAAAAGTGCTGAACAGAAAAAATTGAGACATGGCTCATTGTAAAGAACTCTCCATGGGGAATAAAATATGTTAATGATGACGTCATCAGTCACGTGGTCGGCCGCCATCTTGGAAAAACGGCAAAACTTTGCACCACGAAATCTCCAAAAGTGCTGAACAGAAAAAATTGAGACATGGCTCATTGTAAAGAACTCTCCATGGGGAATAAAATATGTTAATGATGATGTCATATGTCACGTGGTCGGCCGCCATCTTGGAAAAACGGCAAAATTTTGCACCACTATATCTCCAAAAGTGCTGAACAGAAAAAATTGAGACATGGCTCATTATAAAGAACTCTCCATGGGGAATAAAATATGTTAATGATGACGTCATCGGTCACGTGGTTCGGCCGCCATATTTGTCCTCAATGGCCAATAAAAAAGTACATTCCGGCAAGTCCTCGGTCTCTGACCGATTTTTCATTACTTGCCGGAAAATTTTTTCCGGCAAGTATGTTGAACTGTTCGTTTGTCTGTCTGTTTGTCTGTCTGTCTGTCTGTCTGTCTGTTTGCAGCACTGCGTCTACACCGTTGCACGTAGAATCGCCAAACTTTGCACACATATTGGTCTTGCCCTGGAATAGACTGTGCCCAATTGATGACGTCATCGGTGACGTGGTTCGGCCGCCATCTTGGAAAAACCGAAAAACTTTGCACCTCTATATCTCCGAAAGTACTGAACAGAAAAAATTGAGACATGGCTCATTGTAAAGAACTCTCCATGGGGAATAAAATATGTTAATGATGACGTCATCAGTCACGTGGTCGGCCGCCATCTTGGAAAAACAGCAAAACTTTGCACCACTATATCTCCAAAAGTGCTGAACAGAAAAAATTGAGACATGGCTCATTGTAAAGAACTCTCCATGGGGAATAAAATATGTTAATGATGACGTCATATGTCACGTGGTCGGCCGCCATTTTGGAAAAACGGCAAAACTTTGCACCACTATATCTCCAAAAGTGCTGAACAGAAAAAATTGAGACATGGCTCATTGTAAAGAACTCTCCATGGGGAATAAAATATGTTAATGATGACGTCATCAGTCACGTGATCGGCCGCCATCTTGGAAAAACGGCAAAACTTTGCACCACGAAATCTCCAAAAGTGCTGAACAGAAAAAATTGAGACATGGCTCATTGTAAAGAACTCTCCATGGGGAATAAAATATGTTAATGATGATGTCATATGTCACGTGGTCGGCCGCCATCTTGGAAAAACGGCAAAACTTTGCACCACTATATCTCCAAAAGTGCTGAACAGAAAAAATTGAGACATGGCTCATTGTAAAGAACTCTCCATGGGGAATAAAATATGTTAATGATGATATCATTGGTCACGTGGTTCGGCAGCCATATTTGTTCTAAATGGCCGATAAAAAGTACATTCCGGCAAGTCCTCGGTCTCTGACCGATTTTTCATCTGTTTGTTACTTGCCGGAAAAGATTCCGGCAAGTATGTTGATTCGTTCGTTTGTTTGTCTGTTTGTCTGTTTGTCTGTCTGTTTGCAGCACTGCGTCTACACCGTTGCACGTAGAATCGCCAAACTTTGCACACATATTGGTCTTGCCCTGGAATAGACTGTGCCCAATTGATGACGTCATCGGTCACGTTGTTCGGCCGCCATCTTGGAAAAACTTTGCACCTCGATATCTCCAAAAGTGCTGAACAGAAAAAATTGAGACATGGCTCATTGTGAAGAACTCCATGAGGAATAAAATATGTTAATGATGACGTCATATGTCACGTGGTCGGCCGCCATCTTGGAAAAAAGGCAAAACTTTGCACTCCTATATCTCCAAAAGTGCTGAACAGAAAAAATTGAGACATGGCTCATTGTAAAGAACTCCATGGGGAATAAAATATGTTAATGATGACATCATATGTCACGTGGTCGGCCGCCATCTTGGAAAAACGGCAAAACTTTGCACCACTATATCTCCAAAAGTGCTGAATAGAAAAAATTGCGACATGGCTCATTGAAAAGAACTCTCCATGGGGAATAAAATAAGTTAATGATGACGTCATCTATCACGTGTTTCGGCCGCCATATTTGTCCTAAATGGCCGACAAAAAAGTACATTCCGGCAAGTCCTCGGTCTCTGACCGATTTTTCATTTGTCTGTCTGTTTGTCTGTTTGTCTGTCTGTTTGCAGCACTGCGTCTACACCGTTGCACGGAGAATCGCCAAACTTTGCACACATATTGGTCTTGCCCTGGAATAGACTGTGCCCAATTGATGACGTCATCGGTGACGTGGTTCGGCCGCCATCTTGGAAAAACCGAAAAACTTTGCACTTCTATATCTCCGAAAGTACTGAACAGAAAAAATTGAGACATGGCTCATTGTAAAGAACTCTCCATGGGGAATAAAATATGTTAATGATGACATCATCAGTCACGTGGTCGGCCGCCATCTTGGAAAAACGGCAAAACTTTGCACCACAAAATCTCCAAAAGTGCTGAACAGAAAAAATTGAGACATGGCTCATTGTAAAGAACTCTCCATGGGGAATAAAATTTGTTAATGATGACGTCATATGTCAGGTGGTTCGGCCGCCATCTTGGAAAAACCGAAAAATTTTGCACCTCCATATCTCTGAATAGAAAGAATTGAGACATGGCTCATTGTAAAGAACTCTCCATGGGGAATAAATATGTTAATGATGATGTCATTGGTCACGTGGTTCGGCCGCCATCTTGGAAAAACCGAAAAACTCTGCACCTCCACATCTCCAAAAGTCCTGAATAGAAAAAATTGAGGCATGGCTCATTGTAAAGAACTCTCCATGGGGAATAAAATATGTTAATGATGACGTCATCGGTCACGTGGTTCGGCCGCCATATTTGTCCTAAATGGCCGATAAAAAAGTACATTCCGGCAAGTCCTCGGTCTCTGACCGATTTTTCATTTGTTACTTGCCGGAAAAGATTCCGGCAAGTATGTTGATCTGTTCGTTTGTTACTTGCCGGAAAAATTTTCCGGCAAGTATGTTGATCTGTTCGTTTGTTTGTCTGTCTGTCTGTCTGTCTGTCTGTTTGTCTGTCTGTTTGCAGCACTGCGTCTACACCGTTGCACGTAGAATCGCCAAACTTTGCACACATATTGGTCTTGCCCTGGAATAGACTGTGCCCAATTGATGACGTCATCGGTGACGTGGTTCGGCCGCCATCTTGGAAAAACCGAAAAACTTTGCACCTCTATATCTCCGAAAGTACTGAACAGAAAAAATTGAGACATGGCTCATTGTAAAGAACTCTCCATGGGGAATAAAATATGTAAATGATGACGTCATCAGTCACGTGGTTCGGTCGCCATCTTGGAAAAACGGCAAAACGTTGCGCCACCATATCTCCAAAAGTTCTGAACAGAAAAAATTGAGACATGGCTCATTGTAAAGAACTCTCCATGGGGAATAAAATATGTTAATGATGACGTCATATGTCACGTGGTCGGCCGCCATCTTGGAAAAACGGCAAAACTTTGCACCACTATATCTCCAAAAGTGCTGAACAGAAAAAATTGCGACATGGCTCATTGTAAAGAACTCTCCATGGGGAATAAAATATGTTAATGATGACGTCATCAGTCACGTGGTCGGCCGCCATCTTGGAAAAACCGAAAAACTCTGCACCTCCACATCTCCAAAAGTCCTGTATAGAAAAAATTGAGACATGGCTCATTGTAAAGAACTCTCCATGGGGAATAAAATATGTTAATGATGACGTCATCAGCCATGTGGTTCGGCCGCCATATTTGTCCTAAATGGCCGATAAAAAGGTAAATTCCGGCAAGTCCTCGGTCTCTGACCGATTTTTCATCTGTCTGTCTGTCTGTCTATTTGTCTGTCTGTCTGTTTGCAGCACTACGTCTACACCGTTGCACGTAGAATCGCCAAGCTTTGCACACATATTGGTCTTGCACCGGAATAGACTGTGCCCAATTGATGACGTCATCGATCACGTGGTTCGGCCGCCATCTTGGAAAAACCGAAAAATTTTGCACCTCTATTTCTCCGAAAGTACTGAACAGAAAAAATTGAGACATGGCTCATTGTAAAGAACTCTCCATGGGGAATAAAATATGTTAATGATGACGTCATCAGTCACGTGGTTCGGCCGCCATCTTGGAAAAACGGCAAAAATTTGCACCTCCATATCTCTGAAAGTACAGAATAGAAAGAATTGACATGACTCATTGTAAAGAACTCTCCATGGGGAATAAAATATGTTAATGATGACGTCATAGGTCACGTGGTTCGGCCGCCATCTTGGAAAAACCGAAAAACGTAGCACCTCCATATCTCCAAAAGTGCTGAATAGAAATAATTGAGACATGGCTCATTGTAAAGAACTCTCCATGGGGAATAAAATATGTTAATGATGACGTCATCGGTCACGTGGTTCGGCCGCCATATTTGTCCTAAATGGCCGATAAAAAAGTAAATTCCGGCAAGTCCTCGGTCTCTGACCGATTTTTCATCTGTTTGTCTGTCTGTCTGTTTGCAGCACTGCGTCTACACCGTTGCACGTAGAATCGCCAAACTTTGCACACATATTGGTCTTGCCCTGCAATAGACTGTGCCCAATTGATGACGTCATTGGTCACGTTGTTCGGCCGCCATCTTGGAAAAACTTTGCACCTCTATATCTCCGAAAGTGCTGAACAGAAAAAATTGAGACATGGCTCATTGTAAAGAACTCTCCATGGGGAATAAAATATGTTAATGATAACGTCATCAGTCACGTGGTTCGGCCGCCATCTTGGAAAAACCGAAAATGTTTGCACCTCCATATCTCCAAATGCACTGAACAGAAAAAATTGAGACATGGCTCATTGTAAAGAACTCTCCATGGGGAATAAAATGTTAATGATGACGTCATCGGTCACGGGGTTCGGCCGCCATCTTGGAAAACCCGAAAAATTTTGCACCTCCATATCTCCGGAAGTGCTGAATAGAAAAAATTGAGACATGGCTCATTGTAAAGAACTCTCCATGGGGAATAAAATGTTAATGATGACGTCATCGGTCACGGGGTTCGGCCGCCATCTTGGAAAAACCCAAAAACTTTGCACCTCCATCTCTCCGAAAGTGCTGAATAGAAAAAATTGAGACATGACTCATTGTAAAGAACTCTCCATGGGGAATAAAATATGTTAATGATGACGTCATCGGTCACGTGGTTCGGCCGCCATATTTGTTCTAAATGGCCGATAAAAAGTACATTCCGGCAAGTCCTCGGTCTCTGACCGATTTTTCATCTGTCTGTCTGTCTGTTTGTCTGTTCACAGTACTACGTCTACACCGTTGCACGTAAGAATCACCAAACTTTGCACACGTATTTGTCTTGCGCTCTAATATACTGTGCCCAAATGATGACGTCATCGGTCACGTGGTTCGGCCGCCATCTTGGAAAAACCGAAAAATTTTGCACCTCGATATCTCAGTGCTGAACAGAAAAAATTCAGACATGGCTCATTGTGAAGAACTCTCCATGGAGAATACAATATGTTAATGATGACGTCATCAGTCACGTGGTTCGGCCGCCATGTTGGAAAAACCGAAAAATTTTGCACCTCCATATCTCCAAAAGTGCTGAATAGAAAAAATTGAGACATGGCTCATTGTAAAGAACTCTCCATGGGGAATAAAATATGTTAATGATGACGTCATCAGTCACGTGGTTCGGCCGCCATCTTGGAAAATGGCAAAACTTTGCACCACTATATCTCCAAAAGTGCTGAACAGAAAAAATTGAGACATGGCTCATTGTAAAGAACTCTCCATGGGGAATAAAATGTTAGTGATGACGTCATCGGTCACGTGGTTCGGCCGCCATCTTGGAAAACCCCAAAAACTTTGCACCTCCATATCTCCGAAAGTGCTGAATAGAAAAAATTGAGACATGGCTCATTGCAAAGAACTCTCCATGGGGAATAAAATATGTTAATGATGACGTCATCGGTGACGTGGTTCGGCCGCCATCTTGGAAAAACCGAATAAATTTGCACCTCTATATCTCCGAAATTACTGAACAGAAAAAATTGAGACATGGCTCATTGTAAAGAACTCTCCATGGGGAATAAAATATGTTAATGATGACGTCATATGTCACGTGGTCGGCCGCCATCTTGGAAAAACGGCAAAAATTTGCACCACTATATCTCCAAAAGTGCTGAACAGAAAAAATTGAGACATGGCTCATTGTAAAGAACTCTCCATGGGGAATAAAATATGTTAATGATGACGTCATCAGTCACGTGGTCGGCCGCCATCTTGGAAAAACCGAAAAACTTAGCACCTCCATATCTCCGAAAGTGCTGAATAGAAAAAATTGAGACATGGCTCATTGTAAAGAACTCTCCATGGGGAACAAAATATGTTAATGATGATGTCATCGGTCACGTGGTTCGGCCGCCATCTTGGAAAAACCGAAAAACTCTGCACCTCCACATCTCCAAAAGTCCTGAATAGAAAAAATTGAGGTATGGCTCATTGTAAAGAACTCTCCATGGGGAATAAAATATGTTAATGATGACGTCATCGGTCACGTGGTTCGGCCGCCCTATTTGTCCTCAATGGCCGATAAAAAAGTACATTCCGGCAAGTCCTCGGTCTCTGACCGATTTTTCATCTGTCTGTTTGTCTGTTTGCAGCACTACGTCTACACCGTTGCACGTAGAATCGCCAAACTTGGCACACATATTGGTCTTGCCCTCTAATATACTGTGCCCAAATGATGACGTCATCGGTCACGTGGTTCGGCCGCCATCTTGGAAAAACCGAAAAATTTTGCACCTCGATATCTCAAAGTGCTGAACAGAAAAAATTGAGCCATGGCTCATTGTAAAGAACTCTCCATTGGGAATAAAACATGTTAATGATGACGTCATAGGTCACGTGGTTCGGCCGCCATCTTGGAAAAACGGCAAAACTTTGCACCACTATATCTCCAAAAGTGCTGAACAGAAAAAATTGAGACATGGCTCATTGTAAAGAACTCTCCATGGGGAATAAAATATGTTAATGATGACGTCATATGTCACGTGGTTCGGCCGCCATCTTGGAAAAACCGGAAAACGTTACACCTCCATATCTCAAAGTCCTGAATAGAAAAACTTGGGACGTGGCTCATTGTAAAGAACTCTCCATGCGGAATAAAATATGTAAATGATGACGTCATCAGTCACGTGGTTCGGTCGCCATCTTGGAAAAACGGCAAAACGTTGCGCCACGATATCTCCAAAAGTGCTGAACAGAAAAAATTGAGACATGGCTCATCTATCTATAATTCCAGTAATCTCTGTGTGTATGTGTGTGTGTATGTCTGTGTGTATGTCTGTGTGTATGTCTGTGTGTTTGTCTGTGACCGCTGTTTCTCGACAACCACGGGTCCGATATACTTGAAACTTGCCAGGTATATTGCTGGGGACCTGAGGATGTGCCTTTTCAAGGTTTCATATTAATCGGAGAAGTAGTTACCGAGCTATGGCGATTTAGCCGTTCGCCGTTCGCTTTGGCTTTGCGAATGGACCAAACCATTCATATGTAAATAGAGGGGGGGGTTCTGTGGTCGTTGCGAATGGACCAAACCATTTCATGTAAATAGAGGGGGGGGGGGGGGAGGTTCTGTGGTCGTTGCGAATGGACCAAACCATTCATATGTAAATAGAGGGGGGGGGGGGGGGGGGTTCTGTGGTCGTTGCGAATGGACCAAACCATTTCATGTAAATATAGGGGGGGGTTCTGTGGTCGTTACTGCCACGTGGTTTCAAAGTTTTTTTTTGTTGTTGTTGTTTGCACGCATGTTTTTTTGCACGCACGTACGGGCACCCACGTACGGGCACGTCCTAGTTGTAAAGAACTCTCCATGGGGAATAAAATATGTTAATGATGACGTCATATGTCACGTGGTCGGCCGCCATCTTGGAAAAACGGCAAAACTTTGCACCACTATATCGCCAAAAGTGCTGAACAGAAAAAATTGAGACATGGCTCATTGTAAAGAACTCCACATGGGGAATAAAATATGTTAATGATGACGTCATCAGTCACGTGGTCGGCCGCCATCTTGGAAAAACGGCAAAACTTTGCACTACGAAATCTCCAAAAGTGCTGAACAGAAAAAATTGAGACATGGCTCATTGTAAAAAACACTCCATGGGGAATAAAATATGTTAATGATGATGTCATATGTCACGTGGTCGGCCGCCATCTTGGAAAAAGGGCAAAAATTTGCACCACTATATCTCCAAAAGTGCTGAACAGAAAAAATTGAGACATGGCTCATTGTAAAGAACTCTCCATGGGGAATAAAATTTGTTAATGATGACGTCATATGTCACGTGGTTCGGCCGCCATCTTGGAAAAACCGAAATATTTTGCACCTCCATATCTCTGAATGTGCTGAATAGAAAAAATTGAGACATGGCTCATTGTAAAGAACCCTCCATGGGGAATAAAATATGTTAATGATGATGCCATCGGTCACGTGGTTCGGCCGCCATCTTGGAAAAACGGCAAAAACTTTGCACCACTATATCTCCAAAAGTGCAGAATGGAAAAAATTGAGACATGGCTCATTGTAAAGAACTCTCCATGGGGAATAAAATATGTTAATGATGACGTCATCGGTCAGGTGGTTCGGCCGCCATCTTGGAAAAACCGAAAAACTTTGCACCTTCATATCTCCGAAAGTGCTGAACAGAAAATATTGAGACATGGCTCATTGTTAATAACTCTCCATGGGGAATAAAATATGTTAATGATGATGTCATATGTCACGTGGTCGGCCGCCATCTTGGAAAAACGGCAAAACTTTGCACCACGAAATCTCCAAAAGTGCTGAACAGAAAAAATTGAGACATGGCTCATGGTAAAGAACTCTCCATGGGGAATAAAATATGTTAATGATGATGTCATATGTCACGTGGTCGGCCGCCATCTTGGAAAAACGGCAAAAATTTGCACCACTATATCTCCAAAAGTGCTGAACAGAAAGAATTGAGACATGGCTCATTGTAAAGAACTCTCCATGGGGAATAAAATATGTTAATGATGACGTCATCGGTCACGTGGTTCGGTCGCCATATTTGTCCTAAATGGCCGATAAAAAAGTACATTCCGGCAAGTCCTCGGTCTCTGACCGATTTTTCATCTGTTTGTCTGTCTGTCTGTTTGTCTGTTTGTCTGTCTGTTTGCAGCACTGCGTCTACACCGTTGCACGGAGAATCGCCAAACTTTGCACACATATTGGTCTTGCCCTTGAATAGACTGTGCCCAATTGATGACGTCATCGGTGACGTGGTTCGGCCGCCATCTTGGAAAAACCGAAAAACTTTGCACCTCTATATCTCCGAAAGTACTGAACAGAAAAAATGGAGACATGGCTCATTGTAAAGAACTCTCCATGGGGAATAAAATATGTTAACGATGACGTCATATGTCACGTGGTCGGCCGCCATCTTGGAAAAACGGCAAAAATTTGCACCACTATATCTCCAAAAGTGCTGAACAGAAAAAATTGAGACATGGCTCATTGTAAAGAACTCTCCATGGGGAATAAAATATGTTAATGATGACGTCATCAGTCACGTGGTCGGCCGCCATCTTGGAAAAACGGCAAAACTTTGCACCACGATATCTCCAAAAGTGCTGAACAGAAAAAATTGAGACATGGCTCATTGTAAAGAACTCTCCATGGGGAATAAAATATGTTAATAATGACGTCATCGGTCACGTGGGTTAGCCGCCATCTTGGAAAAACCTAGCACCTCCATATCTCCGAAAGTGCTGAATAGAAAAAATTGAGACATGACTCATTGTAAAGAACTCTCCATGGGGAATAATATATGTTGATGACGTCATCGGTCACATGGTTCGGCCGCCATATTTGTCCTAAATGGCCGATAAAAAAGTACATTCCGGCAAGTCCTCGGTCTCTGACCGATTTTTCATTTGTCTGTCTGTCTGCTTGCAGCACTACGTCTACACCGTTGTACGTAGAATCGCCAAACTTTGCACACATATTGGTCTTGCCCGGGAATAGACTGTGCCCAATTGATGACGTCATCGGTCACGTGGTTCGGCCGCCATCTTGGAAAAACTTTGCACCTCTATATCTCCGAAAGTGCTGAACAGAAAAAATTGAGACATGGCTCATTGTAAAGAACTCTCCATGGGGAATAACATATGTTAATGATGATGTCATAGGTCACGTGGTTTTGCCGCCATCTTGGAAAAACCGAAAAACAGCACCTCTATATCTCCAAAAGTGCTGAATAGAAAAAATTGAGACATGGCTCATTGTAAAGAACTCTCCATGGGGAATAAAATATGTTAATGATGACGTCATCGGTCACGTGGTTCAGCCGCCATATTTGTCCTAAATGGCCGATAAAAAAAGTAAATTCCGGCAAGTCCTCGGTCTCTGACCGATTTTTCATTTGTCTGTTTGTCTGTTTGCAGCACTACGTCTACACCGTTGCACATAGAATCGCCAAACTTTGCACACGTATTTGTCTTGCCCTCTAATATACTGTGCCCAAATTATGACGTTATCGGTCACGTGGTTCGGCCGCCATCTTGGAAAAACTTTGCACCTCTATACGTATCTCTGAAAATGCTGACCAGAAAAAATTGAGACATGGCTCATTGTAAAGAACTCTCCATGTGGAAAAAAATGTTAATGATGACGTCATCAGTCACGTGGTTCGGCCGCCATCTTGGAAAAACCGAAAAAATTTGCACCTCCATATCTCCGAAAGTGCTGAATAGAAAAAATTGAGATGGCTCATTGTAAAGAACTCTCCATGGGGAATAAAATATATTAATGATGACGTCATAGGTCACGTGGTTCGGCCGCCATCTTGGAAAAACCGAAAAACCTAGCACCTCCATATCTCCGAAAGTGCTGAATAGAAAAAATTGAGACATGGCTCATTGTAAAGAACTCTCTATGGGGAATAAAATATGTTAATGATGACGTCATCGGTCACGTGGTTCG
The DNA here is from genome assembly GCF_964187855.1 of Myxine glutinosa. Classification (NCBI taxonomy): domain Eukaryota; kingdom Metazoa; phylum Chordata; class Myxini; order Myxiniformes; family Myxinidae; genus Myxine; species Myxine glutinosa. The sequence continues at coordinate 9,953,007 of NC_136271.1, forward strand.
GCCGCCATATTTGTCCTAAATGGCCCATAAAAAAGTAAATTCCGGCAAGTCCTCGGTCTCTGACCGATTTTTCATCTGTCTGTCCGTTTCTGAACAAAATATCTCAAAAAGTTGTGGACGGATTCGTACGAAATTTGGCAGAGATGTAGCGTGAAGATCCGGATCCGGCTCGTATAATTTTTTTAAGTGATTCTTCACCATTGGGAGATCGGGCCAAAAACAATACATAGCTGGATATCTCAAACAGTTGTGGACGGATTTGGACAAAACTTGTTGGCCAGGTTGTGTGTGTGACAAGGAAGAATCGATTCAATTTTGGTGAAGATCCGGATCCAGCTCGTAGAATTTTTTAAGTCATTCTTCACCATTGAGTGATAGGGCCAACCAGGCGGAGGTTTGCTCTCCACTGAATGCTGTTCTAGTTTGCCAACTGGTTTCTCCACCCAGGACATACTATCTTCTTCAACTAAAGTATCAAACAAGCCCAGCTACCGCTGCTGTTAGACTTTTGGTCTTGTTTTTCTTCAATCTTTAAAATCTTATTTTATTTCAATTGAATTATTTTCCTTAAACACCGTAGAACACATTTCGCCTTTTTAGCAATTTCAAAACCCTTCTGTGTAGCAGTACTTGGACAAAATATTACAGCATTTTACATCATGACAGCCAATCAAATTTGTTGTTCGTAAATCCCGCCAATATCCTTATTTCTCCAAAGCGGGGGTAAGGTGTTCTATGAACTCACTCGTTTTATTTGCATTGCAATTCCTGTTTGAGCTCACTCCTCGCATTAATGTCAGGATTCGCACCCACCAAACATGGTGTTTTTTTTGTTGTTTTTTTTGGGGGGGGGGCGGGGGGGGGGGGTTTGTGTACAAGATCGAGATGATTAGACTCTGATTTGTCTGCTTTGCCATTCATGATTGTTTTCCAGATGTTCATGGGAATGCATGCTTTAACGAGATGGCTACAACAGCAGGAGTACAATGACTGTACAATGTACATCCATTATGTCTATGAAGAGGTACCAGTCACATAATAGCCTGAGGGTGGAGGGAGGGGAGATAGAGGTAGAGAAAAAAACCTCCCAATCTTCGGCCGAATATTGATGTTCTGCTTTGACACGTCCCGTCATTTGCGATGAAATTGTAGCTGATCACAGTGAGTCCAAAACTAGGATATTGTGCAGATATTAATAGGTTTTGAGAGTGTGCTTCATTTCAATTTCCAACTGTGATGTGTACAGGAATTAGAGTAAGGTGGAATCAAGAAAAGGTTGGGAAACCACTCCACCACCCCCTGCCACAACTTCCATACATAATAAGAGCCAATCTCCTACCAATGCCATATTTTCTAAGTTAAAAAAGGGCGTAACTGAAAAATTTGCGAAATGACCTGAAACTCCAACTTGTTCTGTAACTTTACATAATAAACCATGTACCAAGTTTCAGTTCAATATGTTAGAGGGTATGGGGAAAAAATCTGAAAAAACACAGGTGGGACAGACGGATGGACGGACGGACGGACAGACAGAGAGCAAACCTACAGTCCCCTCTGGTGAAGGGACTAATAAAGAATGTAATCGCTCATCTCAACACAACAAAATAGCGATCTGTGTGGGCGGCAAAACAAGTCAAAGCAGATAGGAAATAAAATACCTTAAATGATGATGGATCCGCATGGAGAGAAGAGAAGCTGATGTTTTGGACCTTACTCTTCATCCATCCTTTACCTTACCCTCCCAATATACGTTGGTTGTCCCTCCCTTCCACCTGGCACACATGAAACATTATATATACAAATATGAATCACACCCCATTTTGTCTTTGTTCGTATTAGGTACGAGGCTGCGGGGTAGCTTCATTGGCTGAGGATGCGGCTGATGCAGCGCCCCCTGTAGGTTAGGGTAGGAATTTGTAATTTGATCATGGTTTTTGTTTTTTTTTGTATACAAGATGGAGGCTCGTGTGAGAGCTAACATTAATCACAAAAAGACAAACGGACACATAAAACATAAGATAAAGGGAGCGGGAGACAAGATGGAGAGAGAAGAGGAAGCGTACACAAGTACAACATTGGAGAGCAGGGACATCGGGAGATCTGTGGGAGGGAGAGGGCTTGGGGGGAGGAGGCACAGGAAAGGGGGTGGGGGGTGGATGAAGAGGTATAAAACACATGGACACGGCTAGGACTTCCAGGAAAGAAGTGGGTATTTCAAAAAAGTGGATCTGGGGTGAATTAACGGGGGTAGAAAAGATCAAGGTTTTGGATGGGGGAAGATAAGAGATGGTGTTGGCGATAGCTCGCCTACTCTTCGCGAAGGACACTGTGATATCTTTAACGTCCACCAGATCATTTCAGTAGACTGGACGCCCAATTTAACGTATATCCGAGGGACGGTGCACACATTGATGAAACACTGGGATGACGGTTTATATGTGTCGGGATTCGAACCCAGGGTATGACAGCTAAGAGGCGAGTGTGCGTACCTCCAGTCCCTGTTGTCTTCTTACATGCTTATGTAAGGACATTAAAATCAGACACACCACTGTTGGAACATAGCTCCACATTTATTTCTGCTTACTTGCAAAAAACTGTGACATGCATGTTCTATAAAACTCGCATTGCCAGTCATATCCGGCCTTGTCTTACAGATGCAGTATCATTTCCGCATACTTTGACTTTACGTGCTCTACGCTGCTTTGCTGGTCTGGAGAATATTTCATCATTTACTCAAAAACAGGGTTTGTTGCGGTTGTCATACATTCTTTATCATTGTTACAAACTGAGAAATCGCTCATCTTCATCTCCATCATCTCCTGCCTCCGCATCTTCAGGAGTCGCCCCTTGTTGAGTCCAGGTCCTGTGCAAGAGCAGAACCAAAAATGGGAATAGATAGCTTGGTTCATGTCTGAGATCTCTCCGATTTACACTTTACCTTTACTACAGTTGTAAGTGTTGTTTGCACATTGTGCCAGCTGAAAATGGCCATATTACACCGATATCTGACGTCAGTTTCCAAATAATTTGTCAATGCGTTAAAAGATGGGAAAACCTGGATGGTGAGGAGGAAACATTCCCATTGAATTCACTGCTACGATCAAGGATTCCAGTGAGAAACCTGATCTCGGATACCATCGCAAATGTAATGTCAGGTAAGCAAATGATATCACACATTCTCAGACGACATGCCTTCACCAGGTGTGACAGTGTGAGTGCCTTCACCAGGTGTGACAGTGTGAGTGCCTTCAAAGGAAATGGAAAACTAAGGGCATTGCGTCTCCTGTTGAAGTCTCCGACAGCCGCACACGTATTCAGGAAGCTTCGAGTTCACTGGACTCCATGTGATAACATTTTCTCTGGTCTGGAAAAGTTTGTTTGAAATCCCCACAATCAGCCACAATGCCGTGATGTAAACAAAGCTCGTTTACAATCTGTTCAGGTAAAATGTCAAATCAATTAAACTCTCCCACCAAACAGAGATTGCTCGAGACAGCACACCTTACGGGCCGCTCCTCGGTGTGCGAGTTATCATCGATGTTCTAACACCTCAATCAATGCCCCAAGTCCAGCGAATCATGGATGGAAGATTGACAATGAATGCTTCACAATACACTGGATGTGCGACGCTCCGACTCCTCCGAGTGCACTTCAGAACGTGCATTGTAAATACTACCAGAGTAAATGCCAAACGCACAAACTGTTCCTTTGTCAGAGCCTCCCTTGCACTGACCTTTGTGGGTGCAGCGATTGCTACGATAGTCAAGAGCACCTGACCAGTGATGATGACAATGATGCAGTTTGTGGGTGCAGCGATTGCTACAATAGTCAAGAGCACATGACCAGTGATGATGACAATGATGCAGTTTGTGTGTGCAGCGATTGCGACGATAGTCAAGAGCACATGACCAGTGATGATGACAATGATGCAGTTTGTGGGTGCAGCGATTGCTACGATAGTCAAGAGCACGTGACCAGTGATGATGACAATGATGCAGTTTGTGGGTGCAGCGATTGCTGTGATAGTCAAGAGTACATGACCAGTGATGATGACAATGATCTAGTTTGTGGGTGCAGCGATTGCTGCGATAGTCAAGAGCACATGACCAGTGATGATGACAATGATGCAGTTTGTGGGTGCAGCGATTGCGACGATAGTCAAGAGCACATGACCAGTGATGATGACAATGATGCAGTTTGTGGGTGCAGCGATTGCTACGATAGTCAAGAGCACATGACCAGTGATGATGACAATGATCCAGTTTGTGGGTGCAGCGATTGCTACGATAGTCAAGAGCACATGACCAGTGATGATGACAATGATCCAGTTTGTGGGTGCAGCGATTGCTACGATAGTCAAGAGCACATGATCCTGGCGACGAATCCAGCGATGAGGATTAATTCGACTCATTCTCTGACATTAGTAACTTTGAGATACATTTTTTTGTCTTATTCAAGATTCGGTTGTTGAAAATGTAGAATGATGACGTACACGAATTAGTGATGATGACGTCATCATTAATTAGTATGCATCACATTTGAATCACAGCATGGTATCTTTGCATTTCCCATGTTCCAATTCCACACTATGTCTCTGTATTTGCCGCCATAACTGTTCGATTTCATGTAGAAATATCGTATTGTGACAAATTTGATGCAATCTGATTACGTCATAATTACCGGGAACATTTCACTTTTGTATTCTGCATTGTCGATTTTGAATATTTTTTTGTATTCTCTTGGTTCGCTTCAGTCCAAAATGTTTAAGATTGACTTTGGTGGATATATTTTTTATTTTTTTCAAATGTGATGACGTCATAACTCATTAATGTGTACCATAATCAATTGGAACATTGAATCCTTGTGTTCCTCAAACTTTAATTCTGTAAAATAGTAAAAGTAAAATGCCAGATGAAAGTGAAAACCACTTACCAAAATAGCTGAGAATTACAGGAAGAAAGATGAGGCCGTGAGCCATGCCGAGAAGGGTGATAACGAGATTTAGGCGGAAGAAGAAGATTTGGACCAGCTGAGCATTGGCGAAGCCCAAAATGAGGATACCAGGAAGGTTGGTCATGGCGACACCAGCAAACACCTACGCGTGGGTTAAAACAACATGTAATCTCATTGCAACAACCAACAACACATTGGTATATCCTGCTATCATTGATTAGGCACTAGATAACTGAGCAATATCAGTTGCTTAATAAACATTCCTGGCACAAATATGTCGTTTGATCATAAGTAATGGTTAGTGAAGATGTAAAGATTATACAATGGAGTGCATGACCATTTCCCTCTCCATTTTCCGTCGGAAAAGACGACGCAAGACCTGGGAACACGTGGCTCGTGTTTCAGTCACGTGACAGTAAAGTCCACACTGTGGGTGAAACTTTCAACCTGACGCTAGAATATGTAGTTGGTTGCCACTGCTTGTTTATGAGTAATAATTGGGTCCAAGGTATGCTTGCTGCCAAAATCCAACTTGGCATTCCCAGAAAAGTACATAAACCATGATACATTCAAATCCCAAACTGCATTAACCTGTCCATTGTCTACCTTGCAATCCATGGGGAGGATAATTGATATCTCCTCATGTCATTGTATTCCATGTAATAGGTAGAAGCTCCTTCATTAGCACAGATCACCATCTACATAGAAGAGGGATGTTTGTGTGTCTGTCTTTGTGTCACCATTTTGCTGAGATGGCCAAACGGATCTTCGACCTTCCGGGTCACCAGTGAGTTCCGGTCGTGTTTTAGGCAAAAAAACAAAAGTTTTGAAAATTTAGACAATAAAAAATTGGATTTTTTTTAATCGCTCAAAAGTGCCGAAACCTTTGTGGTTATGTTAAAGGTAATATTAAATTATCCCTGATCCCATTCCTTAGTAGGTGTATGGAGATGTTTTAGGCCCCCACAAAAAAACTAGAAAAAAAAACAAAATTTTATTTCTTCAAAATGCAACATGATTAGAACAGCACCGAGTGGCGCCAGGTAGCCTTGCTAGTTTTATATATACCAATGCTATTGTCACAATTCACAGAACAAGCTCCACCAACAAACTATCCCACCCCTCTACCACCATGCCCCCCATCCCTCTACCACCCCATCCTCCCAATTGTCTTCTCTCCACCCTTCATCCCTCTATCAATCCGCTATGCCACCTCTCAACTACCCCACCAACCCACCCCTCTACTGCCCAGCCTCCACACCAATCTGCCACTCCACCCACTCTTACCCCTCTATGAACCCACCATCCCACCCCTCCAACCCACCCCACCGCATACACACACGACCACCACCCTGCCAATCACCCCCTCCACCCAAATTTTTTTTTAAAGAAAACTTGATGGAAGCAAACTAAACTTGCACAGGCACAACTTCAGGGTGCCCTTGTTAATGCCTGAAAGTTTCCACTTCTAAGGTCAACTCCTCCCAGAGTAGATGATACACACATATGCCATAGCTCCATTGTATATACGATAGATTAGATTTAAATATATAAATAAATACATTTGCAATGCATCCGTACAAGATGACGTCAAAACATGTGGCAGGCGAGCGTATTAGCCTCAAGTGGTTCAATTCATGCCAATACAAGTTTATGCAAATGCTGCATGTAAATGTCTGCAGCGGTGGAGGAACTCGGGTCGAGTTTGAAACAGTAAAGGGTTAGCGTTCTTGGTTGTTTTACGCAGTTTACTCTGATTAGAAGGGTTAAGTGGTGATTAAATTATGTTAATTCTCGTCACAGGTGGGATGATTGATGAGATGAGAGCTGATTGGTGGTTCCTCCATTTACGGGTGAGAGACGTGATTGAGTTTTTCGTATTGCTATGGAAATTGCTATCAACATTGCACGTCGAACATAGTTGGCAGCTCGGGTTTCTGTCTTCGCTGTCGCTGATGATCTGCCAATAAGCGATGAAACTGGTTGATGGTGACGCGCAGCGTTGAGGTCTCATGCATGTGTTACTTGTAAATGTCTGCAGCTGTGGAAGAACTCAGGTTGAGTTTAAAACAGCAAAGGGCTTACCTTGTGCAGCTTTTCTTGCTGCTTTATGCAGCTTTCTTTGATCAGAATGGCCGAGTGGTGATTTAATTTATACAAGTTTGTGTTGATATGGAAATTGGTTGGTTGTTGGTTGTTGAGATACAGGAGATCCCACAGAGCATCTGTTGACCTTTTTCGTCAGGTGTTTTTAGAGTATACGTATATCTCTTCGAATTTGGTTATGCTATTCGTGATTGCTGGGGAAATATCCGGTTTACAACATACAAATCCTTGCTTTCTCACTTGAAGTTTACTTCCGTAATGTATCCAACAAAGTACAGCCAACCTTGTGTTTTACTTCTGTTTCTTTAGAGGAATCGTGCGATGTAGTGATCAAGGATTAGAGGTGTAGTGTCAAGCGTCTCTGTAGTCAGTCAGCACAGTTCTGATTTTGTTGATGTTCAGAATGTTTTACTATTTTGACATTAATTTCTTTGTTGTCTACACATAAATTCAATAAGTAAAACAGCACTCGTAGTGTGCATAGGCTCGCCTCGTGCGTTCATTCTAAACAAAAATACCATCGTTACCTGAACACGCTACAATTGTGGCCCACTGCTATTATGGTCAATATACCCATATCATCCATGCAACCTATTATGTCACATAGTTGCTTGATATGGTTTATGACGTCATAACTTTACTCCACTCACCTCGGGTCGTAGATGAGTTTCAGATTTTTCGGATAAAGATTTCAATTCAACCAATTATGGCTGGAATACGACTTCACCGATTACATAATCATTATCACCTGGCCGATATACCCCTTTGGGAGTTCATTACATATGCCAAGTTTCAATTTTTTTTGTTGAGCGGTTTCAGAGATGATGATCGATTGTCCAATTTTTTTCTTTAATCAAATATGGCTGCGATACCATGTGACCTATGACATCAGAGTTAGCAAAAAAAAATTCCCATGTGGATTCCCACATGTGTTTCAAGCTTTGCATCGATCGGACAAGCGGTTGCAGAGAAAACAAATGAGAGCAAAAATATGCAGACGTTGATACGCACACACACATCTCGTTTTTCATTTCTGTTCCTCAGAATTCTAACACACACACACACATACACACGTTGCAATAGCCTCGCAACCCCTTCGGGTTGACTAGTAACCGAGACAAGTAAACAGAAATGATGTTTGAATGGACCTTTTCCTAATGTTGTTCCCTTACCGCGCTGCCCATGTTGGCTGTGGCCTCTTTAGCCCGCTCCAACCTGGTGGGCTTTACACTCAGGGCAAAACTGCGTGTCATGTGTGAGACGAATTCCACAGACATTCCAACAGCCTGCAGGAGAATGGGAATGCCATTAGAAGGACACACAAGGAACTTTGACACAGGAGGAGGCCATTTTCCCATCATGCCTGCTCCATATAAACACCAAATTAATTCAATCAGTTTATCAACTTCAGGTCACTGGGAGAGTCTGAAGGGGAGGGAACAAGCTGATGAAAACTAATTTCACATATTCACTAATTTGCTACTTTTATTGGGAGGTCAACGTGTACAAATACCGTATGACACAGTACAGTATGGTGCCACCGAAAATGCCAGATGCATCATGGGAACATGAATGAATCCCCTCGTCCCCGCCCACACAATGGTCATTTTCCCTGAGCGTCCGATCTCCTGTGCGCTCAGTTCGTGGTATGTTCGAAAAGCCTGTTAAACCCTATTTTTATGCCTACGCCGACGAAGTCGCCGGAATCATTACAGTGCCTTCAGAAAGTATTCACACCCCTTGACTTTCTCACAATTTGTTGTTACAGTCTGTATTTAAAATGGATTAAATTGACATTTTTTGCAATTGATCTACACATAATACCCCATTAATGTGAAAGTGGAATTTATTTTTTAAGAATAAAAAAAAATAAAATGAAATGCATAAATAGTGTTACGTTTGTGGTGGGGTAGGCAATACCTTAGTCCAGGTAGAATTGTATCAGTAGTGTGCTCCGACTGTCGTGAAGAAGAAGAAACCCCATGTATCATAAGTAGGGATCCGATAGACCGTATGTCGTGGAAGAGTGTATCTTTGTTCCCATCACGAGGGGTGGGTTATGTTAATTAGCCAGGGATTGTGGGTAATTAATCCCCTGTATGTAATGGCCTCTGTTATTTTTCTTCTGTTCCTTATGACACCAGCAGCACACACACCTAGACAGAAATCGCGCACTTATAACACTAAATAAAGGCGACCGGAACCAGGACATTCAACTACCGCTGGCACTGCCAGCCATCACATCGCAACAAAAGCAGGCAGGTCCAAGAAGCCACACGTCCCGAAGAGCAGTGATTGGTCCGGGATCGATTGGCGCAAGAACCGCTAAGATGGGCCTATGAGATTGGTGGAGCAGGCATGGACGACGTCAGAGCCTCGAGTATAAAAGAACCCTCTGCCTGACACTCTCTCGTCTTCTTCCCTCGAGTCCTGGCTTTGACAACGAACGGTCGTGTTCCGACATATCTTCTCTCTTGGGTCCGGACTTTGATAGAGAATGGTCGAGGCTCTTGACTTCCTCGCATCTTCTGGCTTTGGTGTTGATTGTGAGGACAAGCGCAGCTGGAGCGACCAAGCGGGCACGGCCTGTTCTCTTCGCGCACGGAGCCAGGAGTGAGCAGACCGCGCGGCGAGGCCTAGTTTCTGCACCCACGGGCAGCGCAACCTGCAGTTTCCCATGCAAGGACATAGAGGCCTGTGATGAACCAGGACGATTCCTGATGAGGATCAAGAGCAGCTCGGAGTTAAGTGCCCACAATAAATAACACACATTTATTTTCGTTCTTTTATATTTCCCTTTGTCTGTATTCAGGTCTGAATGGGGATGTCCCGTTTAGGAATCATAGTTTTTTTAATCGTGCATTCTTTGTTACCAGCATTTTCTTGAATAAAGCCAGCATTTTTGTACATTTTAATCCTGTGTCGGCTTGGAATTGATTATCCAGGTGCGAAGACGTCGGGTGGGAGCCATCCAGGTAAGTTCGTCATTCTCCTTTCCCTCGCGTGTAAAGAATACCGCCTTTTTTGGATTGAACGCCTTGGAGTAAAGCTCGTTTGGTCATCCGTGTCACCCTGCGGTGTTCACTGCAGGGTAGTCACACGACAATATCTAATTTACTCAAGTATTCCGCCCCTTGAGTCAATATTTTGTAGAGGCACCTATGACAGCTATTACAGCTTCGAGTCTTCTTGGGTATGTCTGTATCAGGTCTGCACATCTAGGGAGTTTCTCCCATTGTTCCTTGCAGTTTTGCTCAAGCTCTGTCAAGTTGGATGGGGAGCAGTGGTGAACAGCAATCTTCAAGTCTTTCCACAAATTCTCAATTGGATTCAAGTCTTGGCTTTGGTTGGGCCACTCAAGGACTTTCACATTCTTGTTTTGAAGCTATTCCAATGTTGCTTTGGCTGTATGCTTTGGGTCATCGTACTGTTGGAATGTAAGTCTTTGCCACAATCTGAGGTCTTTTGCATTCTGAAGCAGTTTCTCCTCAAGGATTTGCTATTATTTGGCTCCATTCATTGTTCCCTCTATCCTTACAAGTCTCCCAGTCCCTGCCACTGAAAAGCATCCCCATAGCATGATGCTGTCACCACCATGCTTCACAGTAGGGATGCTGTTAGATGGATGATGAGCTTTGCTCGGTTTCCACCAGTCATAGGTAGCACTTTGAATTCAGACCAAAGAGTTCAATGTTCATCAAATCAGACCACAGAATATTTTGCCTCATGCTCTCAGTCTTTCACGTGCCATTTTGCAAACTCAATGTGTGCTGTCATGTGCTTTTTTCTCAGGAGTGGCTTCTGTCTGGCCACTCTCCCATAAAGCCTAGATTTGAAGTGTGGCAGATACTGTTGTCCTTCCGGCAGGTTCTCTGATCTCAGCTAAGGAACTCTGTAGTTTTGTCAGTAGTCATTGGGTTCCTGGTCACATCCCTGACCAAGGTCCTTATTGCCCGGTTGCTCAGTTTGATCAGACGGCCAGCTCTAGGAAGAGTCTGGGTAGTTCCATATTCTTTCCATTTCCTAATGTTGCAGCTCAATGTGCCCAGATCTATGCATCCTCACAAGTCTATCTTGGAGTTCTACGGACAGTTCCTTGTACTTCTTGGTAGTTTCCACTCCGACATGAACTGTCAACTGTGGGACCTTATACAGAAAGGTGTGTTTCTTTCTAAATCATGTCTGATCAATTGAATTGGCCACAGGTGGACTCCAATCAAGTTGTAGAAACATAATAAATAGAACCTTAATGATTATAGGCAAGCATCAACGACCTCCTGCTAGATATCGTTTTTTTTTCTTTTCAACGGATGCGTTTACGGTTTTTTACGCAACTTTTGATTGAGGGTTTTATTTCAGTTTACATTTATAGAAATTAGTATTTTAAAATGCTAGGTATTGATTGAGGTTTTTTTTTACGGATGCATTTTTGTTTTTTTTAATGTACATTTTCATTTACGGACGCTTTCCGACGGTTCTGTGAAATTTTCCCGGTGTACCAGCTTCAATGGCCGTCGGCATGCAAAATTTCAGCTTTCTGTGTACCCCGATCTAGAATAGGTACACCGTATCCCTGCGCATCATAAGAGGCGACCAAGGGTTGGCGTCAGGAAGGGCATCCGGCCAAAAAAACATTGCCTCAAACAGGAAACCATGATTGTTATGGGGCCCACAAGGCTAACCCCTGCTCTAGCGGGGAAAAATGACCTTAAAAACGATCATTCATATTGATAAACTTGTGTGTAGGGAGGTTTGAGTCACCGTGACGAGGTTGACAAGAGAGACAGCATTGAAGTCGATGCTCCATAGGGTCATAACCCCAACGGTGTCAATGACAATCATAAGGATAATCATAAGGATGTTGCGGATCTCAACGTCGGCCTTTCCCCTTACCAAGGGGGGATTAGTCCCCTTGTCTTTTTCTAGCCGACGCGATCCGGGGCTATGACGTTCCTTCCGGTCAGCGTTGAGTAGGGTCGTCGACCGAATTCCTATTACCTAATTACCAATGCCACACAGGAAGCAAGGAAATAACCCTGCCCGAATCACGGTTATAGTGGAAACGCCGAGCGATAGCGAGCCGTGATCCGAGCCATTAACAAGAACTAAACCCGATCTGAGCGGTTCCGAATCGTGCCACACTTACCCAATGGAGGAAAGGACTGATACGGTCGAATCAGGAAAGACAGGAAGAACAGATTGGTTTATTTACAATTTGTACAGGAAGGAGAAGAAGAACAAACCATGAAGCTTATACAGTCTTAACTTATCCCAGGACACGGGCCCGTTTCACTCTCAGACACACTCACACGGGGATGTAGATGGTCGGGTTGGTGGTCCAGGGATGATGGCGTCCAGACAGCTCACTCCGGTCCTCGACTCGTACCGCGAAGCAGATTGTCAGGGCGGCAGAAGCTCCCGTCGTCGACGCGGAGCGGACAATTACAGGGAGAAAGGCAAGGCTGGCTGGTGGTTACTTCGTGGCTCCCCGTGTACGTATTAGATGAACTGGCGCTTTACACGCTCCCAATACCGCTCAATAGGCGCTCTCCAATGCAAGTTCAATAGCATACGTCTTCATACAAGCGCGTATCTGCTGCCGTCCTCTTCCAATGTGCTTTCTGCACGAGTCCTTTATCACGAGAGTCCTTCTATAACGAGTGCAGTTGCGTCAGTCCTGGACAGTCCTGTTATATAGTTCTCTCATAAGGGCAGTCCTGTTATATAGTTCTCTCATAAGGGCAGTCCTTTACAAAGCCAACCATCCCCAGCGAGTCCTGTACAAGGGCTTTGTGCGCGCGTTTATATAGCGCTGCCCAGCGAACCCTCTGGAACTTGCCAGCCGCGCCCTTACCACGCCCCTCATGCCATGTCACCCGAGCCCTGGTTGGTTGTTGGCTCTCACCGTCACCGCCTTCTGACGTGCTGCTTGATGCGGCCACACCCCGACCTCGCGCTCCTCCCCCTTTCCCGGCCTACCTCGTGGCCACCCGACTAGTTCGAGCGAGCAACTGGCAACTAACGCTGCTGGCAAACGAGGTGGATTAGCCAAATCGGGGCGCGGGATGGATGCTGCTCAATGAGGTCGATTTGGAGGGTGGGCCGCAAAATGAACGGGACCTAAGCTTATTTCTTTTACACAACGCAGGTATCACTGATGGAAATGGCCTTATCCTGACACATACTATGACAGTATGACATAACTAATGTTCTGAGGTGGCCTACGTGTTGCATGTGGACTAACTATAGGGGCAAACCTTTAACCTTTAATGATGGTATATTTACACTCTCAGAACCGCAACACTGCACCCCTCTTTCGCCAGGCTTGTCCCCGAGCCGAACCCACACAAGTGAGTACGACCGGTTCTGATGCAAGGGTCAGGACTACTTTTTAACTTAGTGTGACACTTAGGTGTGGTTACCCTCTACATTTAACCTAACACCCTGTGTGTGACAGTTTTAAACACTAGATATGTCCCACCTACTGCGTTGTGTACTAACTATCAGACTCATGCCCACAATTAACCGAATTACGGAAATAATTCTCAAACTATACATCAAGCCGGTGGGGAGCATGTTATTTACAAGACTAATCTCATTATTTACAACACTACAACTCAGGACCTGTTCTTTTGTGGGAAAGAAGAGAAATTTGGAGAGGAGAAACACAGAATGCACTGCACTGCACCAATACACCATAAATCAATACGCACAAAAAAAATGCACAATCATGCCAACCATCAATATGCACAAAAACCATTTCATAAATCAATGATGTCTTGTGCTTGGCTGCTGGGCTGCGGCGTCTTCCTGCTTCGTCTTCGGTGTGCCATCCTAAAAACTTACAGTCTTCTTTCCTGACACACCAAAGGAATTAATAAAAAGGCACAAACCGTGTCCGTTTTTATTTTGGCCAGCAGGGCCAACTTAGGTGGTCCGACTGCATGGCATTGATGCCACTTAAAACAGTGGTCCGCAGGGCAAGATAACGCTTGCAGCAATTCTCTGCTCAAGCAAAGGTGCCAGGCCACAGAACGTGTGGTCCATAGGTGTACCGGTGCAGGCAACGGGTAGCAGGGTGCAGCGCAAAAGTGCAGCCGCACAGCTCAGGGTACCTGCACACTCCCCTCAACAAAAGATAATGGGTCCATGGGTGGGGAGGAAAGACAAAGCAGAGAGAGTCAGCGAGGAAAGGGGAAAGGGCGCAAGGGTACACATCAATACGAGGTAATGCAACATGAGGGGCGCGGGAGAGCGAGTGGAGACAGCTCGTCCCTAACCATACATCACCCCCCATGTCAACCTACACAACCCTTGCCCCTCCCCGTATTTACACTTTACAAATTCCGTCTCCACCGTCCTGTCTTTTCTATCCCCCCTCTATACCAAATTCGGTCCCAATCCCTCCCAGGAAGGAAGGGATGGAATAAACACACAATGTCTCACCCACGTCATGATGCGTCTTTCATTCCAAATAGTTCACAAAACCTGGTGTGGAGTCCTGCCACCTTGGTGAGTGGATGTGTAGGGTGCGAAGAGATTCTGATCCTAGCTATCCTCTAATTGACATTAACTCTTTAAACTACCCGGGGTCTTGCCCTGCCAATCCAATTGGCCTCTTTAAACTATGTGGTTCTAAAAACCAATTCCCATTGACCATCCTGTGGTGCTCTTCCAAATTTAGGGTCTCACTCCCCCATTTTTTCCTACTGTGCCCTCGCACAATTTCGGGGCTGGGTCGTGTGGCTCTACCAGCAGGTCTACCTACCTGCACACCTCCGCCACTGAAGTCGCCACCCGAGCTTGCCTAGCTCCTCACAACTACCCTAAACTGGGGAAGGCCCTCCTGGCTCTCTCACCCCGCTGATGCCCTCTCTGGCATTGGGCTACCCGGGTCCTCTCTTCGGATCCTCGGGCCCCACTGAACACTACACTGAACTCTACCTGGCTCCCAGAGCCTATCTGCGGCCTCACCTGGCCGACAGAATACCAGTGGCGGAGTGTCCATTTAACCATACTCACTAATTAAGCCCACACGCCCAGCCATTCCACTCACTCATGCACCCCTCAAAGCAACAACTTGCTACTCCCTGCACCACAGATGTCAATATCAAAGCAATTTACCTAAACCCTCTACCTAACTTTAAACTACCCTCCCCGGGTATTCATGAAGGGGTCCATCTCCCCCCATCCACTCCTTCGCACCATGCACTCCACACCACTCATTCCACACCATTTACTCCCACCAAGCATTCCACACCATTTATTCACTTGCACCCCATGCAAGTCATTCACTCAACACCATTACACATGTCCTCAATACTCCACTCATACACTTCTCTGGTCATCCCCGACCAATGCCTCATTTCACCAAGCTCAACAATAACCGGATTCTAACACACACAACCATTCTCGACCAATGCCTCATTTCACCAAGCCTAAGAGGCACCCACAATTACACACACACAGCATCATCCAACTAACTACTTCCCTCTAATACTTGTGCTTTCCCTGTCTTCCCTTACACTAAGCACTTCCCTCGTCATTATCATCCACCTAATCTGACTACGTCCCCACTACTTGTACCAATGTCACTACTTACATCTTGTCCCTACTGTCATTTCTAAATCCCTAACATCATCCTAGCCCGCCCTCGGCGAGCTTTCACTGCCAACCCCATAAATCTACTGCTCCTTTCCCCCCCCCCCCCCCCCATACGTGAGGCATGGTCAGGCGACCATCCCTCCACACCGGGCATTACTGCCCACTATCACCCCCCAGTCCTCTTGCACTATGAGCCCCGTCATTGGAGGTACTGGGTCCTGCCTCGGCCTCTAAAGCCGAGGCAATCCATGAGGGCGCCTGCTCGCCGGTGAAGGGTCTTAACCAGTCAGCGTGGACGATCCGAGGGAGGGCTCATGGACACATTTTGATTTTAATGACCACGTCACAAATTTGCGACAGGACGACCCCCGGGCCTTGCCAGGGCGAGGTGAGTTTAGGACACCTGCCCTTCCGCCTCCGGGGATTGAAGAACCAAATCTTCATCCCCAGAGCGTACTGACTCCCCTGGCTCCGGTGGTCGTACCTGCGCTTCATCTTGGCACCCGCCAGCTGCAGCTGGGGGCGTGCGAAGGCATGGACCCTTTCCATGCCTTCCTCCAAGTGACGTGCATAGCCCTCCCCCGGCGGTGTATCAGTGGACTCTGGCACAGGACCGCATAGCAGGTCGGCTGGAGCCCGCAACTCCCGCCCATACATCAGCAACGCTGGACTGCATGCGGTGGCTCCGTGCTGGCTAGTTCGGTAGGCCATTAACAAATATGGGAGATGTTTGTCCCAGTCATCCTGACGGGTGGTGGTGAACAATGCCAATTGTTGAACCAGGGTTCTGTTAAATCTTTCCACCATCCCATCAGATTGAGGTCTCAAGGGCGTTGTTCTGGTTTTCCTAATTGACAGGAATCTGCACACATCTTTTAACAGTTGACTTTCAAAATTTCGACCCTGGTCGGTGTGCAGCTCCTCCGGAATCCCATGCCTACATACAAATCCTTCCACGAAGGCCTGTGCCACCACCCCGGCTTCTTGGTTGGGGAGGGCATAGGCCTCCGGCCACTTGGTGAAATAGTCCATTACAACGAGGATGTACTTGTTACCTTGGTAGTTGCGGGGTAGTAGTCCTAGAATATCCATAGCCACCCGCTCAAGGGGGGGCCCCCACCTGGTGTAATTGAAGGGGGGCCCTCATCCTCGGTGCTGGTCCCTTTTTAGCAGTACAGGCGTCGCATCTCCGACACCAGTCCTGTATATCGCGCCCCATATTTACCCAATAGAACCTCCGGCGGACCCGAGATGTTGTCTTTGTCCTGCCCAAATGGGCACCGGAGCGGGTACCATGCACCTGCTGTAATATGATGTTCTTAAATTTGTCTGCGACTATCACCAGCCAGGAAGTTCTCTCAAAGGGAACCTCCACCCATTTGCGATATAAGATGTTACCTTTCAATTCCAGGGTTTGCCACTGAGCCCAATATGCCTTTGTTGGCGCCCCGAGGAGGGCGACCTCTTCCCCATTAGGTCTTTACCCCAATCGAACCCATTCGTACACCGGTCCCAGTACGGGATCCTCCCGCTGGGCCGTGCTCCAAGCCAATGTTCCAAATTCTTCATCTGTGGTTAGTGGCAAAATTGGCCCTCTCACCCGGTTTGCACGGACTACGAGGGTAGGGGTGGAGTCTGCCAATTGCTCCCGCTCCTCGTGTCTCACACAAAATTTACGGTTTTCCACCAAACAAGGACGTCGAGAGAGTGCATCGGCATTCCCATGGGCCTTCCCGGCCCTATGGGTCACACTGAAATCGTACTGCTGCAACTTTTCCAACCACCTTGCAATTTGGCCCTCAGGTTCCTTGAACCGGAGGAGCCATTGCAGGGAGGAATGGTCAGTTCAAACCAGAAATTTCCGCCCGTACAAGTACGGGAGGAAATGGCTCATGGCAGCCAGCATAGCCAATAACTCTTTGCGAGTGACGCAATAATTTCGCTCGGGCCTACCCATGGCCCGACTATAATACGCGATCACTCTCTCCACGCCCCCCCTGCGTCTGGGACAAAACTGCGCCCAATCCTTCCTGGCTTGCATCTGTGTCCAGGGTAAATGTCCCGTCACTAGTGGGGTAAGCTAGAATGGGTGCGGATGTCAAACACCCCTTCAATGCTAGGAAGGCCTCTTGGCACTCCCTTGTCCAATTAAATCTCATCCCCTTCTCCGTAAGCCGGTGAAGGGGCCGGGCCAACTCTGCAAACTTTGCCACAAAACGCCGGTAGTAGGAGCAGAGTCCCAGAAATCCCCACACCTCCTTGATGGTACGTGGTGCGGGCCACTCCTCTACCGCTGTAATTTTGCCTGGGTCTGTTTTTACCCCCTCGCGACCAATGACGTGACCTAAAGAGGCCACCTCTCTTGCAAACAAAGTGCATTTACTCGGACTCAGCTTCAACCCTGCCTGTTTGAGGCACCCAAACACCTGGTCGAAATTAGCTATGGCTTGGGGGAATGTTTTAGCATGTACAAGGACGTCATCCAGGTACACCAGGCATGACTGCCATGGCATGCCGCCCAGTACATGCTCCATCAATCGTTCAAAGGTGGCGGGGGCGTTACACAAACCAAACGGCATCACAGTGAACTGATACAGCCCCTTACCTGTGGAAAATGCCGTTTTCTCCTTCCCTGCCCTATCCATCTCCACCTGCCAATACCCACTCTTGAGGTCCAAGGTTGAGAACCAATTTGAGCCCGCAACGGCATCGAGGGTATCGTCAATTATTGGCAGGGGATATGAGTCTTTGAGTGTCACGTTGTTTAACTGGCGATAGTCCACGCAGAAACGCGTGGTCCCATCCTTCTTTTTAACTAGCACAACAGGTGACATCCAAGGACTTCCCGAGGGCTTGATGATACCTGCATCGAGCATTTTTTCTACCTGCTCATCAGCTTCCTCCCTCTTGCTCCAAGGGAGCTGTCGGCCGGGCTGACGAATAGGCCGGGCCTCACCGGTGTGGATCTGATGTTTCACCAGGCCCGTACGTCCAACAGCCTCGGAGGACAAGGAGAAGATATCCAAATGGGATTCAATCAATTTGTGTAAGGCCTCCCTCTGGGTATCCTCCAAATCTACGCTACTTCGATTTACCATCTCACAAATGGGATCGGGCCAATTCCTACTATTTTTTTGAAGACTCCCTCTGGGACCGGCTCGGCTGGACGTTCTCGCCCTTCAATGCCGCGACTTCATTAACTGGGGTGCAGCCGGCTATCTTTGTGCCCCGTCCTATAGTGCGTGGTTCCGGCCCGGCCGTTTTTACGAGGGTGCGGCCCAAGACTAAACCCGGGATGGACTGCGCTGCCACCGGTTCGACTAGGCCGCGACTAGGCCCTCGGGGGAATGGTCACGGCCTCAGAAGCCTCCAGCGCCGTCCTCTCGGCCGTGCTCACCCCTCCCAATGGCAGCTCATCTATTCCCATTTGCAGGGTCCCCTGGCACAAATCGATTTTACAACCGCTGGCAGTCAACAGATCCAGCCCGATTAGGCATGGGTCGCACACCTCTGCCACCCAAGCTTCTATCTCCCTCTTTACCGACCCCAACTTGAGGGTTGCAAAACCACGCCCTATGATGGGGGCCGTTACCCCGGTAGCCAGCTGCAAGCTATGATTTTCCAGACCCTGGATTTTATCCCAGCCGTCTGCACTCGAATTAAGGATCACAGGGCTGATGATCGTGGCGCTAGCTCCTGTGTCCACTACCGCGTCTACCCCCACGCCGGCAATTTTGCACCGAATTGTCAGACTACCTGTACCAATTTGGCCACAATAGATGACCTGTCGCGTCAATGAGGGCACTTCTCCATCCCCTACTACCGAATATGGCCCTGTATGCTCTGCACTTACTATTTTCCCGGGCCCTGGCGGGGGGGGGGGGGGGGGGGTCTGGGGTCGGCTGGTCCGACCCGTACGAGGTGGAGTTGATGGTTTCGGCTGCCGGGGTCCGTCCCGGCGCGGAGCTCAACACTCCCACGCACGGTGACCCAGCCGGCTACAATTAAAACACCTCACCTGGTAAGGTGCTTGCCTCCGGAATTCCAAATTACCCCCCCTGTAGGTCCTAATTGGGGCATTTGTCCGTGGCCTACCGGGTGCCAGCTCCAGAGCCACCTGCCATGGTCCAGATCCCGCCAGGCGCTGGTCCACCAGCCTTCGGACCATGCTTTCCAGGTCAGGGCCCCTTTCGGTGGCCGCCACCATCCACGGGCCCTACCTGTCGCACCGCCACTGCATGGCGCTCGCTTCCCCGGGCCAGGGGCCTTGCTGCTTCCCAACGGGCCGCAGCGTCGGCCGCCTGGCTCAAGGTCTGCGGCGCCACATGGCGAGCTGCTGCCGAAGCTCGGGGTCCGGGAAGGCCTGGATGAAATGATCCAGCGCCAGGCTTTCCTGGGAGGTCGCTGCCATGTCTGCATGTGCGATCCCTACTGTGTGGCGAATACCGTACACAAGCTCCCCGATGGTCTCCTGGGCTTTCTTTTTCATACCGCGAGCTGAGCTTTAACAAGCTCGCTCTGCTGTTCTACGCCGAATCTATTAATTAGGGCCACACGGAGGTCTGGCAGGGTGATAGCACCCGGTGGTAAGGCCATCAGAACCTCCGCCGCCGTGCCGCGCAGTGCCCCCACAAAGTGTACTCCACCTTCGTCCGGATTCCAACTGTTCCCCCGACACACGTGATCGAACTGCGCCATGTATGCCCTCAAATCACTCTTGCCATCATACGGCGCGAGTGGAACCTTATGGCCGCCCGGAGGCCGGACCCCATGCGTCACGCCCTGCGGAATTAGCGCGGGGCCGACCCGTTCGGGCCCCCACAGTACACTATTCCCGGGGGGCTCGCGTGCGTCCCCTGTCCCTCTAAAGACTACCCCTGTCGGTGTCGATGCTTGGGTCGCCTCATCGCAACCCGCTACCCATTCCATTTTCGCACACCCCGGCTCACCAACACCTCTCACACTCCCTATGGTCGGACATCCCTGCACACACTCTCCCGTTACGTACTCCGTAACCACCACGGGTGTGCACTCTGTTGCACACCCAATCACGCGCTCTGATGTGCACTCCCGCACACTCTCCACGTCCAACTCACACTCTGTGTCACACTCTTCACACATACACTCCGTTTCAACACACTCTTCCCACATACACTCCATTGTGCATTCCTCTTCGCACTCTGTAACACACTCGTGCTTCGGTGCCGTTTGCACACGCACGCCATTCACTTTCACACCTCGCACTACGGACCTTCCACGAGTGCCCGGGTGACGTCGCAATCCCAAGCGCGTGAAAAAGCTTTTCGCGCCAAACCTTTTAGTGCCATACACAGCCCTACTCACCTTCGGGATCCTTTTCTCCTCGAACCACATCTGCAAACTTTCATTTTGGTTAGGCAGCACGACATTACAAGGCGAATGCAGACTTTGTACATATTCCATTTCTTCCTCCGATATATTTTCTAAGTCTGCCGTCTCTTCAACCCCAATTTCGATTATAATTATTTCATTTTCTTTTTCCTCGACGACCGCCGGCGCTAATAAAATTTTCTCTTCTACTTCGGCGGCCGTCGGCTTTCCCATACCCCGTGTCGCGATTTCTACCCTGGTCCACTCAACTGCACTTTGCTCCACCTCGCTTTCCCCGCGTTCCTCAAATCGCGCTTCCTTGTTGCGTACCACCACGCCCTTCCCGCTTGAACTGCGCTTTATTTATTTCCCCATCTCTTTTATTTGGCCTCCTATTCTGTTACCACACCCTTTTAACCCGGGATGGATGCTGCTCAACGAGGTCGATTTGGAGGGTGGGCCGCAAAATGAACGGGACCTAAGCTTATTTATTTTACACAACGCAGGTATCACTAATGGAAATGGCCTTATCCTGACACATACTATGACATAACTAATGTTCTAAGGTGGCCTACGTGTTGCATGTGGACTAACTATGGGGGCAAACCTTTAACCTTTAATGATGGTATATTTACACTCTCAGAACCGCAACAATATTGATAAACTTGTGTGTAGGGAGGTTTGAGTCACCGTGACGAGGTTGACAAGAGAGACAGCATTGAAGCCGATGTTCCATAGGGTCATAACCCCAACGGTGTCAATGACAATCATAAGGATGACGAGTAGGTTGATCAATCCCGAGAGTATGTCCATGCCCAGTAAGATGCAGCACACGACGAAAGTGGGAATCAAGCACACACCAATGTTGAAGATTCCCTCCTGTACGATCGTGAGGTATTGTTCATAATATACATAGATGATCCTAAGGAGACAGGTGCAACACTTCGTTTTTAACTCTCTACCACCCAACTTTCATTTGTATCAACTGCTCTTAAATTTTCACCCCTTTGATATTCATTCATCAAAATTGTAGGTGAAGAAAAACGTGAGCTCATTGGGTAGCAATGTTGAGTTGCACCACACACTTATACCAAACAATGATTGATACAAAAAGGGTGCCGACTATGTCCGTACAAAATACACACAAAACAATTATATAGTGACTTAGTTTCACTTATAAAAAACAGAAATCAAATTTTACAAAAAGATAATTCTGTATCTAATCATCATCGAACACTTTCCATCCTAATACGAAAACACAGTAAATACAGTGCATTCAGAGAGTATTCAGACCCCTTCACTTTTTTCACATTTTGTTATGTTGCAGCCTTATGCTGAAATCGTTTAAATTCATTTTTTCCCTCATCAATCTACACTCAATACCCCATAATGACAAAGAGAAAACAGGATTTTAGAAAGTTTTGCAAATTTATGAAAAAGAAAAAACTGAAATATCACATTGACATAAGTATTCATACCCTTAACTCAGTACTTAGTTGAAGCACCTTTGGCAGCGATTACAGCCTCGAGTCTTCTTGGGTATGACGGGACAAGCTTTGCACACCTGGATTTGGGGATTTTCTGCCATTCTTCTCTGCAGAACCTCTCAAGCTCTGTCAGGTTGGATGGGGACTGTCGGTGGACGGCCATTTTCAGGTCTCTCCAGAGATGTTTGATTGGGTTCAAGTCAGAGCTCTGGCTGGGCCACTTAAGGACCTTCACAGAGTTGTCCCGAAGCCACTCCTGCATTGTCCTGGCTGTGTGCTTAGGGTCATTGTCCTGTTGGAAGGTGAACCTTCGGCCCAGTCTGAGGTCCTGAGCGCTCTGTTTCAGGTTTTCATTAAGGATATCTCTGTACTTTGCTCCGTTCATTGTTCCCTCAACCCAGACCAGTCCCCCAGTCCCTGCTGCTGAAAAACACCCCCACAGCATGATGCTGCCACCACCATGCTTCACCGTTGGGATGGTATTGGGCAGGTGATGAGCGGTGCCTGGTTTCCTCCAGACATGACGCTTAGAATTGAGGCCAAACAGTTCAATCTTGGTTTCATCAGACCACAGAATCTTGTTTCTCACAGTCTGAGAGGCCTTCAGGTGCTTTTTTGCAAACTCCGAGCGGGCTTTCATGTGTCTTTCACTGAGGAGAGGGTTCCGTCTGGCCACTCTGCCATAAAGCCCAGATCGGTGGAGTGTTGCAGTGATGGTTGTCCTTCTGGAAGTTTCTCCCATCTCCACACAGGATCTCTGGAGCTCAGCCAGAGTGACCATCGGGTTCTTGGTCACTTCTTTTACCAAGGCCCTTCGTCTCCGATTGCTCAGTTTGGCCGGGCGGCCAGTTCTCGGAAGAGTCCTGGTTGTTCCAAACTTCTTCCATTTAATAATTATGGAGGCCACTGTGCTCTTGGGAACCTTCAATGCAGCAGAGATTTTTTTTTGTAGGCTTCCCCATATCTGTGCCTCGACACAATCCTGTCTCTGAGCTCTGCAGGCAGTTCCTTCGACCTCAGGGCTTGGTTTTTGCTCTGATATACATTGTCAGCTGTGAGACCTTATATTGACAGGTGTGTGCCTCTCCAACTCATGTCCAATCAATTGAATTTACCCAATGAAGGTGTAGAAACATCTCAAAGATGATCAAGAGAAATGGGAGGCACCTGAGCTAAATTTCAAATGTCATAGCAAAGGGTATGAATACTTATGTTAATGTGATATTTCAGTTTTTTCTTTTTAATAAATTTGCAAAACTTTCTAAAATCCTGTTTTCTCTTTGTCATTATGGGGTACTGAGTGTAGATTGATGAGGGAAAAAATGAATTTAAACGAATTCAGCAAAAGGCTGCAACATAACAAAATGTGAAAAAGTGAAGGGGTCTGAATACTTTCTGAATGCACTGTAGGCCTACATCATTCACCTGCAAATGCAACTTTAATGAAATTTTCATAGGCCTGCTGTCTTTAAGTGTGTTTTACGTAATAGCTGTAACTTTGTGAAAAATAGTAACTTGGAAAATATTTATTTTGATAAATGCTTTGATGAAAAAGAACAACTTGGAACTTTAGCCTGATATGGCCTACTGAGAATATCGGTAAACAAGGAAAATGATGACAAATGCAACTTTCAGAAGGCTCACGTGTAAGGAAACACTTCAAAGTTTGGATCCGTTCCATTGACCCCGCGCATAGTAGTTGTGATACTATCTGAAAGCTCACGGATGTTCTTGAGAGCTGCGGTGTACTCCTGTGAAGTGACCAATGGGTTGTGGTAGGCCATGAACCGCGTGGCTGTAAACAAAATAGTTGTGTGACAACATCCGAGTAATGTCAGTTTACATATTCAGTAATGTCAGTGTAAATTTGTTAGTGCAAAGCTTGAGTTCTCTGTATTATAACATGCCTTACTCTCAACCTTTGTGAAGAAGACAAGACCTCTGTGGGCCACAAGCCACCTCAAATAAACAAGTGTGAACCTCGTATTTCTTTTAACTCACCCAAAATTGTTCCATTTTCATCCATGTTGACGCATGATTTATATGCAGCCAGGCCACTGTGGGAGAGGTAAACATGAAAGGGACATGTTTTGTAGATTTCATGGCATTGAAAATGTACCTTGGAAAAGAATCAATATCTCACGACAACTTTGTTTGATAGTTTTTGTGTCTCTCTTTTTTCACCTGTAAAACGCATTTACCGGTATTGAATAGGCGGTATAGACATTACAATGTTTGCAATGTGATTACATGTGATTACATGCCGAATGTGATTCCGAATGCCGAATGTGATTCCGAATCCGAATTCCGAATGCCAAATGATTGCCGAATGCCGAATGAATGCCAAATGCCGAATGCCGAATTGCCGAATTCCGAATTGCCGAATGAATGCCGAATGTGATTCCGGATGCCGAATGTGATTCCGAATGCCGAATGTGATTCCGAATCCGAATTCCGAATGCCAAATGATTGCCGAATGCCGAATGAATGCCGAATTCCGAATGCCGAATTGCCGAATGAATGCCGAATGTGATTCCGGATGCCGAATGTGATTCCGAATGCCAAATGTGATTCCGAATTGCCGAATGCCGAATGAATGCCGAATGTGATTCCGAATGCCGATTACATGCCGAATGTGATTGCAACGCATTTACCGGTATTGAATAGGCGGTATAGACATTACAATGTTTGCAATGTGATTTATTTATCTTATGAGTACATGAAACTGTCTTTGGTTCACATCTTCCATTCTGGCCATTTTGGAACTATACGGACAGGATGTAGGATTTGGCCTCCATGTTGTTACCATGCTGGACAGCTCGTGCCCTGAGAGCAAATGAGGGTCCCTCTACTTGCTCAGCTGCAAGCGGAGGAGAAGGCCAGGGGGGGGGGGGGATGGGGGGGTGGAGGAGGACGGAGGAATTCCCCCATGGCTCCCTATTTCCCACACCCATCATTCCCCTCGACCACCGAGCTGCAAAAGGAATAAATCCTTTTGGACTTTTGGTAGAGGAGGCCAGAGGAGTGCGAGCCAACATGGGGGAATTTTGTTAGGTATGAAAAGCATCGATAAGTGTTGTGATTGCTATTGTCTTCGTGATCTACCATGCTATCTGTGGTGGTGCAGAAGCGATTCATCTTGTACGAGGCCTTGGCACTCGGTGTGGGGTTCAGACTGAACCAGAACCTACTCGTGCCCAGAGTAGCTGGCAATCGTGTGTGGTTTTTCTCTCTCTGCTAAATTAATCCACAGGCTGGAAGCAGGATGGAGCCCACTTACAGCTATTCTAACATGTTGAATTTATGGTCGGAATGCTCTAGGCCGACTGTGCACAACTTCCTTCCTGGGTCGACTCGGCCTCCGAAGGGCTGATGTGTGCCCCGAACAGTTGCGCATTGTAGGGCAAGACCTTTGATGTGCTCCTGGTGTTTCTCCCCCTCCTGATTTGCCCCACATCCACAATGAGAAAGGATAGTGACTTCTTCTTCAATAAAGAAAACAAGTTTCCTTTTGTGCGTGTATTCAATGTCTAAGCGTATACCTCTGTTCAGACAACACATCTAACATCCGAAGTTGAAGGAAATTACATGTTATACTGGGGTAATGTCTATAAACCTCGTACTTTGCTAACGGCTGACCGAGAGACAAAATGGTGAATGTGAGCACGCAACATGTGAATACCAGTATATGAGAATGGAAGAAGTGACCAGAATACACGTGTCGTGTGTGAATATCAGAGGTTGCATTGCAACCAATGGGAAAAGAGGCATCTTTAATGCAGGAAGACATTCGTCAGCATATTCTCGACATCCCAAGATGGGTCTCCATTTTCCAAGATCTTGGTAAATTTCCCAAATTGTGGTAACAATGCTAAGCATATCTCAGGCATTTGATAGTCTAGCATCCTGCTTTGCTGGCCAAGCTCTCTGCCTGTGGCACAGAAGGCCGCCATCATTACTGGATTTCTGACTTCCTCCACTCACGCAGTCAATGTGCTGCCATCAATGTAATCCTCTCCCCTCCCTTCTCCCAGTGAAGGCTGGAGTTCTTTAAGCAGAGTGTTGGACCCAATCCTGTTTCTCATCTATATCAAGAAACTCTCCATGCTCTGGATAAACGTTTATTCCTTTTTGCAGATGACTTCACATTGTTGCACAGCATCCCATCCCTCTGCTGGTCAGACTGCCCCTGCGTTTCTCTCTTAGGATCTGAAAATGATTAGACATTGGTATGACAAATGGAAAATGTCATTCAAACCTGGAAAATCCCACAGTCTCACCCAATCGCTTTGGAATGATTGTCAAACAGACTCACCTATTTCTTTGGTCACAATAGGAAGAGGTTCCATCTCTTGAACTTCTAGGCCTCATTATCAGCCACGACCTTTGCTGGATGGACCACATGGGGAAGTTGGCCTCCATAGCCGGCCGCTCACTGGGCATTCTCTGCCAATCCAAGTCTTTGGAAAATAAGAGCTACTCACAGTCGACAAGACCTTAGTCCATAGCTCAATAGAGCACTGCTTTCTTCCATTCGCTATATTCGCTTTCTTCTATTCTTTCTTATGCTCCAGCATCACATCTGTCTCTCCTGAATTCTATGGAATCTAAAGCTCCTAATATTTTTGTATGTCCTGTGATGAGGCTGAAGTCTTTTGCAGAAATGATGCTGTGCAACATTTTTCCTCTCATATTACAGGCAGGTCGGTGGTCAATGTCTTCTACCCTCTATTCTGCAACATTGCTCCT
The DNA here is from genome assembly GCF_964187855.1 of Myxine glutinosa. Lineage (NCBI taxonomy): Eukaryota > Metazoa > Chordata > Myxini > Myxiniformes > Myxinidae > Myxine > Myxine glutinosa. The sequence goes on from NC_136271.1 coordinate 9,980,255, forward strand.
TCCGCGCTCTCAGTCTTCCGACCCTCCCCAGCAACTCCAGGATGCATGTGTTCTTCCACTAACCCACTCCTCATTAAACTTCCAAAATCAATGCTGACTGCACACCTCAACTGCTTCATTCCTTGCTTCTCCCATCTGTGGAACAACCTCTCAAAGGCCATTCTTTCTTTCTCTTCCCACCAAGGCTTCAAAAGCAGGCAATGCACCACCAACTCATGTAATCGCCCATCCTGACCCATGATCTCTCTTACTCCCATTAATCCCTCCTAACCCAACCCGATTACTTGTTGTTTTCAGTGGTCCTGTCGCTGTCTATGTCTCCTCGCACTCCCCCACCCACTCTCTCGCCCACACCCTCTCTCCCTTTCCTGTACTGGCATACCGTTGCTGGTTTTGCCCAATTGTTGCCCCGTTACCCCACTGTCACTATAACCTTACTCTTCCATGAGTCTCAAACTTGTGGAAAAGAATCGAAAAAAAGAAAAAGGACCAACAGGAAAAGGAAGGGATGACCACAGATTAAGCAGCAAAGGGGTAAAAACAGAAGGATGAGAGGAGAAAACACAAGAACCTAGAAAGAAAGGGGAATGAATGAATGAATAAAATGAATGAATGATCGCTTTAGGGCCATTTTCCCCGCTAGAGCGGGGGTTGGCCTTGCGGGCCCCATGACAATCATGGTTCCCTGTTTGAGGCAATGTTTTTATGGCCGGATGCCCTTCCTGACGCCAACCCTTAATCGCCTCTTACGATGCGCAGGGATACAGTGTACCTATTCTAAGTCAGGGTTCACACCGTGATCATTCATCCCAGCAAGCTGGTACTCAATTTGCCGACCTCGGAAGGATGACAGGCTGAGTCAACCCCCCTGGCATTAATTCAGTGATCGATCGGGATTCGAACCCAGGATCCTAGGATCCCAAGCCAGCACCCTAACCGCTAAGCCAACATCCTAGGATCCCAAGCCAGCACCCTAACCGCTAAGCCAACACCAGGCTCAACGAGGTTAGAATATATAATCAGTATGGATTTGCGGATTATCTAAGAAGGTGAGTAGGTTTTTTGAAGCCCTGAATGGAAGTCTGATTGAACAGACTGAGGAAGTTAATTCTATGGGTGAGAGAAAAGCAACAAAGGGTGCAGATTAAGCAGTGAGCCTGGTAGTAAAAGTAGGCTACTGGCAGAAGGCACCACCCTGGAGAAACCTGGGAGTGGAAGGGGAAGAGGAGTTGGGAGGGGTTGGGGTTAACATGGAAAGGGCATAGAGTGCAAGACCAGAAAGGAGGGAGTAGAAGACAGAGAGACCATCGACCTGTCTGTGATGAGGGAGTAACAGGGCCAGATATTCAGTTTTTTTGTGGGAGGTCCCAATAATTTGGAACGCCTTGCTCTTAACGATGACGCCAAGTTGAGAGAGTTGTGAGGCAGGGGCACCAGCCCCAAAGAGGAGAGCAGTACTCCATCAAGCTGCAAATGAAGACTTTGTCCATTGTTAAATGTTCTGATTTGCAAAAATTAAGTACAATGTTTTTACCCCTTAGGACAATCCATAGTGGGTACGTCATTGAGGAATCTTGGCAAATATTCGTTGAACTGATCCGGGTTGGGTCGGATGACACCATCAGTTTCGATCTCCGTGCATTTATGTTGGCATTTTTTTCCAACTGCACAACACAGAAGAACCTAAAATCAATGTTTCAGAAAGTACAGTCCACGTGATGAAATAGCACATGCAGCTTTCATTTAACCCTCTGCTAACGACTAAAAATTCCCCTGTTTTATTCATTATGACAACACTTACAATATGAAACTATTTCCGGAGTTAAAAACACCGCATTTCCTCATGCAGAATTAACCCTTCCTCACAAATGCATTTGATATCAGTTCTACTCTGTTGCAGAATGAAGAACATAAGCATCATTAATTATGGATCATACAGGGTTAAAAACCACAACTATGTAAACAAAATTCACTATGTAAACTATGTAAACAAACTATGTAGGGTTTGTAAACAAACAAACAAACAAAAACCACAACTATGTAAACAAAATTCACAATTTCACTTTCACTCACTCACCACAGACAGGTAGGTGGTCTTTCTGTCTTCTACCGACTCCTCTCCGGCCTTGCTCCCCCAGCTCTCTCTGTGCTTTGTCCCCCAAATAGTCCTACAGGTCGCACAAGATCTGCCTGCAACCCTCTTATGGTTAAACTGCCAAAATCTCTGCTCTCTGCTCACCTTCACTCCTTCATTCCTCTTTTCTCCCGCCTCTGGAACAAACTCCCTCACTCTTTTCAATCCCACTCCTCCCTCCAGGTCTTTAAAACGGCTGTTCACCACCATCTCTTATCTTCCCCCATCCAAAACCTTGATCTTTTCTACCCCCGCTAATTCACCCCAGATCCACCTTGTTTGAAATTCCAACTTCTTTCCTGGAAGTCCCGGCAGTGTCCATATGTTTTATACCTCTCCCACCCCCCCCCCTTCCCATGCCTCCCCCCCCCCCAAAGCCCTCTCCCTCCCACAGATCTCTCGATGTCCCTGCTCTCAGATGTTGTGTTTGTGTTCCTCCCCCTCTCGCCCCATCTTGTCTACCGCTCCCCATGTTATATGTTTTATGTGTCGGTTTGTCTTTCTGTGTGATTAATGTTCGCTCTTTCACGAGCCTCGATCTTGTATACAAAAAAAAAAAAAAAAACATGGAAGTAGATAAGGAAAGGGGAAAGTAAAGGTGGAAGTTGTTATTCCCCATGGAGAGTACTTTACAATGAGCCACCTTTCAATTTTTTTCATTGAGCGGTTTGGGAGATATGGAGGTGTAACGTTTTTCCAAGATGGCGTCTGTACCACGTGACCAATGACGTTTAATTAATCATTTAAGAATTCCACAGGAAGAGGCGCTCCTATGGTGAAAATTGTGTCAATCGGTCCAACGATTGCAGAGAAAACTAATTTTAAAGGGAATAAACCCACAAAATGTCGGCAGAAGGGACATACATGCATCCATACACCGGATGGACGGCATTGCCCCATGGGCTACATCGGAAAAAGTGAAATGAAGGCTATCTGTACAATCGGTCTATAATAGTCCAGGAAATCTCGCCCTTTTTTCACTCAACTTGGAACAAATTGCAAGAGAATTTTTATTACCACAATGATCCACAAAAGTACCAATAAATCTCTGTTGTAGAAATTTGTATAATTTGCATAAATTAAATATGGCCACCAAATATCAATGTTGTGCCATATCTTTTCTCTCAGATGAAATCAAATCAAGTCTATTGTCATATGTATAAAATATAAAATGAAATTTGTTTTAATCAACAAAAAAGAAAGAAATAAACAAAAAAGGTTCTTATTAACAATGATAACTCCGAACAACAAAAACAAGAAGACGTCATGCTGAGCACGATACTTGCAAAATCCACCCCTCCCGCACCCCCCCCCCCCCACCCCCCTCCAAAAAAAGGTTGCAATTGATCCATCAAATTGACCATTCCATCCAGATTAAAATTGACGATCTCGATCAAAGCTCGGGTTAATCGGATGAAAAGTGACGATTTTTCAAATGAAAATTGATGATTTTAGAGGTTTCACCTTAAGTTGATCTTTGACCCTTTGACCTAAAAAAAAAAGTTGGTTTTCCAATTCAGTGAAGTGCTATGCAAATGCTGTTAAATTTTCAAGTCAATCAGATGAAAAGTGATGATTTTCCAGATGGAAATTAATTATTTTAGAAGTTTGACCTTGAGTTTACCTTTGACCTTTTGACCTCAAAAATAGTAAGTTTCCCAATTCAGTGAGGCAATATGCAAATACTGTTCAATTTTCAAGTCAATCGGTTGAAAATTGACGATTTGTCAGATGAAAATTGATTATTGTGGAAGTGTGACCTTGAGTTGATCTTTGACCTTTTGACCTCAAAAATAGTTGGTTTTCCAATTTAGTGACTCAATATACAAATGCTGTTCAATTTTCAAGTCAATCGGATTTAAAATGGCGATTTTAGAAATTTGATCTCCAGATGACCTTTGACCTTTGACCTCAAAATCAATAGGCTTCTCAATTGTGACGACCTCTACAACTTGGTGAAGTTACATGACGATCGGTTTAGAATTGTGACCTGTAGACCGGTGACAAACAAACAAACAAGAAAACGTCATGCGTAGCACGATACTTGCAAAATCCACCCTCCCCCAAAAGTTTTCCAATGATACATGATGGCCTATGTTGACCTTTTGGCCTATGGTGACCTCAAAAATACTTGGTGGTTGAATTCAGTAACCAGATATGCAAGTCCTCTTCACATTTCACATCAATTAGATGAAAATTTAGGATTTTAGAAATGTGGCCTATGTTGACCATTTGGCCTATGTTGACCTTTTGGCCTATGTTGACCATTTGGCCTATGTTGACCTTTTGGCCTATGTTGACATCAAATATAGTTTGTGGTTGAATTCAGTGACCAGATGTGCAAGTCCTCTTCAAATTTCAAGTCAATTGGATGAAAATTGAGGATTTTAGAAATTTGGCCTATGTTGACCTTTTGGCCTATGTTGACCTCAAAGGTACATGGTGGTTGAATTCAGTGACCAGATATGCAAGTCCTCTTCAAATTTCAAGTCAATTGGATGAAAATTGAGGATTTTAGAAATTTGGCCTATGTTGACCTTTTGGCCTATGTTCACCTAAAATATAAGTTGTGGTTGAATTCAGTGACGAGATATGCACGTCCTTTTCAAATTTCAAGTCAATTGGATGAAATTTGAGGATTTTAGAAATTTGGCCTATGTTGACCATTTGGCCTATGTTGACCTCAAGAATACTTGGTGGTTGAATTCAGTGACCAGATGTGCAAGTCCTCTCCAAATTTCAAGTCAATTGGATGAAAATTGAGGATTTTAGAAATTTGGCCTATGTTGACCATTTGGCCTATGTTGACTTCAAAAATTCTTTTTGTGAGGAACAAATCTTGATGTTCTTTAAACTTTCTTACTCTTTCTTCGGTATTCATTTAGTATTGAAAAATATCATTTAATGAATTGTAAAGGTCAATGGGAAAATTTTCCTTTTCTTTGTCATTATAGTAAATGTGTTGAAATAAATCCTTTTCTTTAAATATTTCATCAAATTCTTTATTGGTATTAATACGAGTTGTTATTTCTTCTTCACTAATACTTGTATCTCTGCTTTTCATACGTTTGCGTTGAGTCTCCTCATCGATATCAAAACCGAATGATAAAATCTTAACTCCATCACCACACAATTGTTTAATAATTTGTCTCATTCCTTCAGGATTAGTTTCTAAAATCCCAAGACCATTAGATTTTACTTTATTTAACTCACTCTTACAATGTGAATATTTTGTAGAACCAAGAGAGACCTCCTCAAATATTTGACCTTCGTTCCTCAATCGCATATGTTCCTCCATTGAAATGTAGTAATAATCTTTCCCTTCTACTTCTCCTGGTCGCTTTGCTCTGGTTGTAGTACTCACAAAATGAATCATAGGGTGTTTTTAAAAAAAACTTACAATCTTTTCATTTTTACTATTCAAGAGTTTAGATTTATGAAAGTTCTTTCCTGAAGCAGATTTACCCACAAGATTAATAATAATAGTTATCATTTATATATGTAATTATGTTTAAAATAAAAATACATCCTTCAATATCTCATCTTGTTTCACAACAATATATTTATATTTTTCAATCGTGTGTTTCATATAATTTTCAAATTCTTTTTTACTACATAACGTAGAGCAATTATCTCTCCAAAAATTATTTACATCTATTGAATTTAACTTAAATAAAATAAAAGTATTGGCATTGTTTCTTATTGAGCGTCGAGGGAGTTGAAAATATGATTGACTAAGATATATACAATTACAAGAAGAATGTCTCCCTCTTGTATAGTAGCTATCCATTACTGTTTGGTTTCTCTCATTAACACAATCATCAAAGATGACGAGGTTCTTTTTTGATTTATCTAAATCTTGAGGTGAAGGTATATCATCCGTATTATCACTGAGAATACAAGTTATGGGTTTTGGTTTCGATTTTGATTTCTGTGTATCACAAAATAATTGTATTATATCTTCAATATTATAATCATTTAGTTTGTTTTGAAGTTTAAATAAACCGATAATGTCTTCCTTTTTAAGACCTGCATTAAAACCCTGTGAGAGTAGTTGATACTCGGGTTGAAAACTAGACTTTGTAAAAATTATTAAATTATCATAATCTAAAAAATTAGGACCAAGGAGCATCTTTAAAAGCAAACAGGTTTTTCCACATCCGCTTGAACCAACTATTAGACATCTCAATGAATTTGGAATGTTTTTATGGTTATTAAATTTTATCTTATTTTCCCAAACGGGTAAAAAATCATTCATTTATATATTTGGAAAACAAGTCATCTAACTTTTTTTGAGCTATTTTAGAAACTCTATATTTTATCCTGAGTTCGGGTTTAATTTCAAAATAATTCATTATTTTATTTATATAGTATCTTGTATTAACATTTCCATTAAAATTATTTTGAATAATAAATATCATTAAACCCTTATACATTTCCTCAATACAAATAGTCTCTTCCCTTGAAAGAAATGGTGTATTATCATCACAATACTTAACATTCATCTCTCTTATTAATCTTGTAAAGTAATTCATTTTTGGTTCTAATTTAAAAGAGTTATATATATTTTTATATTTTTTATTATCATTAATTAAAATTAAATCACAGAAAATACATTGTTTATATGAACCCTCATTATTAAGCCCTATTCTATCACAAGCCGGACAATTCTCTAATTTATCATATGGAGAGTCTGGAAATTCTAAATATCCTTCAGAACTTATCATATTTATATGGTAAATTTTTACTTAAACTAAACGCAAGTTTATTCATTAATAAATACAATGTTTCAAAGCACAAAAGACAAATTTCAATCAATCTCTACTTCGGTGAAAGATATAGAAAAATATGTCAAAGATGTTAAATTGAACAAAGATAAATATGGAAATTTTTGGGTAAAACCAGTTATGGAAAATAACATGAGCCCCTCTATTTCATTTAAAGGAAGAGCTCTAACTATACCTGGAAAGACATCCATTAAAGTAAATCTAACAAAAGTTTCTCCTCTACTCCTGGCAATTTATTCAAAGCTTGAAAAAGTGATTGACCACGATACTTTGAAAAAGAATGATAAGACCATCAACAATACTCGTGGAGAAATTTGTATTTACTTTAATAATCCAAAGGGTGTAGATCTAAGTAAAATGAATGATGTTAATATTTCTGGTGAAATGTCATTTCGTTCTATGATAGTTAGAGATTATTTAAAGATAACTTTTGATATTAAAAATGTAGAGATTGAATCCGTTAATGAAAGAAAGTATATTGGTATAGATGGAAAGGTTTTTTCTGCTAATTAAATATGAGTCATTACAGCAGTGAAGATTTTACTATTTCATTGAACTCGGACGATAGTGATGATAGTATTTCATTGAACTCGGACGATGGTGATGATAGTATTTCATTGAACACAGATGATAGTTATGATACTAATAGTTTGTGCTCAAATGATAGTTATGAGAGTAGCTTTATTGATGACTCTGAGTATGATTCTGAGTATTCATGTGATAGTTATGACTTCGATGATTCTGAGTGAAAAAGTGTTTTAGTTTAAGCACAGTGATATATATAAAACGGAGCTGTAAAGCTCAAAAGTGTTTTATTTTAAGCACAGCGATATATATAAAACGGAGCTGTAAAGCTCAAAAGTGTTTTATTTTAAGCACAGTGATATATATAAAACACCGCGTTTTCTCACGCCATAAATATGGTTTATTGTGATACTTGCGAGAAGGAAGTAAAATATTATAAACAACATATTCTCACCGCAAAACATACATACAACATTCTTAACAAACTTTCCCCTCTTCCACCTAAAACAAAACATTGTAAGGTCTGTAAAACAACCATCCTCAAGAAGGGGTTTATAGCCCATATTAAAACTAACAAACACTTGTCAAAATTGGCTTCCGGTCCGGTCTGGAGAGGACGCTGGCGTTACTTGTTCGCCGCTTCTCCGACTGGGCCATTGTACATAGTTTGCTTTTCTGGTGGTCGTGGCGGATTTTTGACCGTTGGGTCTGCCCTCTGCTCGGTCCCGGCTCTGCTCCTGGCTTCGCCTGCCTGGCTCCTCCACTGTTTCCTCAGGCCCGCTCCCGTTGTTTGCGGCGGTGGCTGTTTGCCGCTGTGGTCTTGATTAGTGGCTGCAGTCGTTTGCCGCTGCGTTTGCCGCTTTGCCTCCTCGACCTTGGCCTCGTACTCGTCCCTTCGCTCCTGCCTGGCATGGCTCTGAGGTACTCCGCCGCAAGGCTTCTTCTGCTCAATACCCGCTCCACCCCATCATGCATCTCTGCCATCAAATCAAATGGACTCCTCCGACGACCCAGGTACATTCACCGTGGCTCCGGTCGTAAGTTTGTTTATTTGCAATCAGGTCACTCCATCCCCGTCCTCTGGTCGGCTCAACGCACTCTCACTCTTTGTCCCAGCGCACCTGGTCACAGCAACGCACACGATCGCACCTCCTGCCTACGAACCCTGGCTAAATCACCTGAATTCATCCCTGCTGTTCAAAACAACATCAAGCTCACCCTGTTCAACACCCGGTCCCTCAACAACAAATGCCTCATCCTGAACGAATACATCCTGGATAACAAACTGGACTTTCTCTGTCTCACCGAAACCTGGCAACAACCTCTGGACTACTACACACTTAACCTCACCACACCCAATGGATATTCCTACGTCAATAAACCACGCTCGGAGGGCCGAGGTGGTGGAATTGCCGTTATCCACCGTCAAGACATCAAGACCAACCTCATCTCCATCTCATCTGTTCCATCATTTGAACACCTGGCTTTAAAACTCTCTGGTCGCACGCAGTCAGTCATGGCTGTCGTCTACCGCCCTCCCAAACCACACCCATCATTCCTGTCTGACTTCTCCTACTTTCTGACCCAGCTATGTTCCCTCTCCCCCTCAATCCTCCTCCTTGGTGATTTCAATATCCACATGGACTCCACTGACTTCACAATAACCACTGACTTCACTGATTTACTCACCTGCTTTAACCTCACTCAACATGTCGACTTTCCTACCCATATCCGTGGTCACATTTTTGATCTTGTCTGCTCCACTGGATTAAATTTGCACCATCTCTATGGCTCCGACCTCACCCTCTCTGACCACTTAGCCATCACTCTGACCATCAACATCCCCGCCCCAACACCAAGGCATTATCGCACAATCAACTTCCATAAGCTAAACGCTCTTTCACCGACCTCATTCTCATCCACCCTCTCTGAAAAAATGTCCACTTCTCCCTTCATTGACCTCCACACCCCTTCCGACCTCACTGACTACTACAACCACACTCTCTCCTCCTGCCTTGACCAGCTTGCGCCTGTAAAAACCAAAACAGTTTCTTTCACCCATTCTGCTCCCTGGTTTACCCCTGAACTCCACCTGATGAAAACTCGTGCTCGCCAACTTGAAAGACTCCGCAATAAAACGGGTCTCACAGTTCACTCCCAAGCCTACAAGGACCACCTACAACACTACAAAGATGCCCTCTCCCGCGCCCGCTCTGCCTACTACTCTCAAATTATCCACTCTGGCTCCGGAAACCCAAAAGCACTCTTCTCGACAATAAACAAACTCCTCCGCCCCCTGAACACCACCACCCAGTCATTCACAGTAGACAACTGCATCTCCTTCCTCTCTTTCTTCCAACGCAAAATTGACAACATCTACAACAGCTTGACCACCACCGCACCCGCTCCCCCTCCAACCACCTGCCCCCCCCTTGTCCTGCCATCCCCTGTCTCGGTTCTCCCCAATCTCCCCTACTGACCTCTCTGAACTCCTCATAGGAATGAAAACTGCCACCTGCACTCTTGACCCCATCCCCTCCAGCTTGGTCAAAGCCTCCCTCCCTGCTCTCTCTCCACTTATCATTGCAACAATAAACTCCTCCCTGTCTACAGGCATCGTCCCACCTTCCCTCAAAATTGCTGCTGTTACCCCCATTCTAAAAAAACCTGGTCTAAACCCTGGCACCCTAAACAACTTCAGACCCATCTCCAACCTACCCTTTCTGTCAAAAGTTTTGGAACGCGCTGTAGCCACTCAACTCAAACATCATCTCTCTGCCAATAACCTGTATGAAACATTCCAATCCGGATTCCGCTCCAACCACAGTACTGAAACTGCTCTCCTCAAAATCACCAACGACCTTCTCCTCTCCTCTGACGCTGGCAACCTCAACATTCTCGTCCTCCTCGACCTCAGCGCTGCCTTTGACACCATCGATCACACTATCCTCCTCACCCGACTTGAATCCACCTTTAACGTTACCGGCACTGCCCTCTCTTGGATTAAATCATACCTCTCTGACAGATGCCAGTTCATCTCCATCAATAACTGCAAATCCCCCACTGCTCCCCTCCCCCAAGGTGTCCCCCAAGGTTCAGTTCTTGGCCCCCTCCTCTTCATCCTTTACCTGTCCCCGCTCGGTCACTTAATCCGCCGTCATGGTCTCCAATTCCACTGCTTCGCCGATGACATCCAGCTTTTCATCTCCACCAAGTCCGTCTCCACCGACACCCACTCTATCCTGACAAACTGCATCACTGAAATAAAATCCTGGCTTCAAATCAACTTCCTCAAGCTTAACTGTGATAAATCTGAAATAATCATCATTGGCCCAAAAACGCTCACAAAATCCACCCATAACTTTGCCCTCAACATCGACGGTATCCCAGTATCCACCTCCCCTCACATCCGGAATCTTGGCGTCATCTTTGACCAAACCCTTTCCTTCGACAAATACACTAAACAGATCACAAAGTCAGCCTTCTTTCACCTGAAAAACATTGCCCGTCTCCGCTCATCCCTCTCCTCCACGGCTGCAGAAACCCTCATCCACGCCTTCATCACCTCCCGTCTGGACTACTGCAATAGCCTCCTCTATGGTTCACCCTCAAAAATCACCAATAAACTCCAATACATTCAGAACTCCGCTGCCCGTCTACTCACCCATTCCCGGACCCGTGACCACATCACCCCCGTCCTTTACAAGCTTCACTGGCTCCCCATCCCCCAGAGAATCCAGTACAAAATCCTCCTCTTGACATACAAAGCCCTCCATAACCTGGCCCCATCCTACCTGGCTGACCTCCTCTCCAGACACACTCCCACCCGCAACCTCCGCTCTGCTGGTACCAACCTCCTGACCCCCTCCATCCGGACCAAATTCAGATCCTGGGGGGACAGGGCCTTCTCCATCGCTGCTCCCACCCTCTGGAACTCACTACCTCACACCATCAGAGACTCCTCCTCACTCACCACATTCAAAACATCACTAAAGACCCACCTGTTCAACACTGCATTCAACATTCAACCCACAGCATTTAACCCCTGACTATCTCTTCTCCTTTTCCCTCCTTTTGCTTTAAATATTTCCCTATTGATTCTTGTCTTTTTGCAATTGTTGTTTTCATGTATTGTTATGCATTATGTTTGCCACTCTGTCAAAGCGCCTTTGGGCTTCTGGAAAAGCGCTATACAAAATAAATGAATTATTATTATTATTATTATTTACTATTAAAAACTCTGATGGTGCATTCAAAGGACATATTAAAATAAGAGTCTTTAACTTCAAACCTCCTGAACCAGAGTCTATAGTTGATGCTGTAGAAATAGTTAAACCTGCTGTTCAAATGTTGATTGAAAAAACACTAAAAGAAATGAAACCACTTAAATTTTATATGGGAGTAAAATTAGAAATGACAAAGGACGAAGGAGTTATAGATACACCATACATGAGAACTGAGCCACACTTTATATCTTCATATCAAGATTTTAAAACATCAGGAGTCTATGATGAACTTATTAAACAAGAGCAAGATGTGGATAATTCAATCGTAGGAAGTGGATTCAATATAGGAAAAAATATTTACATAGACATTCATATTCTTAAATCAGATCCTCTAAAAGCTTCTTCTTACATTGATTTACCCAGTGTTATCAAAAATAGAAAAGCAGTTATCAATATCAAAAATAAAGACAATAAATGTTTTCTCTGGTCTATTCTAGCACACTTACATCCTCCACATTTTCATGATGAAAGAGTATCTCATTATAAAAAATATGAGAATACATTAAATACGAAAGATCTAAAGTTTCCGATGACTTTAAATGATATTCCTAAATTTGAAAAGTTGAATAATTTATCAGTTAATGTTTATGGTCTAACAGAAACAAACAACATTCAGGTTTTAAAGCTTTCTGACAATTGTAAACAAACTCATATTAATCTTCTATATTTTAATTCAGACGAAAATTCACATTATACATACATCAAAGATATTACAAAATTAATAAAACCACAAGTATGTAAAAGAACAAATAAAATATATATTTGTATGCGTTGTCTTAACTTCTTCCATACACAAGAAAGATTAGATAAACATTCAAATTATTGTGGTGAACATAAATCAACGGTAATCAACATGCCTAAAAAAGACTCAAAGATCACATTCAAAGATGAAAAGAAAACAATAAAACATCCATTTGTTATATATGCTGATTTTGAAAGTATTTTAGAAAAAATTGATACTGCTTCTCCAGATCCAAAAGAATCATACACAAATAAATATCAAAAACATACTCCTTGTGGTTTTTGTTATTATATCAAATCATCCGTTGGTGATAAATATAACAAGTTAGAGATGTATAGAGGCTCAAATACCCCAGAGGAGTTTGTGAAACGACTAGAAAAAGACTGTGTTCGATTAACCAAGATAATGAGAGAAACCAATAAACCAATGTCCTTAACAAGTAAAGAAAAATGGGAATTTATAAAAAACAATGTCTGTCATATTTGTGAGGAGAAAATTGGTAAAGGTCTAAAGGTTAGAGACCATTGTCATCTCACTGGTAAATATAGAGGTCCGGCTCATCAAAGTTGTAATATTAATTATCAACTCCCCTCTTTCATTCCTGTCTTTCTTCATAACAACGCTCATTATGATACACATCTATTTATCAAGGAACTCTCAAAGACTTCTGGAAGTATCTCAGCAATTCCAAACACGGATCAGAAATACATTTCATTCACAAAAACAATTCACACATCTCCTATTACTCATATCAGATTTCTTGATACATTTAAATTCATGGCAAGTCCATTGGCTAACTTGGTTCAAAATCTAAAAGAATTTCCATGTCTTTCAGAGTATTTTTTAGATAAAGATTTTCTAACACAAAAGGGAATTTACCCCTATGACTATATGGACTCATTTGAGAGATTCAATGAAACACAACTTCCTTTAAAAGAAAATTTCTATAACAAATTAAATAATAGTCATATATCTGATAAAGATTATGTACACGCACAAAATGTTTGGAAAAAATATAACATTAAGAATCTTGGTGAGTATCACGATTTGTACCTCAAAACGGATGTGCTTTTGTTGGCTGATGTGTTTGAGGCTTTCAGAACACTCTGTCATTCTGGATATGGATTGGATCCTGCTCACTATTACACTGCTCCTGGATTGGCTTGGAGCGCGATGTTAAAAATGACAAAACAAGTTTTGGATTTGATAACCGATGTTGATATGCTTTTGATGATTGAAAAGGCAAGGAGAGGAGGAATTTCACAAGTCTGTTCAAAGAGATATGCTAAAGCAAATAACAAGTACATTCCAAATTATAATCCATCGGTAGAGAGCTCCTACTTGATGTATACACAAAGAATTAAGTTAAGCACCCCTACACAACGAATTAAGGTAAGCACCCCCTAATATATATTCTTTGTGTATATGTATACATTGGCATATATTCTAAGGTATGTGAGATCAAATAATGATTGGTATGACATTAGCAATTATCCATTGATGAAATTGAGTGATCAAAGTGAAAAAAAGTGATTGGTTGAGTCAGTGATCCGATCACGTGGGTCCTACACACGTTATTGACGCAAAGATCGCTAGAGGTCTTCTCAGAACAATGACTGTACGTTAGAAAACATAAACGTCATCCACACTGTCCGTGATGGACCTATAGCGCCATACTTAAATTGAGGTGAAAATATGCCTAAAATTCCCAAAAAGTTTCACCTTAAATTATTCAGAATAAAATAGTGAAAACGGCATGATTGTTATGTTTTTATGTGACCATAATATCACTTCTCCAGAAAATATAGCAATATCATGGGTATATTACACTGTTTTGACGACAACAAACTTGTAATGTGCGAGGTTGTAAAAAAACGGGGGGGGTGCTTAACTTAATTCTTTGTGTATATTATGATGCGAACAACCTGTATGGCTGGGCAATGTCTCAGGCTCTTCCTTATGGAAAACTTAGATGGGTAAAGGAAAAAGATTACAAAAAGGTTTTACAAGATGTATGTATCTCTACACAAAAAGAATTGAATGATTCAAAGGTTGGTTATTATTTTGAGGTCGATTTGAAATATCCAGAGGAACTTCATAACCTACACAAAGATCTCCCATTTGCTTGTGAAAAGGAAAGTCCAAAGAAGGAGTGGTTAAGTGATTATCAACAATCATTTAATATAGGTGAATCAACAGAAAGAAAAATTATGTTCTACACCAAATAAATTTGCGACAATATTTATCAAAAGGTCTAAGAGTAGAGAAGATCCATAGGTTTCTAAAGTTCAATCAAAGTCATTGGTTGAAGGGGTACATTGATTTTAATACACAAAGAAGAACAGAGTCAAAAACAGATTTTGAGAAAGACTTTTATAAATTGATGAATAATGCGGTCTTTGGTAAGACCATGGAAAATGTGAGAAAAAGACAAAATATCAGACTATCAACATCTTGGAAACAAGCATCAAAATTAATTAATAGACCGAGTTTTACTAGAGCTGAGGTCTTTACTGAGAACTTTTGTGCGATCCATTTGATTAAAGAGAGTATTAAAATGGACAAACCTATTTATATTGGAACATCAATTCTTGATTTATCAAAGTCATTAATGTATGATTACTTTTATAATAACTTGAGGAAGAAATATCAAAATGATGTTCATCTACTTTATATGGATACAGATAGTTTTATTTTGCAAATTAATACTGATGATGTTTATTCAGACATGAAAAAGGACATTAATATCTATGACACTAGTAATTACAGTCCAGAGAGTGAGTTGTTCTCTTCTAAAAATAAAAAGGTGATTGGAAAGTTTAAGGATGAATTAGGAGGAAATGTCATGAGTGAATTTGTGGGATTGAGGTCTAAGGCTTATGCTTATAAATACATTGTGAATAACGTTGAAAAAACTGATAAGAAGTTAAAAGGCATAAAGAAAAATGTCATTAAAGAAACAATAAACTTTAAGGATTATTATAACTGTTTAACAACAAAGAAAGAAGAGTTTAGAAAGATTAATGGAATAAGAAGTTATAAACATAAATTATATTCAGAAGAGGTGAATAAGAAAGCATTGGGGGCTTTTGATGATAAGAGGTTTATTTTAGAAAATGGAATTGATAGTCTCCCTTATGGTTATATAAGTATATAAGTGATAAGTTAAAAAGGGGGGTTAGGGATTTTAACGGGCTACCGCCGCCTTTTTACAATTATATAAACTAGGGCATGCCCGTACTATATATATATCTAAAATTATATCCCCCCCCTCTATTTACATGAAATGGTTTGGTCCATTCGCAAAGCCAAAGCGAACGGCTTGCGAGTACGGTGACAATCCCCCCCCTCTATTTACATGAAATGGTTTGGTCCAAAGCGAACGGCTTGCGAGTACGGTGACAATCCCCCCCCTCTATTTACATGAAATGGTTTGGTCCAAAGCGAACGGCTTGCGGAGTTTGGTAAAGAAATCGCCATAGCTCGGTAATTAGTTTTAATTAGTTTTAAAACATAGTTTAACGCCAACATAGTTTGCCAACGTGAAATAAATGAATACGCTCTCAAATGTGCCGTCCGAGGCAGAGTCTGTTCGCCACGTTCGGCACACGTGATAGCTCGCTGCTCTCTGATTGGTTGAATCGTTTTTTGGACATAGCTCGCTAACTACTTGTCCGATTAATATGAAACCTTGAAAAGGCACATCCTCGGGTCCCCAGCAATATACCTGGCAAGTTTCAAGTATATCGGACCCGTGGTTGTCGAGAAACAGCGGTCACAGACAGACACACGGACATACACACAGAGATTACTGGAATTATAGATAGATGATAGAACCAAGTACCAACCAGACTAAAGAGTGGAGGTGTAATCAACCTTGGTATATAAATGGTAAACATAACGAATGTGAAAAATATCAAATAGGTATAATTGAAAAGACAACTGGTAAAAAAATTTACAAAACAAATAAGAGAATTAATTTAAATACCGGAGAATTGGGTAAAAAAGATGGAAATATTTTTGAGTGGATGGAAAACTTTGATGGTTGTCAGGAAAATATATACTTTAATTTAAAAATGGTATGTGGCACTGGAGGCGCTCAAACAAGAACATTGAGGGAGGTTTACCATTTTATCTTAGCTCAGTTAAAATATCTTAATAAAGAACCAAACTCAAACATCTTTTTTGTTAATATATTAGATGGTGAAGGGAGTGGCAAGAGAATTAAATTATTTCCCACGCATAAACAAATATTTGTAGGGTCGTTGTTTGAGTGGGCCAAAGATGATTCACCAGATGATATTAAGAGTAAAAGGTTAAAAGGTCCATTAGGTCAGAAGGATCACAGGTTCACACAGAAGGACCATTGTTTAAGTGGTCTAATGAATAAGGATAACATGTCAAAAGGTTAGAAGGTTCGTAAAGAACAGGGTGAGAGAAATAGAGGTGTTTAGGGGCAATGAGGGAGGGGAAAAATTAACATGTAAGTCAATGGGAAAATGAGAGTGTCCCAGAAGCAACATATATACACTACTCATATGGTAAAATAGCTAAGGCATATGCTGACTTTATAAGTAAGCACTATGGGGCAGCAACTGCTGTGTTTGACGGGTATGGGGCAGGTCCCTCGATAAAGGATAACGCACACCAGAGATGGCAAAAACCATCAATTATCCGGTTGTGAACTTCACCGGTGAAACCGAATTTGAAGGGAAGCAGGAAGAATTCCTTTCAAGGGGAAGTAACAAGCAACAACTAATCAGCTTAATAAGTGATGAACTGAGGAGGGTGGGCTGTACAGTCATTCAGGCAGAAGGGGACGCTGATGTGGACATTGATGAAAGCCGCAGATAACACTGCACATGCGCATTCCACCACGCTGATTGGAGAGGACACTGACTTGTTAATTCTTCTTCTCCATTACGCCACAGCAGATGGCAAACCACTGTATTTTAGATCGGACAGTCAGTCAAGAGGTATTCCAAAAGTGGACAACATCAACTGCATAAAGCGTGTTCTGGGCAGTGAGTTGTGTACACAATTGTTATTTCCTCATGTTTTCACAGGATGCGATTCAACGTCCCCGTGTTTATAGTGTTGGAAATAAATCAGCCTTCCAAACACTCATGAAAGGTGATCCAGTCCTTTACTCTAATAAAATTTACTCTATAAAAAAAACGGATATTTGCAATCTTTGGCCCTAAAACTGCTTTACAGATGAAATAATATGTGAGTTTGTAGGTGCCTTCATTCATGATTGTTGGCCGCAATCTTTGATTTAAGGGTCTGAGTAGTCAGATTGAAATTTTATTGGCACCAATGAATTCCTTGACCCTTGAAACCCGAGGTTAGATACCAAAATTATTGTTCTACACCTAATAATAAGTAAGTTACAGCCACCTTCCTGATTTTCATGGTCAGCGGCGGCCATCTTGGAACTGACCCAGTTTTAACCCACTTCCGGTGGTCAGATTTTGGTAGACTTTTTTCTGTCGTTTAAAACACCCAGTAGGTAAAAAAAAAAAAACTGAAAAACCTTTTGTTAGAATTTGTTGAGGGTCTGATGGTATATTGACCCATCTGAATGCTATATTTTAGGACAATCAATCTGCAGCATGTATAAAAACAGGGTGGCAGGATAGAATAGAGGTACAGTGCCTTTAGAAAGTATTCACACACCTTGACTTTTTCACATTTTGTTGTGTTACAGCCTGAATTTAAAATGGATTAAATTTCAATTTTTCGTCACGGTTCTACACAAAATAACCCACAATGAAAAAAATTGAAAGCATATTTTTAGAAATTTTTACAAATTTATTAAACATGAAGATTTTATTCCCGAGTTAATACTTCATAGAAGCGCCTTTGGCAGCGATTACAGCTTCGAGTCTTCTTGGGTTTGTCTGTATCAGCTTTGCACATCTGTATTTGGGGAGTTTCTCCTATTCTTCCTTACAGATTTGCCCAAGCTCTGTCAAGATAGATGGGGAGCGTCGGTGAACAGCAATCTTCAAGCATTTCCATAGATTCTCAATGGAATTCAAGTCTGAGCTTTGGCTGGGCCACTCAAGGACTTTTACGTTCTTGGTCTGAAGCCATTCCAGGGTTGCTTTCACTGTATGCTTGGGGTCATTGTCCTGTTGGAACATAAATCTTCGCTGTAGTTTAAGGTCTTTTGCACTCTGAGGCAGGTTCTCCTCAAAGATTTCCCTGTATTTGGCTCCATTCATTGTTCCCTCTAACCTTACAAGTCTCCCAGTCCCTGCCACTGAAAAGCATCCCCATAGCATGATGCTGACACCACCATGCTTCATGGTAGGGATGGTGTTCGATGGGTAATGAGCTGTGCTCAGTTTCCGCCAGGCATACAGCTGTGTATTCATGCCAAAGAGTTCAATTTTCATCTCATCAGAGCACAGAACCTTTTGCGTCATGTTCTCAAAAGTCTTTCACATGCCTTTTTGCACACTCCAGGCATGAGGTCATGTACCTTTTTCTCTGGAGTGGCTTCCGTCTGGCCACTCAACCATAATGCCTAGATTTGTGAAGTGCTGCAGAGAATATTGGCCTTCCGGCAGGTTCTCCCATCTCAGCCAAAGAACTCTGTAGTTCTGTCAGTAGTCGTTGGGTTCCTGACCAAGGTCCTTCTTGCACGATTGCTCAGTTTGGTCGGACGGAGCTCTAAGAAGAGTCTTGGTCGTTCCATATTCTTTCCATTTCCTAATTATGGAGCTCACTGTGCTCTTGGAAACTTTCAACACTCTAGAAATTGTTTTATATCATTCCCCAGATCTATGCCTCCTCACAATTCTATCTCGGGCTTCTATGGACAGTTCCTTGGACTTCATGGTGGGGTTTCTGCTCTGACATGAACTGTCAAACTATGGGACCTTATGTAGAAAGGTGTGTTTCTTTCTAAATCATGTCTAATGAGATGAATTGATCACAGGTGGACTCCAATCAAGTTGTGGAGACATCTCAAGGATTATCAAATGAAATTGGATGTACCTGAGCTCAATTTGGAGTGTCATAGCAAAGGGGTTGAATACTTATTGCCACAAGACATTTCAGCGTTTCATTTTTAATTGATTTGCAAAACAATTCTAAAAAAAAAATCCACTTTGACATTATGGAGTATTATGTGCAGATCAGTGACAAAATATTTGATTCAATTTTAAATTAAGGCTGCAATACAACAAAATATGAAAAAAGTCAATGGGTGTGAATACTTTCTGAAGGCATTGTATATATCAAAGAAGCACACCGACCATATGACATGACACTGACGTCATGTGCATTGACTATAAACAACACATCACCTCCAAACTAGGGGGCATCCGTATGGTACTCAAGTCTTTGTAGACTGAGATTAAAGCTCTATGGTCATAAATAGACGAAGGCAGAAATGTCAATCTAGATTTCGCCCTAATTATGGGCTCATCAGGATTTATTCACATGATGTCAGTGTGCTTCTTTGATTAATTTTAATATTCCTGACTGCAAACATTCCCCTCCCAACTCAACCCATGCCAAACATACCCTCCCACCCCAACCCCTCCCACACCAACCCAACCCATCCCCTCCCACCCCATCCCCTCTCACCCCAACCCCTCCCACCCCAACCTATCCCCTCCCACCCCAGCCTATCCCCTCCCACCCCAACCTATCCCCTCCCACCCCAACCTATCCCCTCCCACCCCAGCCTATCCCCTCCCACCCCAGCCTATCCCCTCCCACCCCAACCTATCCCCTCCCACCCCAACCTATCCCCTCCCACCCCAACCTATCCCCTCCCACCCCAACCCATCCCTTCCTTCCCCAACCCAAAACAACCCATCCCCACCTAACCCCTCCCAACCCAACTCACCCCAACCCATCCCTTCCTTCCCCAACCCTTCCTACCCCAACCCATCCCTTCCTTCCCCAACCCTTCCCACCCCAACCCATCCCCTCACACCCCAAACCATCCCCTGCCAAGCCAACTCAACCCATCCCCACCTAACCCCTCCCACTCCAACCCATCCCTTCCTTCCTCAACCCAACCCATCCCCTCCCACCCAAACCCATCCCCTCTCACCCCAACCCAACCCCTCCCACCCCAAACATTCCCCTCCAACCCCAAACATTCCCCTCCAACCCCAACCCATCCCCTCCCCTCCAACCCCAACCCATCCCCTCCCCTCCCACCCCAACCCATCCCCTCCCACCCCAACCCATCCCCTCCCCTCCCACCCCAACCCATCCCTTCCTTCCTCAACCCAACCCATCCCCTCCCACCCAAACCCATCCCCTCTCACCCCAAACATTCCCCTCCCACCCCAAACATTCCCCTCCAACCCCAACCCATCCCCTCCCCTCCCACCCCAAACATTCCCCTCCAACCCCAACCCATCCCCTCCCCTCCCACCCCAAACATTCCACTCCAACCCCAACCCATCCCCTCCCCTCCCACCCCAAACATTCCCCTCCAACCCCAACCCATCCCCTCCCCTCCCACCCCAACTCATCCCCTCTCACCCCAACTCATCCCCTCCCCTCCCACCCCAACTCATCCCCTCCCCTCCCACGCCAACCCATCCCCTCCCACCCCAACCCTCCCACCCCAAACATTCCCCTCCAACCCCAACCCATCCCCTCCCCTACCACCCCAAATATTCCCCTCCAACCCCAACCCATCCCCTCCCCTCCCACCCCAAACATTCCCCTCCCACCCCAACTCATCCCCTCTCACCCCAACTCATCCCCTCCCCTCCCACCCCAACCCAACCCATCCCCTCCCACCCAAACCCATCCCCTCTCACCCCAACCCAACCCCTCCCACCCCAAACATTCCCCTCCAACCCCAACCCATCCCCTCCCCTCCCACGCCAACCCATCCCCTCCCACCCCAACCCTCCCCCCCTAAACATTCCCCTCCAACCCCAACCCATCCCCTCCCCTCCCACCTCAAACATTCCCCTCCAACCCCAACCCATCCCCTCCCCTCCCACCCCAAACATTCCCCTCCAACCCCAACCCATCCCCTCCCCTCCCACCCCAACCCATCCCCTCCCCTCCCACCCCAACTCATCCCCTCCCCTTCCACCCCAACTCATCCCCTCCCCTCCCACCCCAACTCATCCCCTCCCCTCCCACCCCAACTCATCCCCTCCCCTCCCACCCCAACCCATCCCCTCCCCTCCCACCCCAACTCATCCCCTCCCCTCCCACCCCAACCCATCCCCTCCCCTCCCACCCCAACTCATCCCCTCCCCTCCCACCCCAACTCATCCCCTCCCCTCCCACCCCAACTCATCCCCTCCCCTCCAACCCCAACCCATCCCCTCCCCTCCCCTCCCACCTCAAACATTCCCCTCCAACCCCAACCCATCCCCTCCCCTCCCACCCCAAACATTCCCCTCCAACCCCAACCCATCCCCTCCCCTCCCACCCCAACTCATCCCCTCCCCTCCCACCCCAACTCATCCCCTCCCCTCCCACCCCAACTCATCCCCTCCCCTCCCACCCCAACCCATCCCCTCCCACCCCAACCCATCCCCTCCCCTCCCACCCCAACTCATCCCCTCCCCTTCTACCCCAACTCATCCCCTCCCCTCCCACCCCAACTCATCCCCTCCCCTCCCACCCCAACCCATCCCCTCCCCTCCCACCCCAACTCATCCCCTCCCCTCCCACCCCAACTCATCCCCTCCCCTCCCACCCCAACTCATCCCCTCCCCTCCAACCCCAACCCATCCCCTCCCCTCCCACCTCAAACATTCCCCTCCAACCCCAACCCATCCCCTCCCCTCCCACCCCAAACATTCCCCTCCAACCCCAACCCATCCCCTCCCCTCCCACCCCAACTCATCCCCTCCCCTCCCACCCCAACCCATCCCCTCCCCTCCCACCCCAACTCATCCCCTCCCCTCCCACCCCAACTCATCCCCTCCCCTCCCACCCCAACTCATCCCCTCCCCTCCAACCCCAACCCATCCCCTCCCCTCCCACCTCAAACATTCCCCTCCAACCCCAACCCATCCCCTCCCCTCCCACCCCAAACATTCCCCTCCAACCCCAACCCATCCCCTCCCCTCCCACCCCAACTCATCCCCTCCCCTCCCACCCCAACTCATCCCCTCCCCTTCTACCCCAACCCATCCCCTCCCCTCCCACCCCAACTCATCCCCTCCCCTCCCACCCCAACCCATCCCCTCCCCTCCCACCCCAACCCATCCCCTCCCCTCCCACCCCAACCCATCCCCTCCCCTCCCACCCCAACCCATCCCCTCCCCTCCCACCCCAACCCATCCCCTCCCCTCCCACCCCAACCCATCCCCTCCCCTCCCACCCCAACTCATCCCCTCCCCTTCTACCCCAACTCATCCCCTCCCCTCCCACCCCAACTCATCCCCTCCCCTCCCACCCCAACTCATCCCCTCCCCTCCCACCCCAACTCATCCCCTCCCCTCCCACCACAACCCATCCCCTCCCCTCCCACCCCAACTCATCCCCTCCCCTCCCACCCCAACCCATCCCCTCCCCTCCCACCCCAACCCCTCCCCTCCCACCCCAACTCATCCCCTCCCCTCCCACCCCAACCCATCCCCTCCCCTCCCACCCCAACCCATCCCCTCCCCTCCCACCCCAACTCATCCCCTCCCCTCCCACCCCAACCCATCCCCTCCCCTCCCACCCCAACCCATCCCCTCCCCTCCCACCCCAACCATCCCCTCCCCTCCCACCCCAACTCATCCCCTCCCCTTCTACCCCAACTCATCCCCTCCCCTCCCACCCCAACTCATCCCCTCCCCTCCCACCCCAACTCATCCCCTCCCCTCCCACCCCAACTCATCCCCTCCCCTCCCACCACAACCCATCCCCTCCCCTCCCACCCCAACTCATCCCCTCCCCTCCCACCCCAACCCATCCCCTCCCCTCCCACCCCAACCCATCCCCTCCCCTCCCACCCCAACCCATCCCCTCCCCTCCCACCCCAACCCACCATCCCCTCCCCTCCCACCCCAACTCATCCCCTCCCCTCCCACCCCAACTCATCCCCTCCCCTCCCACCCCAACCCATCCCCTCCCACCCCAACCCATCCCCTCCCCTACCACCCCAACCCATCCCCTCCCCTCCCACCCCAACTCATCCCCTCCCCTCCCACCCCAAACATTCCCCTCCAACCCCAACCCATCCCCTCCCCTCCCACCCCAACTCATCCCCTCCCCTCCCACCCCAACTCATCCCCTCCCCTCCCACCCCAACCCATCCCCTCCCCTCCCACCCCACCTCATCCCCTCCCCTCCCACCCCAACTCATCCCCTCCCCTCCCACCCCAACTCATCCCCTCCCCTCCCACCCCAACTCATCCCCTCCCCTCCAACCCCAACCCATCCCCTCCCCTCCCACCCCAAACATTCCCCTCCAACCCCAACCCATCCCCTCCCACCCCAACTCATCCCCTCCCCTCCCACCCCAACCCATCCCCTCCCCTCCCACCCCAACTCATCCCCTCCCCTCCCACCCCAACTCATCCCCTCCCCTCCCACCCCAACTCATCCCCTCCCCTCCAACCCCAACCCATCCCCTCCCCTCCCACCTCAAACATTCCCCTCCAACCCCAACCCATCCCCTCCCCTCCCATCCCAACTCATCCCCTCCCCTCCCACCCCAACTCATCCCCTCCCCTCCCACCCCAACCCATCCCCTCCCACCCCAACCCATCCCCTCCCCTCCCACCCCATCCCCTCCCCTCCCCACCCCAACTCATCCCCTCCCCTTCTACCCCAACCCATCCCCTCCTCTCCCACCCCAACTCATCCCCTCCCCTCCCACCCCAACCCATCCCCTCCCCTCCCACCCCAACCCATCCCCTCCCCTCCCACCCCAACCCATCCCCTCCCCTCCCACCCCAACCCATCCCCTCCCCTCCCACCCCAACCCATCCCCTCCCACCCCAACCCATCCCCTCCCCTCCCACCCCAACCCATCCCCTCCCCTCCCACCCCAACCCATCCCCTCCCCTCCCACCCCAACTCATCCCCTCCCCTCCCACCCCAAACATTCCCCTCCAACCCCAACCCATCCCCTCCCCTCCCACCCCAACTCATCCCCTCCCCTCCCCTCCCACCCCAACTCATCCCCTCCCCTCCCACCCCAACCCATCCCCTCCCCTCCCACCCCAACTCATCCCCTCCCCTCCCACCCCAACTCATCCCCTCCCCTCCCACCCCAACTCATCCCCTCCCCTCCCACCCCAACTCATCCCCTCCCCTCCAACCCCAACCCATCCCCTCCCCTCCAACCCCAACCCATCCCCTCCCCTCCAACCCCAACCCATCCCCTCCCCTCCCACCCCAAACATTCCCCTCCAACCCCAACCCATCCCCTCCCCTCCCACCCCAACTCATCCCCTCCCCTCCCCTCCCACCCCAACTCATCCCCTCCCCTCCCACCCCAACCCATCCCCTCCCCTCCCACCCCAACTCATCCCCTCCCCTCCCACCCCAACTCATCCCCTCCCCTCCCACCCCAACTCATCCCCTCCCCTCC
>NC_136271.1:10005463-10112963 GCF_964187855.1 Myxine glutinosa
CCCACCCCAACTCATCCCCTCCCCTCCCACCCCAACCCATCCCCTCCCCTCCCACCCCATCCCCTCCCCTCCCCACCCCAACTCATCCCCTCCCCTCCACCCCAACTCATCCCCTCCCCTCCACCCCAACCCATCCCCTCCCTCCCACCCCAACCCATCCCCTCCCTCCCACCCAACCATCCCACCCCTCCCCCCTCCCCCACCCAACTCATCCCTCCCTCCCACCCCAACCCATCCCCTCCCACCCCAACCCATCCCCTCCCCTCCCACCCCAACCCATCCCCTCCCCTCCCACCCCAACTCATCCCCTCCCCTCCCACCCACCATCCCTCACCCAACCATCCCTCCCTCCCACCCAACCATCCCTCCTCCCACCCCAACCCATCCCTCCCCTCCCACCCCAACTCATCCCTCCCCTCCCACCCCAACTCATCCCCTCCCTCCCACCCCAACCATCCCCTCCCTCCACCCCAACCATCCCCTCCCTCCCACCCCAACTCATCCCTCCCTCCCACCCCAACTCATCCCCTCCCCTCCCACCCAACCATCCCCCCTCCCACCCCAACTCATCCCCTCCCACCCCAACTCATCCCCTCCCCTCCCACCCCAACCCAGCCTCCCCTCCCACCCAACTCATCCCCTCCCCTCCCACCCCAACTCATCCCCTCCCCTCCACCCCAACTCATCCCTCCCTCCAACCCCAACCCATCCCCTCCCCTCCCACCTCAAACATCCCCTCCAACCCCAACCCATCCCTCCCTCCATCCCAACTCATCCCCTCCCCTCCCACCCCAACTCATCCCCTCCCCTCCCACCCCAACCCATCCCCTCCCACCCCAACCCATCCCTCCCCTCCACCCCATCCCCTCCCTCCCACCCCAACTCATCCCCTCCCCTTCTACCCCAACCCATCCCTCCTCTCCCACCCCAACTCATCCCCTCCCTCCCACCCCAACCCATCCCCTCCCCTCCAACCCCAACCCATCCCCTCCCCTCCACCCCAACCCATCCCTCCCCTCCCACCCCAACCCATCCCTCCCCTCCCACCCCAACCATCCCCTCCACCCAACCCATCCCTCCCTCCACCCAACCATCCCCTCCCCTCCCACCCCAACCCATCCCTCCCCTCCCACCCCAACTCATCCCTCCCCTCCCATCCCCAAACATTCCCCTCAACCCATCCCTCCCTCCCAACTCATCCCTCCCTCCCCTCCCACCCAACTCATCCCCTCCCCTCCCACCCCAACCCATCCCTCCCCTCCCACCCCAACTCATCCCCTCCCCTCCCACCCCAACTCATCCCCTCCCCTCCCACCCCAACTCATCCCCTCCCCTCCCACCCCAACTCATCCCCTCCCCTCCAACCCCAACCCATCCCCTCCCCTCCAACCCCAACCCATCCCCTCCCCTCCAACCCCAACCCATCCCCTCCCCTCCCACCCCAAACATTCCCCTCCAACCCCAACCCATCCCTCCCCTCCCACCCCAACTCATCCCCTCCCCTCCCACCCCAACTCATCCCCTCCCCTCCCACCCCAACCCATCCCTCCCCTCCCACCCCAACTCATCCCCTCCCCTCCCACCCCAACTCATCCCCTCCCCTCCCACCCCAACTCATCCCCTCCCCTCCCACCCCAACTCATCCCCTCCCCTCCAACCCCAACCCATCCCCTCCCCTCCCACCCAAACATTCCCTCCAACCCCAACCCATCCCCTCCCTCCCACCCCAACTCATCCCCTCCCCTCCCACCCCAACCCATCCCCTCCCCTCCCACCCCAACTCATCCCCTCCCCTCCCACCCCAACTCATCCCCTCCCCTCCACCCCAACTCATCCCCTCCCCTCCAACCCCAACTCATCCCCTCCCCTCCCACCCCAACTCATCCCCTCCCCTCCCACCCCAACTCATCCCCTCCCCTCCAACCCCAACCCATCCCCTCCCCTCCAACCCCAACCCATCCCCTCCCCTCCAACCCCAACCCATCCCTCCCCTCCCACCCCAAACATTCCCTCCAACCCCAACCCATCCCCTCCCCTCCCACCCCAACTCATCCCCTCCCCTCCCACCCCAACTCATCCCTCCCCTCCCACCCCAACCCATCCCCTCCCCTCCCACCCCAACTCATCCCTCCCCTCCCACCCCAACTCATCCCCTCCCCTCCCACCCAACTCATCCCCTCCCCTCCCACCCCAACTCATCCCCTCCCCTCCAACCCCACCCATCCCCTCCCTCCCACCCCAAACATTCCCCTCCAACCCCAACCCATCCCCTCCCCTCCCACCCCAACTCATCCCCTCCCCTCCCACCCCAACCCATCCCCTCCCCTCCCACCCCAACTCATCCCCTCCCCTCCCACCCCAACTCATCCCCTCCCCTCCCACCCCAACTCATCCCCTCCCCTCCAACCCCAACCCATCCGCTCCCCTCCCACCTCAAACATTCCCCTCCAACCCCAACCCATCCCCTCCCCTCCCACCCCAAACATTCCCCTCCAACCCCAACCCATCCCCTCCCCTCCCACCCCAACTCATCCCCTCCCCTCCCACCCCAACTCATCCCCTCCCCTCCCACCCATCCCTCCCACCCCAACCCATCCCCTCCCACCCCAACCCATCCCCTCCCCTCCCACCCCAACTCATCCCCTCCCCTTCTACCCCAACCCATCCCCTCCCCTCCCACCCCAACTCATCCCTCCCCTCCCACCCCAACCCATCCCCTCCCCTCCCACCCCAACCCATCCCCTCCCCTCCCACCCCAACCCATCCCTCCCCTCCCACCCCAACCCATCCCCTCCCCTCCCACCCCAACCCATCCCCTCCCACCCCAACTCATCCCCTCCCCTCCCACCCCAACCATCCCCTCCCCTCCCACCCCAACCCATCCCCTCCCCTCCCACCCCAACCCATCCCCTCCCCTCCCACCCCAACTCATCCCCTCCCCTTCTACCCCAACTCATCCCCTCCCCTCCCACCCCAACTCATCCCCTCCCCTCCCACCACAACCCATCCCCTCCCCTCCCACCCCAACTCATCCCCTCCCCTCCCACCCCAACCCATCCCCTCCCACCCCAACTCATCCCCTCCCCTCCCACCCCAACCCATCCCCTCCCCTCCCACCCCAACCCATCCCCTCCCCTCCCACCCCAACCCATCCCCTCCCCTCCCACCCAACCCATCCCCTCCCCTCCCACCCCAACTCATCCCCTCCCCTCCCACCCCAACTCATCCCCTCCCCTCCCACCCCAACCCATCCCCTCCCACCCCAACCCATCCCCTCCCCTCCCACCCCAACCCATCCCCTCCCCTCCCACCCCAACTCATCCCCTCCCCTTCTACCCCAACTCATCCCCTCCCCTCCCACCCCAACTCATCCCCTCCCCTCCCACCCCAACTCATCCCCTCCCCTCCCACCCCAACTCATCCCCTCCCCTCCCACCACAACCCATCCCCTCCCACCCCAACTCATCCCCTCCCCTCCCACCCCAACCCATCCCCTCCCTCCCACCCCAACCCATCCCCTCCCCTCCCACCCCAACCCATCCCCTCCCCTCCCACCCCAACCCATCCCCTCCCACCCCAACCCATCCCCTCCCCTCCCACCCCAACTCATCCCCTCCCCTCCCACCCCAACTCATCCCCTCCCCTCCCACCCCAACCCATCCCCTCCCCTCCCACCCCAACTCATCCCCTCCCCTCCCACCCCAACTCATCCCCTCCCCTCCCACCCGAACTCATCCCCTCCCCTCCCACCCCAACTCATTCCCTCCCCTCCCACCCCAACTCATCCCCTCCCTCCCACCCCAACTCATCCCCTCCCCTCCCACCCCAACTCATCCCCTCCCCTCCCACCCCAACTCATCCCCTCCCCTCCCACCCCAACCCATCCCCTCCCACCCCAACCCATCCCCTCCCCTCCCACCCCAACCCATCCCCTCCCCTCCCACCCCAACTCATCCCCTCCCCTTCTACCCCAACTCATCCCCTCCCCTCCCACCCCAACTCATCCCCTCCCTCCCACCCCAACTCATCCCCTCCCCTCCCACCCCAACTCATCCCCTCCCCTCCCACCACAACCCATCCCCTCCCACCCCAACTCATCCCCTCCCCTCCCACCCCAACCCATCCCCTCCCTCCCACCCCAACCCATCCCCTCCCCTCCCACCCCAACCCATCCCCTCCCCTCCCACCCCAACCCATCCCCTCCCACCCCAACCCATCCCCTCCCCTCCCACCCCAACTCATCCCCTCCCCTCCCACCCCAACTCATCCCCTCCCCTCCCACCCCAACCCATCCCCTCCCCTCCCACCCCAACTCATCCCCTCCCCTCCCACCCCAACTCATCCCCTCCCCTCCCACCCGAACTCATCCCCTCCCCTCCCACCCCAACTCATTCCCTCCCCTCCCACCCCAACTCATCCCCTCCCCTCCCACCCCAACTCATCCCCTCCCCTCCCACCCCAACCCATCCCCTCCCCTCCCACCCCAACCCCTCCCCTCCCACCCCAACTCATCCCCTCCCCTCCCACCCAAACCCATCCCCTCCCCTCCCACCCTAACTCATCCCCTCCCACCAAAAATTTTTTTTCCGTTTCCCACCTTTATAAAATTATTTTGCGATACCTCGATGACGCACACCATCCTCCTACCCCCACGTAAAATACCTGTAATAATGTCATCACTTCGTGCAACTGCAGGACGTCAGCAAGCAACGTTTTTAACTGCAAGATCTCATTTGTGATATACATTTGTGATCTCATTTGTGATCAAATGTATTTTAGTTTTTATTTCAACAGATGAAATTTGCATGAACAGCACATGAAATATTTTAAGAAAACAGGAAACGTGGGGTATCAAAGAGAGGCCAGATTGGGACTTGTCTTCACGATTTTTCCTCACCTTCGATGAAAGGAGAAAATAAATCCTCGTCTGCGCAGCAGCATCCGGAAATTGGGTTGAGCCAGTCGATGAAGTCATCAACCCAGGACGAAGCAGGAATGTCGAGGTAAGAGCTACACAATGAGGAGAGAGAGGGAGGTATATATGCCAAAATCAAATTTTTGGCATTGTGAGGTTTCGGAGAAAATGATGTCCAATTTCTTTTCCTTTAATCCAATATGGCTGCCATACAATGCGACCTATGACGTCAGAGTTAAAACCACCTTTAGAGGCCATTTTTCCCCGCAAAGCGGGGGTTGGCCTTTTTCGGGGACCGTGGTTGTTGTTGTTTTTTGGTCCCCTTTTTGAAGCAATGTTTTGCGGCCGGATGCCCTTCCTGCCGCCAACCCTGTTTGTCACCTTTTACGACAAGCAGGGAATTACCAGTGAACTGGTACTCAATTAGCCGACCTCGGAAGGATGACAGGCTGAGTCAACCCCCCTGGCGTTAATTCAGCGATCGACCGGATTTCGAACCCAGGATCCTTGGTATATCCTAAGCCGGCACCCTAGCCGCTAGCCCAACACCAGGGTCTGCCCAAAAGTTAGCAATAAAATATTCTCCATTGGGAGTCCCTCCTATGTTTAAAGTTTCGCATCGATCGGACAAGCAGTTGCACGAAAAACCAGTTTTAAAATGAAAATATATAGACAATTTTGAAGAAGACTACGTTTTCCATTTGTCATTTTTTCCCCAAAATTTTTTGTTGGAGACAGGGACCTTAAAATGAGCGCCGTCCAACCAACTGACCTGTTCATGTACGTGATATTTCAAAAACCTTTGAACATTAAGCTTTCATATTGTAGATATCTATTCCTCATGTCATTATCTCAATCTGATTATATCATGACTGTGATTGGCCAAGTTGTGTTGCCATGACAACCATCTCGGTAACTTGGCTTGTATACACGATATTTCAAAAACCGTTCACGATTTAGCTGTCATATTACACATATCTATTTGTCATACCACCCAAAAGGTGGGAGCCCAAGAATATCAGCTGCTTGTTATATTTGTTCCAGGTAAATCGATTTATTAGCTTTCCAATGGTGCCATTTTTCTTATTCTAATGCAGCTGGAACCGTTTAGAATAAAGCATGTTGGACATGGACACACACACACACACACACACACACACACACACACACACACACACACACACACACACACATACACAAGAAAACTTCACAAACTGGTCCATGAATCATAATCCCTCACTGAAACGGAGGTGGATACTTCGAGACCTGGGAGGACTCCGTTCCACCTTCTGAAACTCACATATGAAGATAACAATCAACGACACACACACACACACACACACACACACACACACACACACACACACACACACACACACACACACACACACACACACACAATCTCCTTTTATCTATCTATAATTCCACTAATCTCTGTGTGTGTGTGTGTGTGTGTGTGTGTGTGTCTGTGTGTGTGTGTGTTTGTCTGTGACCGCTGTTTCTCGACAACCACGGGTCCGATATACTTTAAACTTGCCAGGTATATTGCTGGGGACCCGAGGATGTGCCTTTTCAAGGTTTGAAATTAATCGGACAAGTACTTACCGAGCTATGGGTGGCGATTTAGCCGTTCGCCGTTCGATTTGGCGTTGCGAATGGACCAAACCATTGCATGTAAATAGAGGGGGGGGTTCTGTGGTCGTTGCGAATGGACCAAACCATTCATGTAAATAGAGGGGGGGGGGGGGTTCTGTGGTCGTTACTGCCACGTGGTTTCAAAGTTTTTTTTTGTTGTTGTTGTTTGCACGCATGTTTTTTTGCACCCACGTACGGGCACGCCCTAGGATGTTTACACACACACACCCCTACACAAATTTTTTTTTTTTTTTTTTTTTGGCAAGGAACGGGCACCCACGTACGGGCACGTCCTAGCTTATATATAGTACGGGCATGCCCTAGTTATTAGAAAAGTAGAAACTTTGTTTATTTATTTAACTCATTACCAAGACATGAGGAGACATTGGTGTGTCTTCATGTGAAATACATGGTATATGGGATTTTATATGGGATTTAAACACTGATTTAGTTTAATCATAAGTCAGGGGATCTGATGAGAACACCAATAGGCCAGTTTAAAAAAAACTGAAATTCATGAAGGTAATATGTGGCAGATGGAAAAAAAACTAAATAACTAGAACGCCACTCAGTAGAGCGCATACTCCCGCCGTGGGTCAAGTTGGAATAGTACGATTTCACAAAAGTTTGAGGGAGTAGTTCAGTGACAACACAAGACAAGACAACACAAGACAGACACTGCACAGATATATATTTAGAATGTATAGAAGATAATGTAAAAAAAAAAACAAGGCAATTTCACTTACATTTTCGGATTCAGCGTTCAATTCTATATAAGTGAGTGTATTTTGAGGCATGTGTGACTTCAAATAAAATTGTAAGCCTGGAAAACGTTCGTTTCATTCCTTAGGGATACAACATGTAAACCTGGCCCAAACGTGAAAACAAAACTCGCTCGTTTTAAGTCGTACAAGCTAATGCGAACACTCATTCTTCTGGGAAGAATCCCGTGCACATGCCGGTCACACTTATAACTCACCTAAGTCTTTATAAGTTCATCAAATACTGACACCGCGATTGACATTCGCTGAGGTAAGTGTTGATGTCTCTTCTGAGGTTTAAAAAAAAAAAAAAGTTTTAAAGCATTATACGTATCAAACGATACATTTTATGAAACGGGGAAACCGAATACACACTTTGGTGGTTTTAAAATGACAGAATATGTCTTTATTATAAATTAAAAAATGAACATTGAAGACGACGCTGCTAAAAAAAAAATACACCGCTCTAACGCATAACCACGAGTTTAAACTACATTTACAACAAATATGAAAACTATTTTCAAATCACAATGTTAAATATAGAATATATAGAAGATAATGTTAAAAAAATAATGAGCCCTATCTTCCAATGGTAAAAAATCCTTCAAAAAAATCCTGGATCCGGAATAATATCCTGAGCTTCACCAAAAACTAATCAATTCTTCCTTATCCCAAGGGCAATAATCCCACCAACTTTCATCCAAATCCGTTCAGAACTTTTCCAGATATCTTGTTCACGAACACACGAACACACACACACACACACACACCGACGGACACGATCGAATGCATTACTCCCTGGTGGGAGTAACTACACGGGTTTTACAAAATACAAAACGAGCAAAATGAAATGAACAGTGAATGAGTGGTGCGACCTCAGCATTTAAACATCATCACTTGTACGAGTACACAGGGCTGGCAGGATGGCCTACTCATGGTACACACGCCTCTGAGCCATCCAGGCCTGAGTTAAAATCTCAGCCGAGCTACTAACTGTCCTGTTATCCTGTTAACTGTCCTGTTAGGAGATCCTGTTATCTCCCAGGTAAGAAGATGCACCAATGGGTGTGCCGTCCCTCGGATGGACATTGAAGTGGGTGTACCATCTACCAACATTAGTTCGTGGACGTTGAAGATCCCACGGTGTCCTTCGTGAAGAGTTGGCGAGTTATCGCCGGCATCCTTAATAAATTACAAATCCCTGCCCTAACCTACAGGGGGCGTTGCATCAGCGACACAGCCATGCCCACCTCAGCCAATAAATGCCACTCAAGCCTTGCGCTGCATGGGAAAAAGAAGAAGAAGAAGACTTGTACACCTTACCGATTGGAAAAGTCACAGGCGAACTGTATTTTCTGCATCATCGAGTTCTCGTCACAACCCACACTGGAACACACCGCGTTCATCCCTGCTTCAGTGGTGAAGTTGTATCCACTTGTCGTGACGAAGTATGTGGGCATTCCGACTTCAAGGTACTTGTTCATGGTATTTAAAAAGGTCAACATGTAAGAATCCTGTTGAGGAAAGATTGAAGGACGATTATTATTGTCTCCCGTCGCACCGCGGAGCGAAAGGGGGACTATGGTTTTACCCTCCGTCTGTGTGTCCGTCCGTCCGTCCGTCCGTCCGTGCGTGCGTGCGGGCGGGCGTGCGGGCAGGCGTGCGTGCGTGCGTGCGTGCGTGCGTAAGCGAAGGACCGCATTCGAATTTGGTGTGTGGGTGCAACCCACGTCAAAATCCAAGATGGCCACCACCATGTATGTCTGATGCCATGTATGTCTGAACCTTGTGAGCGGAATATCTTGAAAAACAAGCGAAGTACCAACTTATAATCTGGTGTGTGGGTGTATCTAGGCATAAGGAAGAACCCTATTGAAAATTGGGTCGCCACGTCAAAATTCAAGATGGCCACCACCATATATATGTCTGAACCTTGTGAGCGAAATATCTTGAAAAATAAGCGAAGTACCAACTTCTAATCTGGTGCGTGGGTGTATCTCGGCATAAGGAAGAACCCTATTGAAAATTGGGTCGCCACGTCAAAATCCAAGATGGCCACCACCATATATATGTCTGAACCTTGTGAGCGAAATATCTTGAAAAACAAGCGAAGTACCAACTTCTAATCTGGTGTGTGGGTGTATCTCGGCATAAGGAAGAACGCTATTTAAAATTGGGTCGCCACGTCAAAATCCAAGATGGCCACCGCCATGTATGTCTGAACCTTGTGAGCGAAATATCTTGAAAAACAAGCGAAGTACCAACTTCTAATCTGGTGTGTGGGTGTATCTAGGCATAAGGAAGAACGCTATTGAAAATTGGGTCGCCACGTCAAAATCCAAGATGGCCACCTCCATGTATGTCTGAACCTTGTGAGCGAAATATCATATCATAGCATGTTTTCTGCGTCTTCCACTTTGTCAACTCACATCACTTCCCCGACGGGGGACCTAGGCGTAACGCTTGTTTTAAATATAAACCATTTGTATTGATTAGCGTGTTGATCGATTTAATGTAAGGGGGCATCCATTTATTACATAGGCATTGGGTCAACGGATACAGAGTGTATACAGGTGAATGTGGTGGGGGGAGAAAATAATGTGTTGGAGGTGTAGCACACATACAATTCTCAAATATCATTTTGTTTTTCTTTTGTAATTTCTCCCTGATTTTTAACCTTTTTACAACTCTCTCCAAAAATGGTCAATTTTTTCGGTTAATGAAGCCTTTTTTTATCCCATTGTACAAAAATTAATGTAAAATGGGATACGTAAGTGTGTTCATCAAATGACTGGCCATTAACATTGTTCTTCTGATATAACTCTTTTGAAGGTGCGTTCTTCCATTGCAGGTAAGTGATGATGGTTCCCAGAGCCTGAGCTTTGATCATAACTAATCGATGTTCCATCGTCTTTGCAGAGCGTTGGCACTGCCGGAGCAGTCTGTTTATTAACAAAGGTCATTCTGGGTGGTTTACCATTGCATTCCCAGGAGGCAGTCAGAGAAGGAATTTGTAATTTGTTAACGGTCCTGTCCTGGCGATAACTCGCCTACTCTTCGTAAAGGACACTGAGGGGATCTTTAACGTCCACCAACGACTAATTCTGGGAGATGGCTTCTCCTCGTTAACGTCCTTTCAGTTATGATAGGAATCCTTAAAAATGAGTTAACTTTTAAAATCCTGGTGTTATCGAATTGTTTTTAAGTTTGTAGTCGTATGTTGGAGTGTTTTTGGGGCAAAATAAGAAAGTCTGAAATGATAAATTTAAGTCATTGCAAACTTTGAACTCTTTAATGAAATTGTTCTGTAAGTTTTCCCATTACTTGTAAAAAAAAAATCAATCCCCCATTTAGTTTTCTGCTCGGAGGTAAAATTGTCCTGGCAATTTGAAGCGGTGTATAAATTATTTAGAATAATGAAAGAGAAAGTGTGTGTGTGTGTGTGTGTGTGTGTGTGTGTGTGTGTGTGTGTGTGTGTGTGTGTGTGTGTGTGTGTGTGTGTGTGTGTATATGTATATATATATATATATATATATGGATATATATATATACGTATATATATATATATATATATATATGTGTGTGTGTATGTGTGTATGTCAGTCAGTGTGTCTCCTCCATAACTCCAAGACCATGAAATCTAGCAGCCCAAAACTTTGCATGCATACGAAGGGAACTCCAAGGGAGCGCATGAACAAAAACTCGGTGTTGAGGTACATTTAAACACCCCATTGAATATAATTAATGGCCTTGTGAAATTAAAACAAACACAGGCCTTAGCCTTGGTTGGCCCGCTCTGCATTGCAGGGGTCTTAATCCACCATATTTTGGCCTCCTGAAAAAGCCTTGGCAAGTTTTCCACGATGATCTCTCCTGGACTAACTAAAGTATATAATTGAAATATGATTTGGGATTTGAGGATCGGATCTCGTGGAGTAAATAACTGTTGAAATCTGGACAGAAATCTGAATTTGCTAAGAAATTAGCAATGTTTTTGTTTTTGCTGGTGTGTCCCAATACCAATCGGCTTTCTATCACTTGCCAAGCCAGCCGCTCCTCATCAACCGTTTCATTGGAGTGCTTGCTTGAGTGCTTAAGTCGCTTGGCGAGTGCTCTACAAGCTGCTTGGCTGTTTGTTTGCAAGCTGTGGTGATACACGGCAAAAGTACCTGCACTGTCCCTCTGCTAAAAGTAACCAAAAATACATCGATCGACGTACAATGTTCAAAAAAACATTTTTAAATATTTGAAAAAAAATGTCGATATTTTGGGGGATTAAAAACAAAAAACAAAAAAGAAAACCCTATATAGTCCCTAAGCCTTTTTGATTAATGACAGTTATATACAAGTACACATACACATAAATAAATACAAAACAATTACCAGACATTTGAACACAAATAATCAAACAATTCAGAGTCAATCAGACAATTCCGGAAGTGGTCGACGTTGGTGGTAAGTTTTCTTCTTCTTCCTGAACATCATCAAACTTAACTCAGAAATGTGATCAACGGCACATTCACGAGCACATATTCAACGAAAAGCATTTAATTCAGCTTCTAAGGTGATACCAGTACAGTATTTACCACACGTAGAATGTAAAAACACCAGTACAGTATTTACCACACGGAGAATATAAAAACACCAATACAGTTTTTACCACATGGAGAATGTAAAATTACCAGTACAGTTTTTACCACATGGAGAATATAAAAACACCAATACAGTTTTTACCACATGGAGAATGTAAAATTACCAGTACAGTTTTTACCACATGGAGAATGTAAAAACACCAATAGAGTTTTTACCACATGGAGAATGTAAAATTACCAGTACAGTTTTTACCACACGGAGAATATAAAAACACCAATAGAGTTTTTACCACATGGAGAATGTAAAATTACCAGTACAGTTTTTACCACATGGAGAATATAAAAACACCAATAGAGTTTTTACCACATGGAGAATGTAAAATTACCAGTACAGTTTTTACCACATGGAGAATGTAAAAACACCAATAGAGTTTTTACCACATGGAGAATGTAAAATTACCAGTACAGTTTTTACCACATGGAGAATGTAAAAACACCAAGAGTTTTTACCACATGGAGAATGTAAAATTACCAGTACAGTTTTTACCACACGTAGAATGTAAAAACACCAGTACAGTATTTACCACACGGAGAATATAAAAACACCAATACAGTTTTTACCACACGGAGAATGTAAAAACACCAATACAGTTTTTACCACATGGAGAATGTAAAATTACCAGTACAGTTTTTACTACATGGAGAATGTAAAATTACCAGTGCAGTATTTACCACACGGAGAATGTAAAAACACCAGCACAGTATTTACCACACGGAGAATGTAAAAACACCAGTACAGTATTTACCACACGGAGAATGTAAAAACACCAATGCAGTTTTTTCCACATGGAGAATGTAAAAACACCAATACAGTTTTTACCACATGGAGAATGTAAAAACACCAATACAGTATTTAACACATGGAGAATGTAAAAATACCAATACAGTATTTACGACATGGAGAATGTAAAAACACCAGTACAGTATTTACTACATGGAGAATGTAAAATACCAGTACAGTATTTACTACATGGAGAATGTAAAATACCAGTACAGTATTTACTACATGGAGAATGTAAAATACCAGTACAGTATTTACTACATGGAGAATGTAAAATACCAGTACAGTATTTACTACATGGAGAATGTAAAATACCAGTACAGTATTTACTACATGGAGAATGTAAAAATACCAGGACAGTATTTACCACACGGAGAATGTAAAATACCAGTACAGTATTTACTACATGGAGAATGTAAAATTACCAGTGCAGTATTTACCACACGGAGAATGTAAAAACACCAGCACAGTATTTACCACACGGAGAATGTAAAAACACCAGTACAGTATTTACCACACGGAGAATGTAAAAACACCAATGCAGTTTTTTCCACATGGAGAATGTAAAAACACCAATACAGTTTTTACCACATGGAGAATGTAAAAACACCAATACAGTATTTAACACATGGAGAATGTAAAAATACCAATACAGTATTTACGACATGGAGAATGTAAAAACACCAGTACAGTATTTACTACATGGAGAATGTAAAATACCAGTACAGTATTTACTACATGGAGAATGTAAAATACCAGTACAGTATTTACTACATGGAGAATGTAAAATACCAGTACAGTATTTACTACATGGAGAATGTAAAATACCAGTACAGTATTTACTACATGGAGAATGTAAAATACCAGTACAGTATTTACTACATGGAGAATGTAAAAATACCAGGACAGTATTTACTACATGGACAATGTAAAAACACCAATACAGTATTTACCACATGGAGAATGTAAAAACACCAATACAGTATTTACTACATGGAGAATGTAAAAACACCAGTACAGTATTTACTACATGGAGAATGTAAAAAATACCAG
The DNA here is from genome assembly GCF_964187855.1 of Myxine glutinosa. Classification (NCBI taxonomy): domain Eukaryota; kingdom Metazoa; phylum Chordata; class Myxini; order Myxiniformes; family Myxinidae; genus Myxine; species Myxine glutinosa. Next base: position 10,019,261 of record NC_136271.1, read on the forward strand.
TACAGTTTTTACCACATGGAGAATGTAAAAACACCAGTACAGTATTTACCACACGGAGAATGTAAAAACACCAGTACAGTATTTACTATATGGAGAATGTAAAAACACCAGTACAGTATTTACCACATGGAGAATAAAAACACCAGTACAATTTTCACCACATGGAGAATGTAAAAATCCAAAGAACCTCGTCATCCCAGCCTCAAATGGGGAAACTGCAAATGTTGTACATCCCAAGGCTCTGCAATAATACACTGAGGTCATGAAGATGACTGAAGGTGAAATGATGATTTGATATTTGTGATGGATTCTGATTTGGATGTAATTGGTTTTCCATTATATTTTCCCTCATTTCAAATCTGTTAATGTTTCTTTTTCGCTTGAGCAACGCCGGATACTCCAACTCTAAACACTTATATACTTTACTGGGGGTACAAATACAAATACAACTTTGTCTGCGGAGTATCACAGGCTATGTGGCCGCGACCTCATTCGGGGATGTGGGAGACCAGGAGAGGGGCGTAAATTCTCCATGTAAATGTGTACGGTGGATCGTGTCTATGTAAACGTGTAAGCTGGAGATCCATATACGAGCATTTGATGGTGAAAATTAAGAGTCCATAGTGTCTTTTGCAAAGAGTACGTGATTTATCACCGCCACCCTGGCCTGATTCCAAATATTTGGCCGAATTTTTAGGGACGCTGCATCAGCAGCTCGGCTGCAACTCAGCAACGATGTTCCCATCGAGCCACATTCCTCATAATATAACGTTGGTGTAATCTCCTTTCGATAATGACGACTTCTGCTGGCAGAAAGTTATGTTTGTTTTTTGGATTGTAGTGTAGGTTTGCTCGGGTATGTTTGTGTGCATACATGTGTGTTTGTGATTTGAGAACAGTAGGCACATATCAGTGTGAATTCAAATGGATGAGGATTCGTTTGGTGAGGGTTGTGGAGAGATTGGTCTTAATGTGGTGTAATTTTCCAGGAACCTTGGGTAAGGCGAGTTGTTGGTCCAGTCCTACTTTGACATGAAACATGAGCACGAGGCACGCAAAGAAGCAGAACATGAAGACCACCATCTGCAAGAAGCAAAACAAATTGGTTAACGCTCCCAGCACATCAACAACACCAGAACGTTCACTTGGAGTTAACTTTTTTGTTGGTTATCACATGTTAGCATGTTTGTAGTACTGGTTTAAACCAGGAAGCTTCCTCTTTGAAGATATTCAAAAGCACTAAGGAACCATTTGTACAAATAATGGGAAAAGGTGGATTGGTAAATTGAGAAAATAAAATGTGAGAAAAAGGAAAAGACCACCACCAAAAGAGGCATGACTATGGACCACCACCAACAAAAGAGGCATGACTATGGACCACCAACAAAGGAGGCATGACTATGGACCACCACCAAAGGAGATATGACTATGGACAACCACCAAAGGAGGCATGAATATGGACTACCACCAAAAGAGGCATGACTATGGACCACCACCAAAAGAGGCATGACTATGGACCACCACCAAAGGAGGCATGACTGTGGACCACCACCAAAGGAGGCATGACTATGGACCACCACCAAAGGAGGCATGAATATGGACCACCACCAAAAGAGGCATGACTATGAACCACCACAAAAGGAGATACGACTATGGACCACCACCAAAAGACGCATGAATATGGACCACCACCAAAAGAGGCATGACTATGAACCACCACCAAAAGAGGCATGACTATGGACCACCACAAAAGAAGATACAACTATGGACCACCACCAAAAGAGGCATGACTATGGACCACCACCAAAAGAGGCATGACTATGGACCACCACCAAAGGAGGCATGACTATGGACCACCACCAAAGGAGGCATGACTATGGACCACCACCAAAGGAGATATGACTATGGACAACCACCAAAAGAAGCATGAATATGGTCCACCACCAAAAGAGGCATGACTATGAACCACCACCAAAAGAGGCATGACTATGGACCACCACAAAAGGAGATACGACTATGGACCACCACCAAAAGACGCATGAATATGGACGACCACCAAAAGAGGCATGCCTATGGACCACCAACAAAGGAGATATGACTATGAACCACCACCAAAAAGTGGTTTTATATGGATTTTAAAATGGGTTTACAAATTAGCATTAACACCAGTCCTGAATAGCACTGTTTCTGTCTTAATAGTTTAATATCAAGTCAAATAGACAATTAAAAACATGTGAAAACTATAACAGCACGCGAAGAGCTCATAATCTCGCCTCACGTGCTCGTTGTGAACAAAAAGAGTAAAATACCATCGCTAACTGCACACGCCACTATTATGGCCCAAATACCCATATCATCCCTGCACCCTATTATGTCACATGCATTGCCATTATCCATAGATTTATTGATCATTGATTATTAGGATGTTTAATAGTCAGGGCCCTTAGGGATATTTTGGGGCCGTTTGGTTCAAATTCTTCCAAAAGCACCAAATTTGGCCCAGATGTTGCCCATGCCATACTCTTTCGATTTTTGACGGGCGCCAAGAAGGGCCCCCCCCACCCCCCCGGGGGCCCCATATTGGCGAAATACTAAATGGCCGCCACCCGGATTAGAGGAAAATCAGTTAAATAACCAAAAGGGTTGGAATCATGTATGATACCACTTTTCAGGGGTTTTCGAGGTCGAGGAATCCAATTATGATGTTATTTTGATGATTCGAGGTCAAGGTCAACCCTCAAGGTCATCTTAAAGGTCATTTTTGAGTCAAACATGTCGGTTTTTGAGTTTTTTTGTCAAGATTTACGCGAGGTTCACCATTTTATGTTTCTGGGTTGGGCAATCGAACTCTGACCTTATTTTTGACATTTAAAGGAAATATTTACATGTCTACTTCCTAATTTTCAGGCATATGCAGTTCATCAGTCTAATTACAAAGGCACGGATTTTTATGTTTTATGAACTGTATGCCATATCCTTGTGTTTAATTTTTGTGCGATCATGATCCGGGTTCATGTATACATGATTGTATACATGTCATAAATATGACGTCATAGGTCATGTGACCTGGTGGCCATATTGGATTTTATGAAAACCTTAAAAATGGATCCCTGCCTTCATTTTTCGATCGATTCATTTTGAACTTTGACCACTTATAGTACGCCATGTGATTGGATGCATATCCTAATTATGACGTCATAGGTCAGGTGACATGGCGGGAAGGACCGGTATGGTCCCGGGATCATACCGCCCTTGGCGCCCGTCAAAAATCGAAAGAGTATGGCATGGGCAACATCTGCGCCAAATTTGATTCTTTTGGAAGAATTTGGACCAAAATATCCCTAAGGGCCCTGACTATAACCACTGTTGTACACATTAAAGCTAAATTGTATCAATGAAGGTGAATATTAAATAAATTTTCAAACTATATTCCCAATGACGAGTCAATCATATGTATGAAGTTTGTTAAGCACATCTATGACGTCATCGATCTGTTAAGCGGTTCTGGAGAAGAAGATTTTTTACGTTTTCATTTTCAATCTAATATGGCTACTAGACCAATGACGTCATCGATTTAATTATTCAGTCACATCGGGTCGTAGATCAGATGTATGGAGTTTCAGATTTTTCGGACAAGGATTTCGATTCAACCAATTATGGCTGGAACATCACTTCACAAATGATGTCATCATTATCCCCCTTATACACCCCACGGGGAGCTACTCTGTTGTGATTTGGTTCACGTTTTAGCAATCCAGTAGGGGCGCAATGTATGTCTCGATATACCTGCAAAATAATAAATGAAATGAAATGGGGAGTTTATGACATACGCCAGGTTTCAATTAATTTTCATTAAGCAGTTTCAGAGAGGGTGTCCAATTTTTACGGTGTCACCCATAGGGCAGTGCCGTCTGGAACAGCGTCTGTATGTATGTATGTATGTATGTATGTATGAAACATATGTATTTTTTTTTCGATGACATCATCGTTCACGTGCTTCAGCAGCCATATTTTTACAGTGTAGCCTGCAAGACAATGCCATCTGGAACAGTGTTTGTCTGTCCGTCTGGTGTATGTATGGATGTCCCTCACAAACGTCCACCAATCAGAGCTGAGGATCTGGTCACATGACAGGGGTACAGCAGATCCTCCACTCAGATCCAAGCCCGACTACGCCATTGTTAGACCATCAGTCTTGTTTTCTTTTAATCCAATATGGCTGCCATACCATGTGACCTTCGACGTACTTAGGGTTATCAATAAAATATTCTCCATGGGGACTCCCCCTTATAATAATAATAATTCATTTATTTTGTATAGCGCTTTTCCAGAAGCCCAAAGGCGCTTTGACAGAGTGGAAAACATAATGCATAACAATACATGAAAACAACAATTGCAAAAAGACAAGAATCAAGAAAACAAACAGCAGCGATATACGGCATATATATAAGACAAGAATCAAAAAGACAAGACAAGAATCAATAGGGAAATATTTAAAGCAAAAGGAGGGAGAAGGAGAAGAGATAGTCAGGGGTTAAATGCTGTGGGTTGAATGTTGAATGCAGCGTTGAACAGGTGGGTCTTTAGTGATGTTTTGAATGTGGTGAGTGAGGAGGAGTCTCTGATGGTGTGAGGTAGTGAGTTCCAGAGGGTGGGAGCAGCGATGGAAAAGGCCCTGTCCCCCCAGGATCTGAATTTGGTCCGGATGGAGGGGGTCAGGAGGTTGGTACCAGCAGAGCGGAGGTTGCGGGTGGGAGTGTGTCTGGAGAGGAGGTCAGCCAGGTAGGATGGGGCCAGGTTATGGAGGGCTTTGTATGTCAAGAGGAGGATTTTGTACTGGATTCTCTGGGGGATGGGGAGTTTAAATTTTTATGTTTATGTTTCTTCTATGTTTATTTCTATGTTTCCTTCTATGTTTCTCCCTTCTATGTTTAAAATATTCTCCATGGGGACTCCCCCTTCTATGTTAAAAATATTCTCCATGGGGACTCCCCCTTCTATGTTTAAAATATTCTCCATGGGGACTCCCCCTTCTATGTTTAAAATATTCTCCATGGCGACTCCCCCTTCTATGTTTAAAATTTTCTCCATGGGGACTCCCCCTTCTATGTTTAAAATATTCTCCATGGGGACTCCCCCTTCTATGTTTAAAATATTCTCCATGGGGACGCCCCCTTCTATGTTTAAAATATTGTCCATGGGGACTCCCCCTTCTATGTTTAAAATATTCTCCATGGGGACTCCCCCTTCTATGTTTAAAATATTCTCCATGGGGACTCCCCCTTCTATGTTTAAAATATTCTCCATGGGGGCGCCCCCTTCTATGTTTAAAATATTCTCCATGGGGACTCCCTCTTCTATGTTCAAAATATTCTCCATGGGGACTCCCCCTTCTATGTTTAAAATATTCTCCATGGGGACTCCCCCTTCGATGTTTAAAATATTCTCCATGGGGACTCCCCTTTCTATGTTTAAAATATTGTCCATGGGGACTCCCCTTTCTATGTTTAAAATATTCTCCATGGGGACGCCCCCTTCTATGTTTAAAATATTCTCCATGGGGAAGCCCCCTTCTATGTTTAAAATATTCTCCATGGGGACTCCCCCTTCGATGTTTAAAATATTATCCATGGGGACTCCCCCTTCTATGTTTAAAATATTCTCCACGGGGACTCCCCCTTCTATGTTTAAAATATTCTCCATGGGGACTCCCCCTTCTATGTTCAAAATATTCTCCATGGGGACTCCCCCTTCGATGTTTAAAATATTCTCCATGGGGACTCCCCCTTCCATGTTCAAAATATTCTCCATGGGGACTCCCCCTTCGATGTTTAAAATATTCTCCATGGGGACTCCCCCTTCTATGTTTAAAATATTCTCCATGGGGACTCCCCTTTCTATGTTTAAAATATTCTCCATGGGGACTCCCCCTTCTATGTTTAAAATATTGTCCATGGGGACTCCCCCTTCTATGTTTAAAATATTCTCCATGGGGACTCCCCCTTCTATGTTCAAAATATTCTCCATGGGGACTCCCCCTTCCATGTTTAAAATATTCTCCATGGGGACTCCCCCTTCCATGTTTAAAATATTCTCCATGGGGACTCCCCCTTCTATGTTTAAAATATTCTCCATGGGGACTCCCCCTTCTATGTTTAAAATATTCTCCATGGGGACTCCCCTTTCTATGTTTAAAATATTCTCCATGGGGACTCCCCCTTCTATGTTTAAAATATTGTCCATGGGGACTCCCCCTTCTATGTTTAAAATATTGTCCATGGGGACTCCCCCTTCTATGTTCAAAATATTCTCCATGGGGACTCCCCCTTCCATGTTTAAAATATTCTCCATGGGGACTCCCCCTTCTATGATTAAAATATTCTCCATGGGGACTCCCCCTTCTATGTTTAAAATATTCTCCATGGGGACGCCCCCTTCTATGTTTAAAATATTCTCCATGGGGACTCCCCCTTCTATGTTTAAAATATTCTCCATGGGGACTCCCCCTTCTATGATTAAAATATTCTCCATGGGGACTCCCCCTTCTATGTTTAAAGTTTTATATCAATCGGACAAGCGGTTGCAAAGAAAACCATTTTTTAAAGCGAAAAATATATAGACACATGAATACAAACTCTCACACACACACACACACACACACACACACACACACACACACACACACACACACACACACACACACACACACACACACGTCACAATAGTCTCGCGACCTCTTTGAGACGAGAGACTAAAAATACCCCTGACCTTAAGACAAAACATCACCTTGAATTCAAGGGAGTTTCAAACAAACAATCAAAAAACTCTACTGTAAAGATATAAAGAAGAAAAGGATGAGTAAAAAGTAGACGTGATGATGAAGTGGTTTCTTGGCATGCTGGGTGGTTTGCATTGCCTTCCCAACAGTAGTCTGGGAAGAAATTTGGAATTTGTTTTAGGTGCTGGAGATAGTTCACCTACTCTTCACTAAGGACATCGTGGGACCTTTATCGTCCACCAACTAATTGTGGCAGACGGTAAGTGCTGTTTAATGCCAATATGAGGGACGGCACACACATTCATGCTTTGCCCTGCTTGTGAAACACCAGAATGGAAGTTTTCAGCTTGGTGGAGATTCAAATCCAGGTTACACAGCCCACAGGCAAATGGCGACACATCTAGGCCATCCTACCGGACCCTAAAGTAGTAAACGAGGATGAAAAAGTATAGACAGAAAAAAAAATTAAAAAAAATAAGGAAGAAAGGCGACGAAACAATAAATGTTTTACAGCCTTGCGTATCATTATGCAGCATGGACTAAGCGTTAATTAATATAGGAAAAAATCCTCAACCAAAAGGAATCGTCAATACAGGGAGGGATCACCACCCCAAAAAATCCCAAGGGGAATGCTTGAAATCATCACATTGACATTGCTGTTTCTGATATTATTGCTTCATCAGATTATAAAGGAGGGGAGGGGTGTAAGTGAGAGGGAAGAGGAGATGAGGAGGCCAATGGAGTTAGGAACATGGAGAGAAAGTTTTTCACACACCTGAATCTGAATGATCATTTTAATTGATGAAATTTTGCACACCTAACATGTGGATGGCACCAAATGTGTGTGTATTTCAGCTGGGGTGACGTCAGCACAATCAAACACCGTTTTGGCCCGAACGGGCCCTCATCGGTTGTGTGTGCAGAATCACTGGTGTGCGTACCACGATGGTGCGGATCAGTGGATGCAGCAGAAACGGTGCATAGTATTTCCTCATCAAGGGAAGTAGGAATCCCTCATTCCTCTTCTTCTTTGGGGGTACCGCAGGCTTCGCACAGCAGCAAACGTCCAGTCTGTTGTCCTAAAGTAAGGACGCACACACGCACACAGTGTAAATATCCAGTTAAATGCGACCCGCGTTGAAGAAAAAAATCAGTGTAAAAATTGTCTCAACACACTGAGCATGTTGCATTGTGGGTAATGTTTGCACACCTCTTCCCGTTGTGCATCCAGGGACACCAGAGCCACGAAGGCTGACACTTGCAATAAAAAGTCGAATAGCAAAGCAAGTGCGGCGTATAAAGCAAAGGTTTTGACAGCAGGCATCCTGGTGAGTGCTCCTGTGTTAGGGTCAGAGCGAATGGGGGGCATCAAATAAAGGAAGGAGGGAATAGAAGAACTTCAATCATTCTGTGACATTAAATACTGCTCAACTGGCTTCATGGTCAGAGCAAATATTTTAAACAGGCAAGTACCCTCCACACCTCACCACCACGTAATTCAAAACACCTCACCACCACGTAATTCAAAACACCTCACCACCACGTAATTCAAAACACCTCACCACCACGTAATTCAAAACACCTCATCACCATCTAATTCAAAAACACCTCACCACCACGTAATTCAAAACACCTCACCACCACGTAATTCAAAACACCTCATCACCATCTAATTCAAAACACCTCACCACCACGTAATTCAAAACACCTCACCACCAAGTCATTAAAAAACACCTCACCACCACGTAATTCAAAACACCTCACCACCAAGTCATTAAAAAACACCTCACCACCACGTCATTTAAAAACACCTCACCACCACATAATTCAAAACACCTCATCACCATCTAATTCAAAACACCTCACCACCACGTAATTCAAAACACCTCATCACCATCTAATTCAAAACCTCACCACCACGTAATTCAAAACACACCACCACGTCATTTAAAAACACCTCAGCACCACATAATTCAAAACACCTCATCACCATCTAATTCAAAACACCTCACCACCACATCATTAAAAAACACCTCACCACGTAGTTCAAAACACCTCACCACCACGTCATTAAAAAACACCTCACCACCACGTCATTTAAAAACACCTCACCACCACGTAATTCAAAACACCTCACCACCAAGTCATTAAAAAACACCTCACCACCACGTAATTCAAAACACCTCACCACCAAGTCATTAAAAAACACCTCACCACCACGTCATTTAAAAACACCTCACCACCACATAATTCAAAACACCTCATCACCATCTAATTCAAAACACCTCACCACCACGTCATTAAAAAACACCTCACCACCACGTAATTCAAAACACCTCATCAGCATCTAATTCAAAACACCTCACCACCACGTAATTCAAAACACACCACCACGTCATTTAAAAACACCTCAGCACCACATAATTCAAAACACCTCATCAACATCTAATTCAAAACACCTCACCACCACGTCATTAAAAAACACCTCACCACGTAGTTCAAAACACCTCACCACCACGTCATTAAAAAACACCTCACCACCACGTCATTTAAAAACACCTCACCACACAGTAATTCAAAACACCTCATCACCAACTAATTCAAAACACCTCATCACCAACTAATTCAAAACACCTCATCACCAACTAATTCAAAACACCTCTGCACCAACTAATTCAAAACACCTCATCACCAACTAATTCAAAACACCTCATCATCAACTAATTCAAAACACCTCATCACCAACTAATTCAAAACACCTCATCACCACGTCATTTAAAAACACCTCACCACCAAGTAATTCAAAACACTCACCACCAAGTAATTCAAAACACCTCATCACCAACTAATTCAAAACACCTCACCACCAAGTAATTCAAAACACCTCACCACCACATAATTAAAAACACCTCACCACCATGTGATTTAAAAACACAACACCACGTCATTTAAAAACACCTCACCACCACATAATTGAAAATACCTCACCACCACGTGATTCAAAACCACCACCACGTTATTAAAAACACTTCACAACCACGGAAACAAAAGTTTGAGGGAGTCGTTAAGTGACAACACAAACACTGCCCAGATGTGTCGATATCTATCTATAATTCCAGTAATCTCTGTGTGTCTGTGTGTGTGTGTGTGTGTGTGTGTGTGTGTTTGTCTGTGACCGCTGTTTCTCGACAACTACCAGTCCGATATACTTGAAACTTGCCAGGTATATTGCTGGGGACCCGAGGATGTGCCTTTTCAAGGTTTGAAATTAATCGGACAAGTGGTTCCCAAGGTATGGTCACCGTACTCGCAAGCCGTTCGCTTTGGCTTTGCGAATGGACCAAACCATTTCATGTAAATAGAGGGGGGGGGGGGGGTTCTACCGTACTCGCAAGCCGTTCGCTTTGGCTTTGCGAATGGACCAAACCATTTCATGTAAATAGAGGGGGGGGTTCTGTGGTCGTTACTGCCACGTGGTTTCAAAGTTTTTTTTTGTTGTTGTTGTTTGCACGCATGTTTTTTTGCACCCACGTACGGGCACGCCCTAGTCTATCTATAATTCCAGTAATCTCTGTGTGTATGTGTGTGTGTCTCTGTGTGTGTTTGTCTGTGACCGCTGTTTCTCGACAACCACGGGTCCGATCTAATTGAAACTTGCCAGATATATTGCTGGGGACCTGAGGATGTGCCTTTTCAAGGTTTGAAATTAATCGGACAAGTGGTTCCCAAGGTATGGTCACCGTACTCGCAAGCCGTTCGCTTTGGCTTTGCGAATGGACCAAACCATTTCATGTAAATAGAGGGGGGGGGGGGGGGGGTTCTACCGTACTCGCAAGCCGTTCGCTTTGGCTTTGCGAATGGACCAAACCATTTCATGTAAATAGAGGGGGGGGGGGGGTTCTGTGGTCGTTACTGCCACGTGGTTTCAAAGTTTTTTTTTGTTGTTGTTGTTTGCACGCATGTTTTTTTGCACCCACGTACGGGCACGCCCTAGAATAGATAAATGACTGTACCCGAGTTGCCATTTTGTCATGGTTTAAACCAATCATAATTCAAACAATTATTTTGCACAAATGTATTTGTAAAATACGTGATATCACATTTTATAAACAATTGAAGTTGAAAACTTAAGTTGAAAAAAAAAAATTCCCAGAAAAAATTCCAATTAAAAAAAAAAAAACATTGGGAAATTTTTCAACAAAAATACCCTTAGGACATACCGACGGGAGAGATATGTGCATACCCGCAGTTTGGTACGATTTCACAAAAGTTTGAGGGAGTAGTTCAGTGACAAGACAACACAGACACTCCACAGATATAAATATATATATACAGTCACGTGAAAAAGTAAGTACACCCCATGTAAAGTTTTGACTTTTTCAACATATTTCAACATACAGCTATTTGATCTTCATTTCAACAATATTGATAGATAAAGGTGATATAATATAACAAATATCATGAAACATTTACATTTTGTAGTCTATTGTATAATTTAAATAAACATAAATGCAAATTTCGCATGTGGAAAAAGTAAGTACACCCTTGGCTCTAATAGGTGGTATTGCCCCCTTTGGCAGAAACAACCTCAAGTAGGCGTTTCTTATAACTGTCTACCAGTCTCTGATATCGACTGGGAGAAATTTTTGCCCACTCCTCCATGCAGAATTCTTTCAGCTGTGCGATGTTTGAGGGGTTTCTTGCATGCACAGCGCGTTTCAAATCCCCCCACAACATCTCGATGGGATTTAGATCCGGGCTTTGACATGGCCATTCCAGAACCCTCCATTTCTTTCGTTTCAGCTATTCCTTGGTGGATTTACTGGTATGTTCAGGGTCATTGTCATGTTGCAAGGTCCACCTTCGGTTGAACTTCAACTTTCCGACAGATGGCCTCACATTATCCTCAAGCACCCTCTGGTACAATGAAGAATTCATAGTGGATTCTATGATGGTGAGCGGCCCAGGCCCTGATGCAGCAAAGCTGCCCCAAACCACAATATTTCCACCACCATGCTTTACAGTTGGTATCAGGTTCTTGTGGTCAAATGCTGTCTTTGGTTTTCGCCAAACATGTCTTCTGGTACTGTGGCCAAATAGCCCTACCTTTGACTCATCTGTCCAGAGCACATTGTTCCAGAAGTGCTGGTCTTTGCCTAGGTGTTTATTGGCAAACTTTAGTCTTGCCCTGATGTTCTTTCTGGACAGCAAAGGTTTCCTCCTGGCACACCTCCCATGTAGATCAAATTTATGCAGCCTCTTTCTAATGGTAGACTCGTGCACTTTGACATCAACAGTGGCAAGAGCTACCTGTAGGTCCCGTGATGACATTCTGGGGTTCTTAGAGACTTCTTTCAGCATCTTGCGGTCTGCTCTCGGGCTGAACTTGCTCGGGTGTCCTGGCCTGAACAAGTTGGCAGTTGTTTGGAATCTTCTCCACTTGTAGATGATCTTCCGGACAGTCGAATGATTGATTTCAAATTGTATGGAGATCTTTTTAAATCCATTCCCAGACTCGTTGGCATCAATAACCTTCTTTCTGAAGGCCTCAGAGAGCTATTTTGATCTAGGCATGGTGACGCTGCACACACACTTCAACAACAAAGAGCAAACCAAACTAAATGTCTGAGGTTTAAATAAGACATGTTCCTCCAAGATCCTCTCTAACGATGTTCTAATCATTTGCACCTGAGCTGGTGCACCTGATTCTAATTTTAGGTATTTGAAGTAGTGATAAATGTTGGGGTGTACTTACTTTTTCCACATGCGAAATTTGCATTTATGTTTATTTAAATTATACAATGGACTACAAAATGTAAATGTTTCATGATATTTGTTATATTATATCACCTTTATCTATCAATATTGTTGAAATGAAGATCAAATAGCTGTATGTTGAAATATGTTGAAAAAGTCAAAACTTTACATGGGGTGTACCTACTTTTTCACGTGACTGTATATATATATATATATATATATATATATATATATATATATATATATATATATATATATATATATATATATATACAGTATATTCTTGATTCGATGTCCCACACTGTTACAAAGCATCAGTGCTCCCAAACCAGTGTCTTGACAAGGGTTATACTCGTTGGTTTGCCATTGCCTCCCAGCAGTAGTTAGGGCAGCAATTTGTAATTTGGCCAGGGTGCTGGCGACAGCTAGCCTACTTTTTGTGAAGGATACCATGGTAACTTTAACTCGTCTACATGCTGTATAAAACAAAGCTTTCAGAATCATTGGAATCTCCCGCGATGAAGCTGATCTTGAGGGACTTTCACTCTCTCACTCCAGGCAGGTTGGTGGTCTTTCTGTCTTCCGCCGACTCCTCTCCAGCCTTGCTCCCACTGCTGTCTGTCCCCCAAATATTCCTACAGGTTGCACAAGAGCTGCCAGCAAACCTCTTCTGGTGAAACTGCCAAAATCAAGACTCTCTGCTCACCTTCACTCCTTCATTCCTCTTTTCTCCCGCCTCTGGAACAAACTCCCTCACTCCCTTCAATCCCACTTCTCCCTCCAGCTCTTTAAAACAGCTGTTCACCACCATCTCTTATCTTCCGCCATCCAAAACCTTGATCTTTTCTCCCCCCGTTAAAACACCCCAAATCCGCATTCCTAAAATTCCTGGTAGTGTCCAAAACTATATCGGATTTTGTCGAACCACGAACTCTACCATTTGGTGAAGTTTCATGAAGGTCGGTTTAAAATTGTGACCTGTGGGCAAGTATAAGTGAGCGGACAGACAAACAAACACACACAAACACACACACAAAAAGAAAAAGACACAAACCGTTGTGATCAACATACTTGTAAAAAAAATATATATATATTTTGCCAAGTAACAAATGGTCAGACAAACGGACAGACAGGGTTAAAAACATAACCTCCATCCACCTTTGGTGGCGAAGGTAATAAACACGTCTTGGCGACGGTCTGCGGTCTCTGATGGCTCTTTCTTGTTTATTTGTTTTTCTTGCTATTCACCCTCAACAAGGCCGAGAGCCACTAAATGTGTAGGGTGTGGGAGTTGTCCTGTATCAAATGCAAGGACGAAAGGAATAGATTTTGGTGAAGATCCGGATTCGGATCCGGGTACTAGAAATTTTGAAGTGATTCTTCACCTTTGGGAGATGGGACCAAAAACGATACATAGCAGGATATCTCAAAAAGTTGTGGATGGATTTGGACGAAACTTGTTGGACATGTTGGGTGTGTAACAAAGAAGAATCGATTCCATTTTGGTGAAGATCTGGATCCGGATCCAGCTGGTAGAGTTTTTAAGTGATGCTTCACCATCGAGTGATGTGGCCAACCAGGCAGAGGTATGCTCTCTACTGAGTGCCGCTCTAGTTAGCTGCTGTGTTTGCGTGGTTTGTTGACAATGTAGATTTATGTTAAATCCAATATGGCTGTCGAACCACGTGACTGATGACATCATCAATTTTATTCTCCCACACAATCTTTGTGTAGATCACGTTCAAGAAATTTCAAACTGATCGGATGAAGAGCTCTACTTGGCTAATTATGACATCATAATGAAAGAACTGATGACATCATCATTAACATATCTTATTCCCAATGGGGAGTACTTGACAATAAGCCACGTTTCAATTTTTTCCATGGAGCAGTTTCGGAGATATAGAGGTGCAATGCTTTCCGTTTTTTCCAAGATGGCGCCCGTACCACGTGGCCCATGGAATCAAAATTATCATTAAAACGTCTACAGGAGGACGCACTCCTATGGTGAAAATTTTGTGTCAATCGCACCAACGGTTGCAGAGAAAAGCATACTCGCGTTCTGTGCAGACAAAAAAACAGACAGACAGACAAACGGACGGACCCAAATGCAATACTCTTTCCTCTGGCGAGGGTAAAAATATTGGTTCACGAGTTATCAAGTGATCACTATATTCGTCATGTGTGTGTGTGTGTCTGTCTGTCCGCAGCATAACTACCCGATGATATCATCCGATCTTGATGAAACTTGGGTGGGAGCTTGATATCATGATCTAGTTGTGTCCTGCGTAGAGTGGGTGTATTGCGCCCATTGTGGGCGGAGCCACGCCCGAAAAAGATGTCTTTTTAGGGGGTAATCGATTTCAAGCTACATCTTCTCCGAGGGGTTTGGTGGAATCTGACAGGGGTTTCGGTATTTGCTTAGGCCAATGTCATGTGTCTAGCTCCACGGAGCTCGATTTTTCATTTTCGCCCCAAGGTCAAGGTCACAAGGTCACGACATTTAGAAAAGTCGATTTTTGATGGTTTTATTACATTGTTCGCTTCCTGATAGGGTGAAATGTCGTACATGATCTTATATTATCACATACATCATGAAATACAAGTTTTCCAACAAATTTCAGAATCTTCGACCTTTGATCTTTGAAGGTCACAAAGGTCAAATTTTCAAAGTTGTCGGAATCGAACCAAATTTTCGGTATTGTGTAGCTAACTAACCTCATAACTGATTATACATTATTTTCTATCTCATTTCAAGGTCAGTAACCTTCGTTTTGACATTTCAAGGTCACAAAGGTCAAATTTTCAAAGTTGTCAGAATCGAACCGAATTTTCGAAATCGAACCGAAGAGTACCGCTCGCTCGTGAACCATCGTCGTCTCCTGACTTGTGGACATTATTGTTACCAACGAAATCAAAGAGGTAACGAAAGCGTCAATGTTATTCAAACCTAAGGGAATGCTAAAGAACATCATAGGCATACACATGTGACTCATCAGGTCTGTTTTTGTGCAGGCAGGTCCTGCCAGACTTGCCCAGGAAGAAGCAAATGGCTTCCGATAAACTGCACAACAACATGCTTGGTGCCACATTGCCAAGTACTCGTGCAATATGTTCCTCACGAGTCTCCCCATTTTTCCTTGACGCACGCTGCAGGTAAAAGATCGGTCTGGATTATTACCTGTTTATCAATAACTTTGATTATCATTTGCAGTCTTCATATTGTTAAAATTGTTTTCTCTCTTACTTTACCTGGTACTCAAGCACAAAGATGAAGATGTTGTCTGCTCCGACAGCAAGTACAAGGAAAGGTACAACCTCAATGATTATGAGCGAGGAAGGGATGCCCGCATAGGCGTATACACCCATAGAAGCAAACACAGCTCCCAACACGACCAATACACCGCCCAATCCCAGTGTTATTTTGGAGTCCACCTGGAGAAGAGAATGGTACAAAATAAAAAAAATAGAAGATGGAATGCTTTTCATTCGAAATTATTCTTAAATGTCGTCTTAATTGTGCTCATTCCCAAATGCTGTTCTGTATCTAATAATAATAATAATAATAATAATAATAATGATTATTATTATTATTATTATTATCATAACAATAAAATAAATGAAACACACAGGAGGAGGTAACATGGCCAAACGTGCTCGTGCCGTAACCACATCAAAATAACATAATCTATCAATTCTTCTACAACAGGCCTTTCTTATGTTTAACTTAAAGTAACTTAAAATCCACCCCCTTTTGCAAGTAACATCGCTACACTGCTACCGGTAGCTTCTCATCTGATCGTGTGCTTGTGAACGTCAACATCTCCCTGACCATTCTCAGAGAGCTGTCTCATGCTGGCGATTTTGGTAGGTCACTGAAGCAGATTGGCAGGGATTGCAAGCAGCCGTCTCTCTTCAGGACTGGTTTCCCATATCTCCTGCTTCTGATGTTAACTCGGCATGGGAATTCTTCCACAGAAACCTGCTCTCTCTCTCTCTCATGCACAGATTAATCCCATCTTATCTTCAATGATCCTACCCTTCATCCCACCCATGGTACATTGAATTGTGTGGTGAGGCAGTTGCTCTGAAACAACTTGTATTCTCTTTCTGGAAAACAAATCTGATCATTCCACAAATCCTACAAGTGTGTGTCCACTCTTAGGAGAGCCAAAAAATAATGTCTGTCCGACCTCAAGAATGAACTTTCAAACCTCTCCCTCCCTCCCTCCCTCTCCCTCCCTCTCCCTCCCTCCCTCTCCCTCCCTCCCTCCCTCTCTCTCTCTCCCTCCCTCTCTCTCTCTCTCTCTCTCTCTCTCTCTCTCTCTCTCTCTCTCTCTCTCTCTCTCTCTCTCTCTCTAAAACCTTCTGACAACTTGTTCAGTCAGTCTCTGGTGTATACTCTCCTTCAACCACATCGCTCTTCAAATGGCAACAGCTGACTTCACTCGTGAGAAGGCTGAATGATTCATTTTCTTGTTTGCTTCCAAATTGTGTGTCCCCACTCCCTCGCTCTCAGTACCCGTCCTTTCCTGTCATTCCCAATTGCTCCTGGACTCGCGGTCTTTTGCACCTGAAAATGTGGAGAAGTTTCTGGCAGCCCTCGACTCTGATTCTACAACTGGACCAGGCGGCATCAGCTCACGTGTCATAAAATCCTGCTCTGCTGTTCATGCACTTCTTCTCTGCTCTTTTCACCCTGTCATTTGCACTAGGTCATCTTACATCTGCATATAAATCTTCCAACACCACTACATGACATAAAAGGTGCAAAAACTGATCCCCTTAACTACAGTCCAATCAGCTTACTTCCAATTAATCAGTAAGGTCATGGAATCCATTATGGCAGTTGACATGAAACCCTTCCTTTTCTCCAACAACCTCATATCAGATCATCAATTTGGTTTCAGACCAGATCACTCCACCTTCAACAACTCAACCAGCAATGGATGGAGAATTTCAATGTCAGACATGAGATCATGGCCGTCTCTCTGGACATATCTCATGCTTTTGATATGGTCTGGCATCCTGCCTTGCTCTCCAAACTCTCGATCTATGGCATCCAAGGCCAACTCCACACATGGCCTACTGACTTCCTCTACACTTGTAGTCAATGTGTGGCACTCAACGGAATCCTTTCATATACTCTCTTGTCAAAGCCGGAGTGCCTTAAAGCAGTGTACTCGGCCCAGTCCTATTCCTGATCTTCATCAATGATCTCTCTGACTCTCGAAAATCCTCTTTATCCATTTGCTGATGACTGCAACCTCTGCCGTGGCATCCCTCATCCTTCACACAGGCAGGCAGTAGCCTCTTCCCTCACTTTAGATCTTGACAAAATCACAAGCCAATCAAATACTTGGAATATTTATTGTATGTCATTCAATCCAGACAAATGTAACACACAAACTCCCTCTCTTTCCCTCCAAAAGGACCGTTTAGACACTCAAACTCCTGGTTCAGACACCATCAGCCATGATCTTTCTTGGGCAAATCAAATTTCAATATTGGCCTCCAAAGCCAGCCTCCAACTGGGCATCGTACAAAGTCCTTCCTTGACACATCTAAACTCCAATCCATCCACAACGCCTTCATCTGCAACTTGATGGAGTAATGCTCTCCCCTCTGGGCTGACTCCCCTGCCTCACATCTTGTCTAGCTTGATGCTGTGGAAACTAAGGATTCTTGGAATGAATTCTAAGGATTATGACCTCATAATTAAGGCACCAATCACGTTATTGTTAACAAAACGTATTCACCATGCGGAGTTCTTTACAATGAGCCACGTTTCAATTTTTTTTGCATGAAACATTTTCGGGGATATAGAGGTGCAACGTTTCTTGTTTTTTCCAAGATGGCACCTGCACCACGTGACCTACATCATAATTATCATTAAAAATTCCACAGTAGGAGGCGCTCATATGGAGAGGATTTCGTGTCCATCAGACCAACAGTTGCAGAGGAAAAAAAAAATTGATACTGATCGGATCAAGCGTTGTACTTGTCGAATTATGACGTCATAATGAAGGCACCAATGGCATCATCATTAACATATCTTATTCCCTATGGGGAGTACTTGACAATGAGCCACGCTTCAATTTTTTCCATGGAGCGGTTTCGGAGATATAGAGACACAACGCTTTTCTACGATGATGTCCGTACCATGAGACCTATGACATCATAATTATCACTAAAAAAAAATTACACCGAAGGAGGCACTCCTATGTTGAATATTTCGTGTCAATCAGACCAACGGTTGCTGGGAAAATGTATTTTAAAAATGCAGACACACACTTACGACACGTGTACAAATGATCACTTAGCCCCACTTTTCGCTTCGTGAGCGCAGGGTAATTATGGACTTATCGACATAGTTGGGTTTCTGAACCTGAGGTCACATCATAATGAAGGAAGGACTCAATATCACTAAACAGTCCAACCTAGAATAACCTTTCATGGCGATCCCTCAGCTGCAATAACATCTCCACTTGTGGAGAGTGGAAGGAATCACTGAAACTGGTTAAGGAAGATGGTTGGTTTAGGAAAGGTTAATGGGGAAGAAAAGATGGTGGCTCATAATTGTGAATGAGAAGTGATGGCTATGCAATGCTTGTTTGATAGAACACAAAGTTACCGAAATGTCATATCAATTGACGTATCATCATTTCTTGTGTCAGGGGAGTTTGTTGCTTACCAGGATGCGGCTGCAAGATGAATATTCACCCAGTGCAAGCGTGATGTATAGAAATATGACCACATAGCTGATCGCAAATATAGGCATGTCTTTTGATGTTGATCGATTGATTTCGTCTTCAAGGGAGCGCTACAAAGAAAAAAAAAAAAAAACATCAGGGCCATCAAACAAACAACCTCCAATCAGGACCATCAAAAAAACATCCTCCAATCAGGACCATCAAAAAAACGTCCTCCAATCAGGACCATCAAAAAAACGTCCTCCAATCAGGACCATCAAACAAACATCCTCCAATCAGGTCCATCAAAAAACATCCTCCAATCAGGACCATCAAAAAAACATCCTCCAATCAGGACCATCAAACAAACATCCTCCAATCAAGACCATCAAAAAAACATCCTCCAATCAGGACCATCAAAAAAACATCCTCCAATCAGGACCATCAAACAAACATTCTCCAATCAGGACCATCAAAAAAACATCCTCCAATCAGGACCATCAAAAAAACATCCTCCAATCAGGACCATCAAAAAAACATCCACCAATCAGGACCATCAAACAAACATCCTCCAATCAGCACAATCAAACAAACTTCCTCCAATCAGGACCATCAAACAAACATCCTCCAATCAGGACCATCAAACAAACATCCTCCAATCAGCACAATCAAACAAACTTCCTCCAATCAGGACCATCAAACAAACATCCTCCAATCAGGACCATCAAAAAAACATCCTCCAATCAGGACCATCAAACAAACATCCTCCAATCAGGACCATCAAACAAACATCCTCCAATCAGGACCATCAAACAAACATCCTCCAATCAGGACCATCAAACAAACATCCTCCAATCAGGACCATCAAACAAACATCCTCCAATCAGGACCCATCAAACAAACATCCTCCAATCAGGACCATCAAACAAACATCCTCCAATCAGGACCATCAAACAAACATCCTCCAATCAGGACCATCAAACAAACAACCTCCAATCAGGACCATCAAACAAACATCCTCCAATCAGGACCATCAAATAAACATCCTCCAATCAGGACCATCAAACAAACATCCTCCAATCAGGACCCATCAAACAAACATCCTCCAATCAGGACCATCAAACAAACATCCTCCAATCAGGACCATCAAACAAACATCCTCCAATCAGGACCATCAAACAAACATCCTCCAATCAGGACCATCAAACAAACATCCTCCAATCAGGACCATCAAACAAACATCCTCCAATCAGGACCATCAAACAAACATCCTCCAATCAGGACCATCAAAAAAACTTCCTCCAATCAGGACAATCAAACAAACATCCTCCAATCAGGACCATCAAACAAACATCCTCCAATCAGGACCATCAAAAAAACATCCTCCAATCAGGACCATCAAAAAAACATCCTCCAATCAGGACCATCAAACAAACATCCTCCAATCAGGACCATCAAAAAAACATCCTCCAATCAGGACCATCAAACAAACATCCTCCAATCAGGACCATCAAACAAACATCCTCCAATCAGGACCATCAAACAAACATCCTCCAATCAGGACCATCAAACAAACATCCTCCAATCAGGACCCATCAAACAAACATCCTCCAATCAGGACCATCAAACAAACATCCTCCAATCAGGACCATCAAAAAAACGTCCTCCAATCAGGACCATCAAACAAACATCCTCCAATCAGGACCATCAAAAAAACATCCTCCAATCAGGACAATCAAACAAACCTCCTCCAATCAGGACCATCAAAAAAACGTCCTCCAATCAGGACCATCAAACAAACATCCTCCAATCAGGACCATCAAAAAAACATCCTCCAATCAGGACCATCAAACAAACATCCTCCAATCAGGACCATCAAAAAAACATCCTCCAATCAGGACAATCAAACAAACATCCTCCAATCAGGACCATCAAAAAAACGTCCTCCAATCAGGACCATCAAACAAACATCCTCCAATCAGGACCATCAAAAAAACATCCTCCAATCAGGACAATCAAACAAACCTCCTCCAATCAGGACCATCAAACAAACATCCTCCAATCAGGACCATCAAAAAACATCCTCCAATCATGACCATCAAAAAAACATCCTCCAATCAGGACCATCAAACAAATATCCTCCAATCAGGACCATCAAAAAAACATCCTCCAATCAGGACCATCAAAAAAACATCCTCCAATCAGGACCATCAAAAAAACATCCGCCAATCAGGACCATCAAACAAACATCTTCCAATCAGGACCATCAAACAAACATCCTCCCATCAGGACCATCAAACAAACATCCTCCAATCAGGACCATCAAAAAAACATCCTCCAATCAGGACCATCAAACAAACCTCCTCCAATCAGGACCATCAAACAAACATCCTCCAATCAGGACCATCAAACAAACATCCTCCAATCAGGACCATCAAACAAACATCCTCCAATCAGGACCATCAAACAAACATCCTCCAATCAGGACCCATCAAACAAACATCCTCCAATCAGGACCATCAAACAAACATCCTCCAATCAGGACCATCAAACAAACATCCTCTAATCAGGACCATCAAACAAACATCCTCCAATCAGGACCCATCAAACAAACATCCTCCAATCAGGACCATCAAACAAACATCCTCCAATCAGGACCATCAAACAAACGTCCTCCAATCAGGACCATCAAACAAACATCCTCCAATCAGGACCATCAAACAAACATCCTCCAATCAGGACCATCAAAAAAACTTCCTCCAATCAGGACAATCAAACAAACATCCTCCAATCAGGACCATCAAACAAACATCCTCCAATCAGGACCATCAAACAAACTTCCTCCAATCAGGACCATCAAACAAACATCCTCCAATCAGGACCATCAAACAAACATCCTCCAATCAGGACCATCAAACAAACATCCTCTAATCAGGACCATCAAACAAACATCCTCCAATCAGGACCCATCAAACAAACATCCTCCAATCAGGACCATCAAACAAACATCCTCCAATCAGGACCATCAAACAAACATCCTCCAATCAGGACCATCAAACAAACGTCCTCCAATCAGGACCATCAAACAAACATCCTCCAATCAGGACCATCAAACAAACATCCTCCAATCAGGACCATCAAACAAACATCCTCCAATCAGGACCATCAAAAAAACTTCCTCCAATCAGGACAATCAAACAAACATCCTCCAATCAGGACCATCAAACAAACATCCTCCAATCAGGACCATCAAAAAAACATCCTCCAATCAGGACCATCAAAAAAACATCCTCCAATCAGGACCATCAAACAAACATCCTCCAATCAGGACCATCAAACAAACATCCTCCAATCAGGACCATCAAACAAACATCCTCCAATCAGGACCATCAAACAAACATCCTCCAATCAGGACCATCAAAAAAACATCCTCCAATCAGGACCATCAAACAAACATCCTCCAATCAGGACCATCAAACAAACATCCTCCAATCAGGACCATCAAACAAACATCCTCCAATCAGGACCATCAAACAAACATCCTCCAATCAGGACCCATCAAACAAACATCCTCCAATCAGGACCATCAAACAAACATCCTCCAATCAGGACCATCAAACAAACATCCTCCAATCAGGACCATCAAACAAACTTCCTCCAATCAGGACCCATCAAACAAACATCCTCCAATCAGGACCATCAAACAAACATCCTCCAATCAGGACCTTCAAACAAACAGCCTCCAATCAGGACCATCAAACAAATATCCTCCAATCAGGACCATCAAACAAACATCCTCCAATCAGGACCATCAAACAAACCTCCTCCAATCAGGACAATCAAACAAACATCCTCCAATCAGGACCATCAAACAAACATCCTCCAATCAGGACCATCAAAAAAACATCCTCCAATCAGGACTATCAAAAAAACATCCTCCAATCAGGACCATCAAAAAAACATCCTCCAATCAGGACAATCAAACAAACATCCTCCAATCAGGACCATCAAACAAACATCCTCCAATCAGGGCCATCAAACAAACATCCTCCAATCAGGTCCATGAAACAAACATCCTCCAATCAGGACCATCAAAAAAACATCCTCCAATCAGGACCATCAAAAAAACATCCTCCAATCAGGACCATCAAAAAAACGTCCTCCAATCAGGACCATCAAACAAACATCCTCCAATCAGGACCATCAAAGAAACATCCTCCAATCAGGACCATCAAACAAACATCCTCCAATCAGGACCATCAAACAAACATCCTCCAATCAGGACCATTAAACAAACATCCTCCAATCAGGACCATCAAACAAACATCCTCCAATCAGGACCATCAAACAAACATCCTCCAATCAGGACCCATCAAACAAACATCCTCCAATCAGGACCATCAAACAAACTTCCTCCAATCAGGACCATCAAACAAACATCCTCCAATCAGGACCATCAAACAAACATCCTCCAATCAGGACAATCAAACAAACATCCTCCAATCAGGACCATCAAACAAACATCCTCCAATCAGGACCATCAAACAAACATCCTCCAATCAGGACCATCAAACAAACATCCTCCAATCAGGACCATCAAACAAACATCCTCCAATCAGGACCATCAAACAAACATCCTCCAATCAGGACCATCAAACAAACATCCTCCAATCAGGACCCATCAAACAAACATCCTCCAATCAGGACCATCAAACAAACATCCTCCAATCAGGACCATCAAGCAAACATCCTCCAATCAGGACCATCAAACAAACATCCTCCAATCAGGACCATCAAACAAACATCCTCCAATCAGGACCATCAAACAAACATCCTCCAATCAGGACCATCAAACAAACATCCTCCAATCAGGACCATCAAACAAACATCCTCCAATCAGGACCATCAAACAAACATCCTCCAAACAGGACCATCAAACAAACATCCTCCAATCAGGACCATCAAACAAACACCCTCCAATCAGGACCATCAAACAAACATCCTCCAATCAGGACCATCAAACAAACATCCTCCAATCAGGACCATCAAACAAACATCCTCCAATCAGGCCCATCAAACAAACATCCTCCAATCAGGACCATCAAACAAACATCCTCCAATCAGGACCATCAAACAAACATCCTCCAATCAGGACCATCAAACAAACATCCTCCAATCAGGACCATCAAACAAACATCCTCCAATCAGGACCATCAAACAAACATCCTCCAATCAGGACCATCAAGCAAACAACCTCCAATCAGGACCATCAAACAAACATCCTCCAATCAGGCCCATCAAACAAACGTCCTCCAATCAGGACCATCAAACAAACAACCTCCAATCAGGACCATCAAACAAACATCCTCCAATCAGGACCATCAAACAAACATCCTCCAATCAGGACCATCAAACAAACATCCTCCAATCAGGACCATCAAACAAACATCCTCCAATCAGGACCATCAAACAAACATCCTCCAATCAGGACCATCAAACAAACATCCTCCAATCAGGACCATCAAGCAAACAACCTCCAATCAGGACCATCAAACAAACATCCTCCAATCAGGCCCATCAAACAAACGTCCTCCAATCAGGACCATCAAACAAACATCGTCCAATCAGGACCATCAAACAAACATTCTCCAATCACGACCATCAAACAAACATCGTCCAATCAGGACCATCAAACAAACGTCCTCCAATCAGGACCATCAAACAAACATCCTCCAATCAGGACCATCAAACAAACATCCTCCAATCAGGCCCATCAAACAAACATCCTCCAATCAGGACCATCAAACAAACATCCTCCAATCAGGCCCATCAAACAAACATCCTCCAATCAGGCCCATCAAACAAACATCCTCCAATCAGGCCCATCAAACAAACATCCTCCAATCAGGACCATGAAACAAACATCCTCCAATCAGGCCCATCAAACAAACATCCTCCAATCAGGACCATCAAACAACATCCTCCAATCAGGGCAATCAAAAAAACATCATCCAATCAGGACCATCAAAAAAACATCCTCCAATCAGGACCATCAAACAAACATCCTCCAATCAGGACCATCAAACAAATATCCTCCAATCAGGACCATCAAACAAACAACCTCCAATCAGGCCCATCAAACAAACAACCTCCAATCAGGCCCATCAAACAAACATCCTCCAATCAGGCCCATCAAACAAACAACCTCCAATCAGGACCATCAAACAAACATCCTCCAATCAGGCCCATCAAACAAACATCCTCCAATCAGGCCCATCAAACAAACATCCTCCAATCAGGACCATCAAACAAACTTTCTCTAATCAGGGCTAGCAGGGCTATTCTTATGAAGGCAGAAGTGGTTAAATGGAAAAATAAGTTTTGTTTGAACTGCAAAGCAAAAACACGGCTAGACACCAAGGTTGGTTAAAATGGATTTCTCTCGGACACTCTCTCTCTCTCTCTCTCTCTCGCCCCCTGCTGGCTGTCGGTGTGTTTGGGCGCGGCAAGATGGTGGCTATTCATGTGTGGTGAGGTACGAGCTGCTGTGCTGTTCTACTCTGTTGTCCTTTTCCACGTCGTATTTCACCTTCTCCTTCCCCCTGTTCGTTTATCTTCACATCCTTACTCTGCATTTGTGCCCCAACCCCTCCCCTTTGATCAGACCCAACACTTCGGGGCTTCGGCCTCCCCCCCTCCCCCACCCCCCTCTGCCTCCCTTTTCCCTCCTCGATTCCCCTTTTCTTATCTCGTTTGTATTTATATATTCACTCCGTGTCCTTTGTTTCCTTTCCTTTTCTGAGAGAGAGAAAGAGAGCCCGCAGCTGTTTGTGGATAACTTTTGCATTATTCGGTGGCTCATCCCGTCCTCCGGCTGATCGCTTTTTTCTCCACCAGCTGTGTTTGTTTTTCGCCTTTGAAAATCTGTCTCGGCTCATAATCAATTAATCACTGTTCGGGAGCGATATTCACCCTCCCGTCCTCGTCCCTCCCCCCTCCTCCTCGTCCCCTCCCCCCCCGTCCCTCGTCCCTCGCCCCCCGTCCCTCGTCCCTCGTCCCCCGTCCCCCGTCCCCCGCCCCTCGTCCCTCGTCCCCTGTCCCTCGCCCCCCCACCCTCGTCCCCCCTCGCCCCCCACCCTCGTCCCCCCCACCCCCCACCCTCGCTCCCCCCCCACCCCCCACCCTCGCTCCCCCCACCCCCCACCCTCGCTCCCCCCACCCTCGTCCCCCCCCCACCCCCCCCACCCTCGTCCCCCCCCCACCCCCCCCCCCCCCCACCCTCGTCCCCCCCCCACCCCCCCACCCTCGTCCCCCGTCCCCACCCTCATCCCCCGTCCCCCCCCACCCTCGTCCCCCGTCCCCCCCCCACCCTCGTCCCCCGTCCCCCCCCCTCGTCCCCCCCCCCACCCTCGTCCCCCCCCCACCCTCGTCCCCTGTCCCACCCCCACCCTCGACCCTTGTCCCCCGTCCCCCACCCTCGTTCCTTGTAAGTTATGACTTCGTTTTCGCGTTACGCGGCATATGAAGCGTTAACACGTAGACATGGCGTCGTTTGTGTCCCGCCGAACGAGGTCAGCGTCGAGGACCTCGTTATTGCTGTCGGCAACATAATCGGTATTGATAAAGTTCGTGCAGCCTCGCGAATGAACAAACGTGTCGTTATTTTCGTATCCGAGGCTGAACTGGTTCACGAGATTGTATGTACAGGATTATCGACAGATGACGGACATTTCGTACTCGTGTCCCCTCTCGACACTCCAGCCGTTAGAGTCATCATCTCGAACGTTCCTCCATTCCTGAAGAACGAGAGACTGGTCTCCGAACTATCTCGTTATGGTACTGTGGTTTCGCATGTCACGATGTTACCTTTACGTTGCCAGGACGACCGGGCTAAACATGTGATGTCTTTCAGGAGACAAGCTTATCTTGTACTTCCTCCTTCTAACGTCGAAAGAACGCTGAACATTGTTTTGAAATTCAAAATTGATAATCATGATTACCAATTATACGTAACCACTGACACCTTGAAATGTTTTGAATGTGGTAAATTCGGACACCTGAAACGCTCTTGCCCAAAAACGGCTTCGTCGAACGATGGGACAAACCACGTAAACAACAAGGATTCTTCTTCTTCTTCATCTTTTGCTTCGGCTGTGAAGGGAACATCTTCCATGTCCGGCAATGACGCTCAGCCTTCCCATCCCGATGATCCAAACAGCACAACGAACGTCGGGGATGGTTTCACCATTGTTCCGTCAAGGAAGAGAAAGACCTTTCCCGACGGTCATTTAACTCAGAAAAAGGCAGCATTTAACAATAAGCAACCTGTCGGTAACACCCCCCCACCCCCCAGTCGTGACCGATGCCACTCTACAAGGCTTACCTGGGACAAACCCTGTACCTACAGCCAACAGGTTCGGCCCCCTTTCATGTGAGGACATAGACGTTCCACATGCAGGGACTGGTTTACCTGTTAACAAATCAAATGGAATCGTCTCACCTGTTACGGACCCGGCTATTGGAAAGTCCTCTGATGATTTTGCTGAGACCACTGGTGATGAACCTGCTGAGACCACTGGTGATGAACCTGCCGAGACCATGGATGATGAACCTGCCGAGACCATTGGTGATGAACCTGCCGAGACCACTGGTGATGAACCTGCCGAGACCATTGGTGATGAACCTGCCGAGGCCACTGGTGATGGATGAACCTGCTGTCACTTTGGAAAATGTTAACCCTGAGCATGATGATGCTGAATTCCCGTCAGCAGAAAATAGCGAAACTGTCCCAGTTACTGCTCTCACTTCATCACCGGGTGAAGCTGGAATCGCAGGAATCAATATTTTGCAAGAGACTCCTATTCTGCTAGATACCGCCACACCATCGGAGGTTGTTGCAGTCGGGGGAAGCAACATCGCTGCATCTGCTGATGCTGTTTCTGTTTCACAAAATCCACAGATTATTGCTGTTATTCCTCAAAGCAATGTTCCCACGGTGGGAGAGCACACAGATGTTACAACTAGTGCAGGTCCGTGTGCCAATATTGATGACAGTAGTGACATGCAGGATTATACAAGCTTGTGTGATTCGGAAATTAAAACTGACTCTGACGAATCTGACCTGGAGGAAGCAAACAGCCAGGTGGAAGCAATGGAGAAGCCTACCAGTCTAGGTCCTACTTCCCCTGAACAAATACGACTTTTCTTGCAAAATACGTACAGGAAACGCAGTATAAACCTAACAGAATACTTTCCCGATTTACCGTCCTTCCTTGAGTGTGCTCAGGCTATTATACGCAGGCCTGACTTATTCAACTTTCGTCGGACACATTGTCACCGTTTAAGAAAATTGATCGCCAAGACGAAAAAGACTCTAAGTTAATTCATGGTGAGTTTCAAGATTGGAACAGTAAATGTCAATGGTGGTGGAAGTTCACTCCGCCAGATCCAGATCAAGCAGCTGATAAACGCAAACGGTCTCGACATAGCTTTGTTGCAGGAGACCCACGCCGTCAGATCTGTTCAGGCCCAGTGGCGACTCATTATGGATAAGGAGTGTTTCTTTAGTAACAGCTCCTCGTCTAAGGCAGGAAGCATGTTTGTCTTAGGGAAACATTTCCAACCATCCTCGCTTCAATTTGCGAATATCATTGATGGCCATCTTGCCTCTGTGACCTTCTATCTCAATCAGGTCAAGTTTACAATCCTTAATGTATATGCTCCAAGCAAAAATGGTGAGCGGATCTCCTTCTTTGCTGAACTGAGAAAGTTCCTCCAAACACTGGATCTGCAGACTTGTCTAATTATTGGTGGCGATTTTAACTGTACTGTTAATGCCTCATGCGACCGAAACGGGCCGGAACCTCAACCATGTACCGCAAAACTCTTTGCAAATATCATCGCAAAATATAATCTCCATGATGTCTGGCGCTTGCAACACCCTTCCGAACAATCCTACACATGGTGTCGTTGTTCCAACAACCACATCTCACTTGCGAGGCTTGATCGCATTTATGTAAATTCTCACCTGTTACATGGAGTTTGCAAATCTGACATCGTGCCTTCCGGTTTCTCCGATCACTTCCTAGCTCGAGCATTCGTTCAACTCTTGAAACCGTGTCCAGGGAGTTCTCACTGGAAATTCAACAATAGTTTAATAGAAGACTTCAATTTTATTCAGGCTTTTGAATCTTTCTGGACAGATCTCTTGGAACGGAAGTTAAGCTGTTCTGTTAACCCACTGGTGTGGTGGGATCTAGTAAAAACCCAAATCAAAGGTTTCTGCCAACAATACCAGAGCTTCTCAAAAAGGGCTGATTATGAAGCAAGGAAATTATTGCAATCAGAGATTTTACATCTTCAGAGGGTCACAGGACAAAATAATAATGTGCAAAGAGCCTTAACCGAAAAACAGTCTTTATTGAAAGAAATAACTGAGAGGAATGCACGTGGTGCCCTAGTTCGGATGAGGGTGCAGCACCTTAACGAGACAGACATACCAACTAAGTACTTTTTTTCCTTAGAGAAACGCCTCCCGAACAAACAGCTCTCTCAACTGCGTTTGGCAGACTCATCCATCACTTTCAACCAATCAGTTATCAAACTTTTCACAAAGGAATATTTCTCGAAAATATACTCGATGGAGCAAATAAATCCTGTCAGTGTCGCCTCTATCTCCGTAGGGCTGCCAGTGTTGTGTGAGGGTGGACGTTCCTACCTGGAGGGGCCCATTACCTTGGACGAACTTGGCGCCGCTCTGCACAGCCTTGCTGTTGGGAAAGCGCCTGGATTGGACGGACTTACAACTGAATTTTATAAGAAATTCTGGCATCTACTGGGTCCCAAACTCCTCAACACCTTGAAAGCAAGCTGCCAGCTTGGAGAGCTCCCTCAGAGTTGCCGACGGGCTATTCTCACCCTCATTCCAAAGAAAGGAGACTTGCTCTATATTAAACACTGGCGCCCAATCTCTTTGCTATGCACAGACTATAAAGTATTCTCAAAAGCCCTGGCATCGCGACTCACTCCTCATCTCTCCTCATTGTTGAAAGAAGACCAATGCTATTGTGTACCCAAGCGCTCCATCTATGACAACATCTCCCTCGTAAGAGACATGATTGAACTGTGCAAAGAAAACCCCACAGATTTGGGACTTCTTCTCCTTGATCAGGAGAAGGCCTTTGACCGCGTCGATCATCGGTACCTCTTCAAAGTGCTTGACCGGTTTGGACTTGGTCTGACCTTCATTTCTTACATTAAGATACTGTATAACAATATCTCTAGTGTGCTTAAGATAAACAATGGACTTGTTACACCCTTGCCTGTCAACAGGGGAATTCGACAAGGTTGCCCCCTCTCTGGCTTGCTCTATGCTCTCTCCATCGAACCCTTACTGGGTTATTTGCGTGCTAGACTAACCGGGGTTGGGATTTCTCATCTTGAACGGCCCATTAAGGTGCTGGCATATGCTGATGATGTGTGTGTCTTTGTGCGGAACCTCAATGACATTAACGTTGTCCGTTATTGTCTATCCGTGTTTGAAAAGGCTTCTTCAGCCAAAGTGAATTGGGAGAAAACGAGCGCCATTTGGCTTGGTCCGTCATGTCACTCGGCACCCAAACTTCCTGCTCCTCTTGCATGGGCCACTGATGGCGTGAAATACCTTGGAGTGTTCTTGGGTAATGACGCCACAGTAGCAAAGAATTGGGCTGGTCTGTTGGATCTTGCTGAAGGAAAACTGCAAAAATGGAGAAATCTGATAACACAACTGTCTTATCGTGGAAGGGTCTTGGTGATCAACAGTTTGGTGGCCTCTACCCTATGGCACAGGTTCTTTGTGCTGCACCCTCCAGTAGTGTTGCTTCAACAGCTCCAGAAGTGCTTTGTGTCTTTCTTCTGGGATGGAAAGCACTGGTTGCGACCCGAGGTCCTCAGCTTGCCACTGACCGATGGAGGCCAAGGCCTGGTTGACATAAAGAGCCGGTTAATGGCCTTTCAACTTTCGGTGGCTCTACGCATGCTGTACATGCACCCCTCTCCACCTTGGGTCGACGTCGCTCGTCGCCTTTTGCAGCAGGCGGGGAGACTAGGCTATGACCACGCTATATTCTTGATGGATCTCTCGCATCTTGATATGTCTCCCCTCTCCAGGTTTTATCAGAGTGTACTAAACGCATGGCGAACTCTAACGACAACAAGAGCTACGCATTCGTACACAAAGCAAATGTTCTTGATGGAACCTTTGTTTTACAATTCAATTTTCCATGATATGCCTGCTGATAGGTGTCTCGTTCAATGCTTTGTCGCGAAGAACATAAAATCGGTCGCCGATCTTTTAAGCCCAAATGGCAGTTGGATTGGAGCTGATGCATTGGCAAGCCTGGTTGGCGTGCGATCCTCCAGAGTTGTGGCACGTATGCTACGCTGTGTGCTTCATACCTATGTACAGCTTGCACCTAACTGGGAGCAAGTCCAAGCAGACAACGAACAAGGTGCTTCTCCTGCTACCTTTCCTGAACTTATTTGCAAGTTTTCTCTTGCCAACTCTCCTCCGTGTACCCCCTTTACATAGGATTCAATGGGTTTCCTAAACAAAAAGACCTCTATTTGGGTTGCGTAAGTTTCCTTTTGCAAGGGCAAATGACACAGCGGAGGGTTCGATGGAGAGACCTCTTACCTTGTTCCCCCCCATATTTTCCTAATTGGAAAGGATTCTATCATCCTCCTGTGCCGCCACGACATGGTGACCTCCAATGGAGACTTGCACACTGGATCCTCCCCTCTAACCACTTGCTGCACCGCTTCTCAAGTCTCCGAGCAGATGAATGTCCCTTTTGTAAAAGGCCTGAAAACCTCTTTCATATTTATGTTGAATGTCAACGGTTGGCTCCTTTATTTTTATCTTTCTTAAGAATTGTTTTGGCAGGATTGGCTTGGTTTTCAACACTTGTGTTTTCATTTATGGCTTAGACATCTCACACAAGAATATGAATGATGTGTTAGGTAATTTCCTGCTTGCACAGGCAAAAATGGCAGTGTATAAATCAAGAAAAAGAAAAGTTGATGATCTTGGAGCTAATGAGGAAAATGCCTTGTTCTTGTTTAAAAATCTTGTGACGAGCCGTGTAAAGTTAGACTTTGCCTTTTTCTCCATAACAGGCAGGCTGCCACAGTTTGAGACCAAATGGTGCGTGAAAGAAGTCATTTGTAAAATCCTGGAGAAACGTTTATTGTTTTGTGAAATGTTTTGTGCATAATTTTACTGTATTAATATTTTTTGTTTGTTTCTCTGCTTGAAATGAGAATGTGACCCCTATTTGGGGTTTTCTTTTTCTATTTTTATAATAAAAAGATACAAAAGTCAAAGTCTCTCGGACTCTCTCTCTCTCTCTCGGACTCTCTCTCACTCTCTCGGACTCTCTCTCTCGGACTCTCTCTCTCTCTCGGACTCTCTCTCTCGGACTCTCTCTCTCGGACTCTCTCTCTCGGACTCTCTCTCTCGGACTCTCTCTCTCTCGGACTCTCTCGCTCTCGGACTCCCTCTCTCTCTCTCTCTCGGACTCTCTCTATCTCGGACTCTCTCTCTCTCTCCGACTCTCTCTCTCTCTCTCTCTCTCTCTCTCTCTCTCGGACTCTCTCTCTCTCGGACTCTCTCTCTCGGACTCTCCCTCTCTCTCTCGGACGCTGTCTCTCTCTCGGACTCTGTCTCTCTCTCGGACTCTGTCTCTCTCCCTCGGACTCTCTCTCTCTCTCTCTCGGACTCTCTCTCTCTCGGACCCTCTCTCTCTCGGACTCTCTATCTGACTCTCTCTCTCGGACTCTCTCTCTCTCGGACTCTCTCTCTCGGACCCTCTCTCTCTCTCTCGGACCCTCTTTCTCTCGGACCCTCTCTCTCTCGGACCCTCTCTCTCTTGGACTCTATCTCTCTCGGACTCTCTCTCTCTCTCGGAATCTCTCTCTCGGACACCCTCTCTCTCTGACACCCTCTCTCTCTCGGACACCCTCTCTCTCTCGGACACCCTCTCTCTCTCGGACATCCTCTCTCTCTCGGACATCCTCTCTCTCTCTCGGACATCCTCTCTCTCAGACTCTCTCTCGGACACCCTCTCTCGGACACCCTCTCTCGGACACCCTCTCTCTCGGACACCCTCTCTCTCTCGGACTCTCTCTCTCGGACACCCTCTCTCTCGGACTCTCTCTCTCTCGGACACCCTCTCACTCGGACACCCTCTCTCTCTCGGTCTCTCCTCTCTCTCTCGGACTCTCTCTCTCGGACTCTCTCTCTTTCGGACACCCTCTCTCTCGGACACCCTCTCTCTCGGACACCCTCTCTCTCGGACATCCTCTCTCTCGGACATCCTCTCTCAGACTCCCTCAACCTCTCTCTCACTCAACTTCTCTCTCAGTCAACCTCTCTCTCCCTCTCTCCCAGACTCCCTCTCTCTCAGACTCCCTCTCTTTCAGACGCTCTCTCTCTCGGACTCTCTCTCTCTCGGTCACCCTCTCTCTCGGACATCCTCTCTCTCGGACACCCTCTCTCTCTCGGACTCTCTCTCTCTCTCGGACTCTCTCTCTCGGACTCTCTCTCTCTCGGACTCTCCCTCTCTCGGACTCTGTCTCTCTCTCGGACTCTCTCTCTCTCGGACTCTCTCTCTCTCGGACACCCTCTCTCTCGGACACCCGCTCTCTCGGACACCCTCTCTCTCGGACACCCTCTCTCTCTCGGACATCCTCTCTCTCTCGGACATCCTCTCTCTCTGACTCCCTCTCTCTCGGACATCCTCTCTCTCGGACACCCTCTCTCTCTCGGACACCCTCTCTCTCTCGGACTCTCTCTCTCTCTCTCGGACTCTCTCTCTCGGACTCTCTCTCTCTCGGACTCTCCCTCTCTCGGACTCTGTCTCTCTCTCAGACTCTCTCTCTCTCGGACTCTCTCTCTCTCGGACACCCTCTCTCTCAGGACACCCTCTCTCTCGGACATCCTCTCTCTCGGACAGCCTCTCTCTCAGACTCCCTCAACCTCTCTCTCACTCAACCTCTCTCTCAGTCAACCTCTCTCTCCCTCTCTCCCAGACTCCCTCTCTCTCAGACTCCCTCTCTCTCAGACTGCCTCTCTTTCAGACGCTCTCTCTCTCGGACTCTCTCTCTCTCTCGGACTCTCTCTCTCTCGGATATCCTCTCTCTCTCGGACATCTTCTCTCTCTCGGACATCCTCTCTCTCGGACATCCTCTCTCTCAGAAACCCTCTCTCTCGGACACCCTCTATCTCAGACACCCTCTCTCTCAGACTCTCTCCCTCTCTTTCAGACTCTCTCTCTCAGACTCTCTCTCCCTCTCTCAGACTCTCTTCCTCTCTCTCTCAGACTCTCTTCCTCTCTCTCTCTCTCGGACACCCTCTCAAACACCCTCTCTCTCGGACACCCTCTCTCTTGGACAGCCTCTCTCTCAGACACCCTCTCTCTCGGACACCCTCTCTCTCGAACTCCATCTCTCTCGAACTCCATCTCTCTCGAACTCAATCTCTCTCGAACTCCATCTCTTTTAGACTCCATCTCTTTTAGACTCCATCTCTTTTAGACTCCCTCTCTCTCAGACTCCCTCTCTCTCTCAGACTCTCTCTCAAGGACATCTCTCTCTCGGACACCCTCTCTCTCGGACTCTCTCTCGGACTCTCTCGCTCGGGCACCCTCTCTCTCTCTCGGACATCCTCTCTCTCAGACTCCCTCTCCCTCTCAGACTCCCTCTCTCTCTCAGACACCCTCTCTCTCAGACACCTTCTCTCTCAGACACCCTCTCTCTCGGACACCCTCTCTCTCGAACTCCATCTCTCTCGAACTCCATCTCTCTCGAACTCCATCTCTCTCGAACTCCATCTCTCTTGAACTCCATCTCTCTGGAACTCCATCTCTCTCAGACTCCCTCTCTCTCAGACTCACTCTCCCTCTCTCTCTCCCTCCCTCTCTCTCGGACACCTTCTCAAACACCCTCTCTCTCGGACACCCTCTCTCTCGGACTCTCTCTCTCTCTCAGGCCCCTCTCTCTCGGACCCCTCTCTCTCCTGGACCCCCCTCGCTCTCCTGGACCCCTCTCTCTCTCTCTCTCTCTCTCTCTCTCTCTCTCTCTCTCTCTCTCTCGGACCCTCTGTTATGGATTCGTCACTTCCGTCGTTGTGGTTTTCATCCACTGTAAGCATTTTTAGTTCCATGTACTATTCCTGGTATAGTTCGAGTGAAATGGAGATAACTGTTTTCAAAAGGTGAAAAATTAGTGTTTTAAAAGAAACCGGATCGGGAGAAACAGGAGGAAGACGAGGAGGAAGCGAAAAGCGGAGCAGGTTCGGTCGGGAAGAAAAGCCGAGCTGCTTTGAGGTCTTGAGGAGACGCTGGCGAACGTGGGTCACGAGCGACTATTGGTTTTCCCGGGAAAGGGATTCCTGTGACAGAGTCATGATCGCTGTGACAGATAAACCTGCTTGACGGGTTTTGCGGTTGATTCCGGAGAGAATCGTTGTTGAAGAGCAGGTACGCCTCCATTAAGGGCCCGTCCGCCATTTCGCCTCGCTCCCGCCATTTTGCATCGCTCCAGCCTTTTCACCTCGCTCCAGCCATTTCACCACAACCAGCCGTTAGCCTGGTTTGCGTGTGTAACGTGGATTTCGAGTGGGAATTTGTGGTCCTCCATTTGGGAGCCGCTGAATGTTCATACCCGAAGGTGTGATTCCCCAGTCGCCTTTTGGGTGCACCTTTGCGCCTCTTTGGCAGCGTTGACTGTCAGCCGACCTGGATTCTGGTCTCGATACGACATTTTTCTTGCAATCACCGGAGCGTGGATCGACTTTGGCTTGGTGCCGGGACAGAGACTTTCGGGAATGTTATTTTCGCTCATGTGAAGCACAGTGAGTTATCGAGTAAGAAACTGATGGTACTGTTACGTGGTCCCCTCGGTGAATACCTGGTCTCGGTGACCCCCGGACCGTGAGAGGAACTCCGCCAGCAAGCTGTATTATATATGCGCTTTCGCCACGCAATCCATATGAATTTCACCCAGGAGACAACTGATGTTCAAGGATATATACACAAAGAATTAAGTTAAGCACCCCCCCCCCGTTTTTTTACAACCTCGCACATTACAAGTTTGTTGTCGTCAAAACAGTGTAATATACCCATGATATTGCTATATTTTCTGGAGAAGTGATATTATGGTCACATAAAAACATAACAATCATGCCGTTTTCAATATTTTATTCTGAATAATTTAAGGTGAAATTTTTTGGGAATTTTAGGCATATTTTCACCTCAATTTAAGTATGGAGCTATAGGTCCATCACGGACAGTGTGGATGACGTTTATGTTTTCTAACGTACAGTCATTGTTCTGAGAAGACCTCTAGCGATCTTTGCGTCAATAACGTGTGTAGGACCCACGTGATCGGATCACTGACTCAACCAATCACTTTTTGTCACTTTGATCACTCAATTTCATCAATGGATAATTGCTAATGTCATACCAATCATTATTTGATCTCACATACCTTAGAATATATGCCAATGTATACATATACACAAAGAATATATATTAGGGGGTGCTTACCTTAATTCGTTGTGTAGGGGTGCTTAACTTAATTCTTTGTGTATATTTCCAATGGTAATGATACCATACAATTTCAATGACACAACCACGGAGATCTTCCCCGAGTAATCAACAATACACAACCATCAACAATTCTCAATTCACAAGCACTTCCCTATGAGTAAGATGGCCATCTTATATATGTGTGTCCCGGTGAGTACTCACAACCCCCTTTCGGTCTCTGCTCCTCACAATGTCTCTGGGCCCCTCCTGACCAAGATACTGGTCGCGTCGCCGCACTCGGGCGGTTGAACGAACCCCGGGTGGACGTTTCTCCACCGGGCAGGTATCGTACCAGGCACCGTGGCTGCAGCCCCTCGTGGCCACGCGAAGCGGGTACGGTAGAGCAAGCCAAACCCCACGCCGCTTGCAAGGCGCGTTAGGCCCCAACGTGCGACCCGCACGTGTCTGTTTAGACGGTGCCGCGAACGATGCCAGACGCGGGGTCGATGCACGGCCCCACGTCAACCTGACGTCTCCACCGGGCAGGTACACGTCCCGGTAATTCCTCTCGCCAGACAGGCTTCGGAACGCCGCTTTTCCACGCAGCGCAAGGTCGATCCCACCTTTTGTCGGAGCGGGGCGAGGAAGAAGAATACTCGTCCTTTTTTCCTCGTGTCTTTTCCTTCCGTTTCCGGTCACTTCCGTTTCCGGCCACTTGTTCAGAAGGGCTCCTGACCCTCCAATCACAACAACCCTTAATATACTACACACGGATAAGCAAAGACCTGAATGGTAATCCACATACATTCACATAAATATGTAACAGTACCATCATAGGAAGTATATGGTATTTTGGTTGTGCAATTGAAAGTATATTGTACTTGTGCTGTTATTCTTGTGTGACATTAATACAATACTTGTTTTTTGGTAATAAATCGGTTGGCGTGGTTTCACCATTGGTCATTGACACACATAATAACACATTTCTGACGTGACTCCTTTCGGGGCTCGGAGGTACACCGTGACTGGGGTTTGGGGAGGAGCACGTAACGTCGTAACACCCTCCCACCCCCCCTCTCTCTCTCTCTCGCACCCCCCTCTCTCTCTCTCGCACCTCTCTCTCTCTCTCTCTCTCTCTCTCTCGCTCTCTCTCTCTCAGACACCCTCTCCCCCTCTTGTACACTCTCTCATTCTCTCAGACACTCTCTCGGACACTCTCACACTCTATCGGGATGCCGACAATAAGTTTCCTATTCTTTACATAGGATGTTCAACATCCACCAATTCATGCCAGCACATGGCTCCCCAGTTTATTACCCATCGGAAAAATGGTACACATGCTGATGCAACGTCTTGCCTGCAAAGCACCAATCTGACAGTTTCTAGTCAGGTCAAGAATCTAACCTAAGCTTGGCAGCCCAAAGGTAAGTGCGCAAAGGTAATCTCTGCACAATTTGGTCAGATCCATAACAACAATTTTACAGCGATGGCATTTTATCTATCAACCTGGGGGAGGACAGATGAAATACATTTTAAATGGGATGTGGTACATTGGTTTTAACCCACCTCTGACATATAGGCAAATGTTAAATGGTCCAAAACCTTGCTGTAGTTTTCAACCACACGTAGATACTCGTTCTCCCAATCAAGCGCATATTGGTAGTGGAAGTCTTTAGGATCAAAGTTTCTTGTTGTGAATGTCAAAATGAGAGCCTCAGCTGCTGAATAATCATCTGGAATTGACATCAATGAGGAGATAATATTAATATACACTATACAGTAGCAACTGTATAACATTCCCAGTGTGTACCCTGGTTTAGAATAGGTACACCATATCCCTGAGTGTCGTAAGAGGCGACTAACAGGTTCGGCGTCAGGAAGGGCATCCGGCCATAAAACATTGCCTCAAAAAGGGAACTATGACAATTACAACTACATATGGGCAGGGTACAGCCCGAAGTACCCCGTGGGGGACCTCACTCCCTCTCGTCAAAACTCAATATGGGGAACCCAATCGAAGCAAGTGTGTAAATCACTCCATTTATGACGACAAACGTCTGATGCCCGACGTGGAGATCGCTTTCTGAGGTTTGGGACATGGAATGTAGGGACAATGACAGGGAGATCAGGAGAAGTGGTTGAAGTATTGATCAGAAGAAGTGTGGACATATGTTGTGTGCAGGAGACGAGATGGAAGGGAAGTGGTGTGAGAATCGTGAGGGTAGGCAGGGACAGAAATACAAGTTTGTGTGGCAAGGGTGCCCGGAGGGCGTGAATGGTGTTGGTGTCCTGTTTTCTGAGGAGTTTGTAGACAGTGAGGTGAGTGTGACTAGAGTGAGTGAAAGGTTGATGATGGTGAAAATGATGATTGGAAAGCTCTTTGTGAACGTCATCTCGGGATATGCTCCGCAGGTCGGTCGGAGCGATGAAGAGAAGGACAAGTTCTGGTGTGCGATAGAGAAGCTGATGGAAAAAGTGAAAGATGAGGAAGTTGTTGTGGTAGGAGGAGACCTAAATGGACATGTGGGAAGGAGTATGGACGGTTTTGAGGGAGTTCATGGGGGTTACGGATATGGTGTGAGGAATGGAGAAGGTGAAAGGATTTTGGAGTTTGCTGATGGAGCTGATTTGTTGATTTGTAATACTCAGTTACAGAAAGCGGATAATAAGCTTGTTAGATACACGTCAGGTGGGTCGACGACAACCGTTGGCTACCTCATGGTGCGTAGGCAAGACATGTAGGTGAGACATCTCTCTTCACGACAGAACGCGCACAGCTGTAAGGACGAAGGACGAGAACAGTGGTGAGTTTGAGGTGAAGGTGGGAGTGCATCAGGGGTCGGTACTAAGTCCACTACAATTTGTAGCTGTGATGGAGGTGCTGGCTCGGAACGTAAAGGAGGGTTTATCGTGGGAGTCGTTGTATGCAGATGATCTGGGGTTGATTGCGGAAAGTATGGATGGACTGAAGGAGAAGAGGAACAAGTGGAAGGAATGCATGGATGCGAAAGGTCTGAAGGTGAATATCGGAAAGACGAAGGTGATGGCGAGTGGTAAAGCATGTAGTGAAATGGAAAGACCGAGGAAGTGGTCGTGTGCTGTGTGCAGGAAAAGTGTCGGAGTGAACTCCATTCAATGTACAATGTGCGCTGAGTGGGTTCATCAAAAACGTAGTGGTCTGAGAGGGTCATTAACCAGTGTGGCAGCTGAGAGGGCCATTAACCAGATTACCGAAGAACATTCAAGTGTAAGGTGTGCACAGAGGGAGCTGCAGATGGAGGAAATGTTGAGTTGGATCTTGGAGACGGCATGAAACTGGAAGGTGTGAAAACATTTTGCTACCTAGGCGACATGCTGAATGGAGAAGGTGGATCAGACTCGGCAACGTTTGCTAGAGTGAGGTGTGCACGGAAGAATATTCGGGAACTGAGTGGCGTGCTGACGAGGAGGGGAGTGTCGTTGAAGCTGAAGGGAAAGGTGTATGCTGCATGTGTGAGAAGTGTTATGATTTATGGGAACGAGACATGGGTAATGAACGTAGGGCAGCAACGAAGGCTGGAAAGGGTGGAAATGCGAATGGTTCGGTGGATGTGCGGAGTGTCGCTGAGAGAGAGGAAGACAAATGATGAATTGCGAAAGATGATGGGAATAGAGCCTGTGATGGATACTGTGAAGAGGAACAGGTTGAGATGGTTTGGTCATGTGTTGAGGAAGGATGAAAGTGACTGGGTGAGAAAAGTGATGGAAATGAATGTGGAAGGAAGTAGAGGGCGGGGAAGACCGAGAAAGACTTAGCTAAAGGTGGTGGAAGAAGAAATGCGGGCAAGGAGGTTAACGAGGCGAGGGGAGATGTAGAAAATAGGGGAAATTGGAGAAGATTGCCATGGGGCCCGCAAGGCTAACCCCCGTTCTAGCAGGGAAATGGCCTTAAAATGCCTGTTGTTGCATAACTGTATAACATGTTATGTATAACATGTGTGTATATAATATACTGTTACATTTATGAGGGGGATGGCAGAGGGAGGGTGGGGGGGGGGAGGGAGGTTAGAGATTACCGAAGAACAAATAGAGCTGTATAGAGTAGCATGGATTGTGTGCGAGTAGGAAGCAAATCTCGATATAAGCAAGAGTGACCTGCCAGCTTAAGGATTGTGTTTGAATGTGCATGACACAGAGGGTCATACTTATGGTAAGATATAGAGGGATTTATGTGAATTAGAACTGCTACTTTATAACTGCTGGCTGTGATAACCGGTTTCCTCCACCTTCCCACTTTGATACAACTCCGCTTTGAGACGACCCCGCTTTGATACGACCCCGCTTTGATATGACCCCACTTTGATACGACCCCACTTTGATACGGCCCCGCTTTGATACGACCCCGCTTTGATACGACCCCGCTTTGATACGACCCCGCTTTGATACGACCCCACTTTGATACTACCCCGCTTTGATACGACCCCACTTTGATACGACCCCGCTTTGTTACGACCATGCTTTGTTACAACCGTGCTTTGTTACAACCCCGCTTTGTTACAACCGTGCTTTGTTACAACCCCGCTTTGTTACAACCCCGCTATGATTCAACCCAGCTTTGATACAACCCCGCTTTGTTACAACCCCGCTTTGATGCAACCCAGCTTTGATGCAACCCAGCTTTGTTGCAACCCCGCTTTGATGCAACCCAGCTTTGTTACAACCCCGCTTTGATGCAACCCAGCCTTTGTTATAACCCCGCTTTGATACAAATCCGCTTTGATACAACCCCGCTTTCATTGGACACGCTTTGATACAGCCCCGCTTTGATACAGCCCTGCTTTGAAACAACCCCGCTTTGATAAGAACCCGCTTTGATACGACCCTGCTTTGATATGGCCCCACTTTGATACGACCCCGCTTTGATACGACCCTGCTTTGATACGACCCCGCTTTGATACGACCCCGCTTTGGTGCGATCCCGCTTTGACGCAACCCCGCTTTGACGCAACCCCGCTTTGACGCAACCCCGCTTTGACGCAACCCCGCTTTGACGCAA
Organism: Myxine glutinosa; assembly: GCF_964187855.1. Lineage (NCBI taxonomy): Eukaryota > Metazoa > Chordata > Myxini > Myxiniformes > Myxinidae > Myxine > Myxine glutinosa. Next base: position 10,061,093 of record NC_136271.1, read on the forward strand.
CCCCGCGCTTTGATGCATCCCAGCTTTGATGCAACCCAGCTTTGATGCAACCCAGCTTTGATGCAACCCAGATTTGATGCAACCCAGATTTGATGCAACCCAGCTTTAACACAACCCAGCTTTGTTAAAACCCCGCTTTGTAAACTTTGATACGACCCCGCTTTTATACGACCCCGCTTTGATACGACCCCGCTTTGATACGACCCCGCTTTGATACGACCCCGCTTTGATACGACCCCACTTTGATACGACCCCGCTTTGATACGACCCCGCTTTGACATGACCCCGCTTAGACACGACCCCGCTTTGACACGACCCCGCTTTGACACGACCCCGCTTTGACACGACCCCGCTTTGACACGACCCCGCTTTGACACAACCCCTATTTGATACAACCCCGCTTTGATGCAACCCTACTTTGACACGACCCCGCTTTGACACAACCCCTATTTGATACAACCCCGCTTTGATGCAACCCCACTTTGATGCAACCTCACGCTTTGATGCAACCCAGCTTTGATGCAACCCAGCTTTGATGCAACCCAGCTTTGATACAACCCAGCTTTGATACAACACCGCTTTGATACAACGCCGCTTTGTTACAACCCCGCTTTGATGCAACCCCGCTTTGACACAATCCCGCTTTGACGCAACCCCGCTTTGACGCAACCCCGCTTTGATGGAACCCCGCGCTTTGATGCAACCCAGCTTTGATGCAACCCAGCTTTGATGCAACCCAGCTTTGAAACAACCCAGCTTTGATACAACACCGCTTTTATACAACGCCGCTTTGTTACAACCCCGCTTTGATGCAACCCAGCTTTGATGCAACCCAGCTTTGATGCAACCCAGCTTTGAAACAACCCAGCTTTGATACAACACCGCTTTTATACAACCCCGCTTTGTAACAACCCCGCTTTGATACAACCCCGCTTTGATACAACCCTGCTTAAATCGGACACACTTTCATACAACCCCGCTTTTATGCATCCCGCTTTGATACAACCCCGCTTTGATACAACCCCGCTTTGTTACAACCCCGCTTTGAAACAACACCGCTTTGTAACAACCCCGCTTTGATACAACCCTGCTTTGATGCAACCCCGCTTTGATACAACCCCGCTTTTATACAACCCCGCTTTTATACAACCCCGCTTTTATACAACCCCACTTTTATACAACCCCGCTTTGATACAACCCCGCTTTTATACAACCCCGCTTTTATACAACCCCGCTTTTATACAACCCCACTTTGATACAACCCCGCTTTGATACAACCCCGCTTTTATACAGGCCCGCTTTGATACAACCCCGCTTTGATACAACCCCGCTTTTATACAACCCCGCTTTTATACAACCCCGCTTTTATACAACCCCGCTTTTATACAACCCCGCTTTTATACAACCCCGCTTTGATACAACCCCGCTTTTATACAGGCCCGCTTTGATACAACCCTGCTTTGATACAACCCCGCCAGGTTACAATTGACATGAGCCCAGAAGAACGAAGTGGAAAGCAATGGGACTCTGCCAGGCAGTGAGAGAATGGGGCGGAGGGGAGTGGAGGGAGGGCCTGTGTGGGGAGTCCCACTGAGGGGAGGGGGTGAAGCCCAATGCCTAGAGGGGCGGAGAGTTGTCAACAGCGACGAGGGAGGAGCTTGTAGCACTCGGTTCAGTGCGAAGAGAGCGGGAACAGATCCGAGGGGAGCTAAAAGTTGATAGGATTGTGGGTTTGTGAGGAGAACAAGGGAGTGTGGTGACGAGGACTGAGGGTTCTGAGGAGATTTGGAGAGTGTTTAAGGGTCATGCTCAGATTGGAGAACAAGGGCGTGTTGTTCTGAGGAAAAGGGGGAGGAGCCTGAATAGAGCAGGCACAGTGTGCTTGAGAGCTCACGGTTTGTGAAGAGAACTGAGAGAGTTCTGAGGAGAATTGAGAGGTGGAGGGTTTTAAGGAGATCGTCCTGCCTGCCTTGGCCTTGGTGCTGTTCTCATCTGCCCTCTTGCCTGTTGATCATCCTGTTGGTTTCCTCACCTCATCACCTCTTCGTCATCCTGATTGTCTCATCACCCTCCTCATCGTCTTGCCCATCTCCTCATCAGCTGTTCCATGCCTATCCTCTCCTCCCCTGCTGCTACCAGAGATAAGTCACCCGGTCTTGTTCCCCGACCCGTCTATGCTTGTGACTAGAGAGAGGCGTCTTAATTTTTAAAGGATATTTTACCATTGTTTACCTCATTGTATAAAGTTGTTATTGATTTCATCTTCTCGAGTTGTTTTGTTATGTTTTGGGAGTAAACCCGTTTGTTTTTTAAAGAGATAAGAGGATAAAAGAGATAAGATTCCCCCCAGCCCGGGCGCGAGCATAATACACCGCCGTAAATTGAACAGAGCCTCGGAATTAAAGCCTGTTTTGGTCTATCCATTCAGGGTGGTGTTAACCAGCCTGTGAATACGACAATAAAGTATAACATGCTACACATGTCATGTATAACATGTGTGTATATAATATACAGTATAACATGTGTGTATATAATATACAGTATAACATGTCAAGTATAACATGTGTGTATAATACACAGTATAACATGTCATGTATAACATGTGTGTGTATAATATACAGTATAACATGTCAAGTATAACATGTGTGTATAATATACAGTACAACATGTCAAGTATAATACGTGTGTATAATATACAGTATAACATGTCAAGTATAATATGTGTGTATAATATACTGTATAACATGTCAAGTATAATACGTGTGTATAATAAAGAGTATAACATGTCAAGTATAACCACCATCAGAGGCCATTTTTCCCTGCAGAGCGCCGTGGAATATTCCAGGGAGACAGTCTTTCTTTTTTGTTTTTCTACAAGTCTTTTTGTTTTGTCTGGCTCTGGACCCACTAAGTAACCTCATCAATGAACAAGGACACGGATACACCCTAACAACCAATAGATGAACATCCAAAGAAATAGAAAAGGTGACACATCTACTATACATGGATGATTTCTAGCTCTTCTCCCCAAATGACAAAAAATTGCCAGAACAACTAAAACTAGTAAAACGGTTTTCTGAGAACATTCAAATGGAATTTGGACAAGACAAGTGCGCCAAGTGCACATTTGTACAAGGTAAACCAACAAAAGCAGACAACATAAAAATTGACCTTGAAACAACAATACAGCAGTTAGAAAACAAAGAATCATACAAATACCTCGGAGTAGAAGAGGGACACCAAATATGTCACAAACAAATGTGAAAAACAATCACCAAAGAATACCTACGTAGAACGAAGCTGATCCTGAAAACATACTTTTCACCAAGAAACAAAATCAAAGCCCTAAACCTGCTCGCAGTATGAGTGTTCCAATATAGCTATGGAATAATAAACTGGGCCCAATCAGAAATCAACAAGTTAGACATCAAAACAAGAAAACTACTTACCATCCACAAATGTTTTACAAAAACGAGTGCATCCCGAGAATGTACCTGCCGAGATGAGAGGGAGAGAACGGCCTGATGGAACTCAACCAGGTGCACAGAGCAATGAGTGTAGGACTATCTGAGTGTGCGAAATGCTCAACAGACTATCTCGATGCAATTTGTAAACAAACATGAACACAACAAACCTGAAAAAGTATCCCTAACTAACCTTGCAGATAATTTCCAAAAACAGGTACAAATACAAGATGCCGCACAGGAAAATGAAACAGCAACAAGCACAGCCCCAACAATTGCAAAAAAGACAAAATAAACGAATAAAAATAAAATATCAAGAAATAAACATCAACAACTGGGAGAATGACAAAAGAGCAGGAAAACACAAAAAAATAATTGGACAGAGTGGGGATAGACAAAGAAGGTTCATTGGAATGGTTAAGAAGCGGTCAGCTCAACTGAGACGGAGAACGAACGAGTTTGGTCCATGAACCGTGATCCCATACCGAAGAGGAGGATGGATACTTTGGGTCCTGGGAGGACTCCGTTCCACCTCCTGAAAACCCGCAAATGGAGATAACAACCAACAACACACACACACACACACACACACACACACACACACACACACACACACACACACACACACACGTGATTACAATACCCCCATCGTCTGAAAGGCAGGGGACGGGCTAATAAAGCCACGGATAATGGCAATGTATGTGACATAATAGGGTGAATGGATGATACTGGTATGTGGGCAATATTAGCAGCGGACCATAAATAGTAGTGTGTTCAGTTGACGGTATTTTTGTTCAGAATGAGCGGGCGAGGCAAGACTAGTCGCTCTACAAGTGCTGTTCCAGTTGGTTTGTGCGTTTAACTGCTATGCACACCTGAACTGCTGGAAAGAATGAGTTGAAAACTAGTGGTTGTAATCTGGGTGTGCACAGGTAGGTTTTTGATGGTAAAAAAAAAATAGTCCTGGTGGTTGTAGGGTGCGGGAAGGACCCCAAATCTCTATATGTGAATGTGTATGGTACAGCGCCACTCATGGTGGGAATAGGTATTACAAGTCATATTAAACTATCAATCCTGGGGTATTATCCCATCCGTAACCACTGGTATTGATAAATTTGCAGTGTTTTTGATAAAATCGTACTTGCAATTGATCAAATTTAAATGTATATATTGTTTTTGTGCAGTTAATCATTATGACTAATCATTTTATAGTATAATAAAAACAATGCTGTATGTATTAGTCCTTGGATGAATTGCATCTCCAATTCAAAATCACAAGTTTAAGCCTTTGATACCTCTTTGTCTTCAGTTGATGTGCTGGGTGAGTATTATAGAGAAAGATAATGCCGTACCTTCATAACCCCCGACTGCTAGGAAAGGGAATACGGGTGCTCCATAGTCGGCCATACAATTCATTTCGAGACCCGTGTTGTCTTGAAAAGAAAGAGGAGAGCTGATGGATAGACACACATTACCTGTCATGCCATCAATAGATTAATAAGTCTTTACGGTGTAAAAAAGCCTTTGACATCATATGTCGGTCTGCTATGCACAAGGGAATTATGGGGTTTTTTGGGAATGGGAAATATAGATTTTTTTCCAACATTTCTGAACCAAAAAGGGATCTTATAGTTATTTATGAGTAGCACACATGCAGTTATTAAAATGGAGTTAGCATTTTACATCTCGACCCAGCTACAAACTGTCATCCCTCGGAGGGATGCTAAACTTGGCATCCCGTCTGCCAGCATATACGTTGGTGGACCTTAAAGATCCCATGCTGTCCTTCGTGAAGAGTAGGCGAGCTATCGCTGGAAAACTGAACAAATTCCAAATTCCTGCCTACCCAGCATAGGGCGTTGCATCAGCGGGACGGCCACGCCCTCAGACAATGATGCTACTCACAGCCATTTGCTGCATACGACAGAGAAGAAGAAGAAGATTTTTTTTATCATAACAATTATGGAAATATGTTGGCACGACCAACACTTGTTTAAGAGGAGAAAGTAAGGTTTAAAACATGTACAATGAAGGAATTCCAGCTTGTAGTGTTTTCCTTCATTTTTAAATTATGTACGAATGACGTCATTGCCAAATGCCACCTTTAATGGAGTGTTTCTTTCAAACAAGATGTCACATCTATACTGAATGACTTTCTACCTCTGCACCAAAGGTGGATGGAAGTTGTGTTTTCACCCCTGTTTGTTCTAACGAAATTTAAAATTTTCATCATATGTCGGACTGTCTCGTTTGTATGTCTGTTTGTCTGGGAGCCCCGACAACTCGCGAACGCTTTCAGATATCTTCGTCAAACTTTACCAGAGGATCCGGAAGGACAAAAGTGAGGCTGTCAATGTTTTTTGACTATATAGGTCAAAGGTCAAGGTCAAAGGTCAAGGTTTTCTCGTTTGTCCGGGTGATATCCTTTGAGTTAGGAAGCTGAAATTTGGGCCCAATAGTGAGCAAGTACTTTGTCAAAAACAGAATTTTCCTCTTTTGAATAATCAATTAATTGATTAATTACTCAATTATTATCGATTTATTATGTACTTGTTTATTTCCTTTCTCATCTGGGCAATGTCTCAGGCACCTTTTGAGCTGGGAAGCTGATATTTGGGCACAACAATGACCAAGTGATTTGGCTGTAAAGGTATTTTTGATTTATTGATGAATCAATTAATCGAATAATTATTAAATTATTCAATTAATTACTTCATTTTCAAAAAGTTAGAGATTTGGATGAAACAGTGGTGGTTTAGGCATGCTATTGGCCAATTGATTAAGAAATTAATTATTTTACGATTATTATTGATTTATTTTAATTGCACAGTTAATCTCGATTTTCATCATACCTGTCAGGCTCCACCTGGCGTCCTTTCTTGTCTGTCTGTCTGTTTGTCTTTCTGTGAGCAGGATATCTTCATCAGGTTACGGACAAACTTGGTGGACATGTCCGAAACTTGGTGGACATGTTGGGTGTGTGATGAGGAAAAAAATTGATTTGATTTTGGTAAAGATCTGGCCCAGGTTCCATTTTGAGAATTAAAAAATATTTCAAGTGATTCTTCCTCATTGAGATAGGACCAAAAACGTTAAATAACATGATATTTCAAAAAGTTGTGGACAGATTATGACAAAACTTGGTGGAATGAATTAATTGATTAATTACTCAATTATTATCGATTTACTATGTACTTGTTTATTTCCTTTCTCATCTGGGCAATGTCTCAGGCACCTTTTGAGCTGGGAAGCTGATATTTGGGCACAACAATGACCAAGTGATTTGGCTGTAAAGGTATTTTTGATTTATTGATGAATCAATTAATCGATTAATTATTAAATTATTGGTTGGTTTGGTGACAATAACAAGCCGATTAGATTTTGGTTCAGATCCGACTCTAAATCTGGCTTCTGGTGGATACAAAACCTAAAATGTTCAGTCTGGCGGAGGTATGCGCTCACTACTGAGAGCTGTTCTAGTTGAAACCTGCATTTAAACCCATTAAATAAGCAGATCGACCAAAATGATGAATCATTTTATATAAACAGATGTTTGGTAGTTCAGAACTTTAAAATACAAGAAAACAAAAACACCATAATAACAATAACCGAATCTTTTGGTGCTGTACTCCTCAAGGTAATTCACAGCAAAAGACCGGAAAAGGTGAGAGATCGTGCATTTATAAACATGTCTATGTAACAGCGACACCGATTGGTTCATCAGTCAGTCATTGCTAACAACTCCGCTCCAGCCAATCGGAGCCAGGAGTAGTGGTGGCTGAGTCAACCAATGGGTGTTCAGAATACCAATTACGTCATGACACATCTGGTAAGGTACTCACTTAACACAGAAGAGGAAGTGATCGTGCCAGTCAACGGTTCCTTCCTTGCCCAAATGTGTTCTATTCACTTTTGCTTCCAAATTGCTCGGTATACTCTGGAAGTATTGAGCCAAGCTGTTCACGGTGCAGTCCGTGTCCTTGGGATGATCAGGATTCATTGGAGCAAAGCAGATGTCCTTCAGAGTGATATTGACATCGTCTGTGCCGTTGTTCGACTGCACCTGCATATACTGCAGGTGAAGTTGAAGTTGGAGAATCTCCTGCAAAATCTTCTTGTTGAGGATCCCTGAGAAAACGTTGTCACCAAACAACAGTGATGAGTAGGTATAATTTGAGGGTTCCTTAGCCGTTATGATGATCTGCTCCGTACGGAAGAATGGGCCAAAATATTTGTCGTGGATGTCCTTTTCCCTGCGTGCCCTGCTGTCTGGAGATGACCACAGCTCCACGGGGTCCGTTGTTAGCTTCACCATCGATAGTCCAGCAGAAAGTACAATTACGACTACGAGAGAAATCGTGATTACCAGGACTGGATGCCGAGCCACCATGAGGCCCCATTTTTCAAACATTCTGCCCAGATGCTCCTGCAAGGATTCGCTTAATTTTTCAGACCACGTCACGTCTTCCTCAGTCACCTCCTTCCACAGATTAACCTTTTGCTCCAAATCCTTGCGATCCCCAGAACACCAGTCAATACTGCCAATTAGATAGAGGAGGAAAAGGAGGACCAGGGCGCCGAATATAATTGCTGATATGACTAAAATTCCCTCGGTATTCCGAACCTTCCATCCACCGTCAGGTAATGGTGGTTCAGGTATGAAGGGGCAGGAGGCCTCGCAGTCGTCACAAGTACAAGGGGAGCCATCTTTTAATGGGGATTCATTGCACTTCCAAGCCTTTCCATCATAAGGTTGTAGGCCTTGACCTATAGGTGGTGAATGTTCATCAGGAAAAAAGAAATTGATCTTCAACGGTGCTAGGCCATTGGTAACATCACCCATGAAGTCAAACCAGTGCTGAGTGTTACACAGGTCTGAACCATAAATACCACACATGGCAGCGATGGCGAAACCACCGATGGCCGGAAGGCGCACACCCTTGCAGGAATCGAAGGCTCCATCTGCAAATCTCTTTGAATAGTAAGCTTTCATTTCCAACACTCCGGTGCCGCTGATATTATTTACTTTCATAGCATCGAACGTGCGGGTCACGTTAATAAAGAGGCTCTGATTGGAGCTGCAGACATACTGGCAGTAGATGTTGTAAAAGTTTACCCGACAAGTTGGGCACCGGGAGAACACCGCTGCGGACATTTGTAAAATTTGGGTCAACGCATCCAGTTGGCCGTCGCTGCAGCAGAGTCTTGTGTTTTCACCGTCATAAAGTGTTGGGCACGCATCCTGCAATGTCTCCATGCTGACCTGACTTGGTTTTATGGCCAAGGTGTTGTTGGCACAAGGTACAATGTGCTTTAGAATCGTCGCTTGCACTTCTGGATTTTCTCCGCATTCGCCGTACAACACGCAGTAGCCGGCCTTGTGTATTGTACTTGTAACTTCCGCAAACTGTGGAGACATTGTCGTGACGACAAGTCAAAAACGATCCTTAAAAGGGAAAATTACCTCAAACTTCAAAAACTTCCAATTACTATCGATGTTGGTGGTATTTTAAATGATGTTTTTAAACTTTACATCTTTAGGTGGTCTAATTAAAGGCACGAACACAATGATGGGACAAGTTATATGTGCAAGGAATACCTTGAGAAATTAGTCAGGTTCACTATGTCAATAAATTATATTTCGTTCAAAATCATGGTAGATTAGCAAACCTATACATTTTTGGAAACGTTATAGCATAAGGAAACGAAAAATCAATGTTTACATTTGGAGAGATACCTGTATGGCGGCCATTTTGGATTTTCAAAATGGCCACTGTAAAATACATATTTTGTTCTATTTCTGCCTCTAAATACCCTAAAAACTTTTTAAAATATACTAAACCTATATTTTCAGGGACAAGGAATCCAATGAAAGTATCAAATTAGTGTTATGGGGAATGGTAAGACACGAATCAAAGGTTTTGAATTGCAAAATACTGTCTTTATATTCGCGATAAGTTGCATAATCAAATACATGTTATCATTTTGTACAGGCAGTTAATAACATCAAAATGTGTCACAATAATTCATATCACCAAACATACACAGGCAGTCAGCAAAATCATACATACACATGCAGTCAGTATAACTTCACATCTACACAGGCAGTCAATGACAAAATATACACAGGCAGTCAATGGCATCAAACATACACGATTACAGAATATGCCATTTAGAGTTCGTCATCACTGTCCAGTGTGTCGTATCCGACAATATAGTCCGCATCGTTTTCACAGTCCGTTCCACACAAGCAAAGGTCGGTCAAATTGATTGGCAAATCGAATTGGTCGAATGGTCGATCGAATCGAATTCGATGAATCGAATCGATCGAATTGGTCGAATGGTCGAATGGTCGATCGAAGCGATTGGTCGAATGGTCGAATGGTCGAATTGGTCGAATTGGTCGAATTGGTCGAATCGAATTGGTCGGAATTGGCAAATGTAAACATTGATTTTCAGATTTTCCATGTAATAACGTTTCCAAAAATGTATAGGTTTGCTAATCTACCATGATTTTGAACGAAAAAACATAGTGAACCTGACTAAATTGATAAACGACTCGACTCCCCGATCCTATTTTCATCATCATTGAAGCAAAACGAACAACATACCAGATACACATTGTAAATTAAGGCTGGTGAAGGAGTTTTCCATTCTTTTGTCGAGGCTCGCGAAAGACTTAGAACGTATAGGCTATGAGCCAGACCCCCCAAATTGACCGGTCGGTACCATACAGATGGAGTAAGGCTCATTGTGATTTTTAGCAAGATATATGTCCCTAGACATGAAAAAAAAGTGATAGCAGTGTATAACTCTCGGCCATCTCTGTGTTATCACCCGAAATATTATTATACGCCCGCTTCGCTTCGCCAAAAAATGTGATATTTGCTAAAATTGTTATAAACATGTTTTTAAGGACCACAGAGTGCCGAGATCGAGATCGAGATCGTATTTGTTCGAGAGATCATGATAAACCTAGAGTGTGGAGCAAGTTTGCATGCATTGTGAAATATAATGTAGCTGATGTTACAAACCTACTTTAGGATACTAGCTAATACCAAAAATTACACTGAGATACCAAAAGTAGTAGACGAATAAACCTAAAATGTTCAAAAGCTATGTTTCGTTCCAAAATATCAAAATTAGGGGGTATGGTTGAACATATTTTGAACTTTGCCAAAATATGTGCCCCAAACAACCACCATATTACAAAGTAATGATATATTCCAATGCAGTGGTTCCTTGCGAAGATTTTGAGGGGTCAAATGTTACTCTGGGAGTTTTCATTTTTGAAATATTGACAAAAATGTGCAATGTGAATTCTGAACTCGAAGCGATTTCGATCACTTTTTCACTAAATTTAACATATTTTTTGTCATTATATCAATATTTTGATAAATAACCCCCACAAATGTTCTATATTTCTATTACTATATTAGTTGGCATCCAGTATGCAAATTATTGGCACTCTGTGGTCCTTAAAAACATATTTATTCCAATTTTAGCAAATATCACATTTTTTGGCGAAGCGAAGCGGGCGTATAATAATATTTCGGGTGATAACACAGAGATGGCCGAGAGTTATACACCGCTATCACTTTTTTTTCATATCTAGGGACATATATCTTGCTAAAAATCACAATGAGCCTTACTCCATCTGTATGGTACCGACCAACCCCCTTGGCTCATAGCCTAGTTACAGGGGTCGGCAACCTTTTTGACATGAAGTGCCAGTTTGAAATGTTCTTGTTAATTCGTGTGCCATAATCAACATTAAGTTTAACATTAAGTTTAATTATGACGCCACATCAAAAAAACATTTCCAACAGACATGGAATTTTATTCCATCCATATAGGCTACATGCATAGCAACAACATTTCAAATAAACATTTATCTCTCATAATCAGGACATTGTAATGATCATTTTATCATTGTAAAATTTGTCCCCCATGAGTTTACAAATTATATGCACGGACCCCATTTCAAAACACTGCTTTCAGTAACTCATTTACAAAGCATTGCATTGGGAACAAATGTCAAAAAGGGAGAATAGAGTGTATCAAACAGAAATACCAGCACTATACAAGAATGCTGCCATCCTCATGAAAACATCCACATCTGAGTTGGAAAAAAAGAGATGGACAAACAGCTACATATGCAAACCCATGTGTACTACAAATAAACAGATGCCTACCAGTCAGTGTGATCCCTGGCCATGCTTTCCTTTGCTGAGCTCCATTATCTGGGGGTCGTAGTTAGTCACTTTAAGTTGCACACATGCTTCGGAGTGGTCGGTTGTCAAACGATTGCGGGAGGGGCTGAGCACGTTCTTCATGTGTGAGAATATCTGCTCACAGAGGTACGTTGACCCGAAGACTGACAGCAAAGCCAGTGCAACGTTCCGGAGACAGCTGAACGTCTTCGGTACGGATGTCCAGCAGGTGAAGATGCAGGTTTCGTGATCTTGCACTGCCGTGGTTTCTAGTTGTTTCAGTAGCTCTGCAAACTTCGTCATCCACGGTGTTGAACTCTTCAGCTCAATCAGCTGCATTTCCATGTCCTGTGTATCCAACCAGTCTATCAGAGATAAATACAATTCGTGTCCATCAAAGCTGTCTGGCTTGATCAAGAAAGAGAACATGGGTCCATACTTCTCAAAGTCCCCAAATCGTGTTGTGAACTCCGACTCAAGCTCGCTCATGTATTTGCATATTTCAGCGGTGCTGATGCTGTGCTGCGAGGACAGTTCCCTTGTGACTGAAGTAGCGGAAAGTGGAGGTAGCAACATCATTTGAAAAGATTGCTAGCTTGCCGACAAAAGCCGTCCATGTGTCGAACATGTCCAAAACAGTTTGCCCTGCACCTTGCAGTCGGAGATTGAGCTCGTTGAGGTGTCCCGTAATATCCGTGAGAAACATAAGTTTCACAATCCACTTCTCGTCCTCGAGTTCTGGGTAGTTTTGGCCCTTTTCAGCCAGGAAGGCCTTGATGGCATAAAAAGCAGCTGACAAACCGCTCCAAAACTTTTCCGCAGCTTAGCCACCTAACCGCTGAGTGGAGAGGGATATCTTTGTATGTGCAGTTCATTTCCTCGAGCAGGGACTGGAACTGTCGGTGTGTCAGAGCAGATCGCTTGACTATGAAGTTAATAACCTTTACTACCGTAGGCATAACCTCATTAAGATCTGAATTTGACATCTTTGCACAAAGGTTTTCTTGGTGTATTGTGCAGTGGAGTTGCATGATGGGGTGACCGACTTTTTCCTCAATTAATCTAACTGCTCCCCTCTGTTTCCCGACCATGGCGGGGGCGCCATCTGTTGTCACTGCAAAAATCTTCCTGATGTCAATCCCTCACTCCTCAAAATGTTCCATAAACACCTTGGCTATGTCCTCGCCTTTTGTTGTGTCAGACATTGGCTTTAAGCAGCAGAGTTCCTCTCTAACAGTCGAGTCACAGTATATTGCCATGACTGCCAAACGTGGTATGTCATTCACGTCCCCGCTCTCGTCAAGTGCAATGCTAAATACCACAGCATCTTTTAACCCAGCTATTTGCTGCATGCTGACATTTTCTGCCATTTCTTCGATGCGTTGCTCAAAACTTCTAGCTGACATGGGAATATCTCTTATTCTTGATTTGATTGTCTCTTTGTTTGGTAAGCCTTCGAACAGAACCTCTGAGCTACAGAGAAAAGCCTCCTTAATATATTCGCCATCAGTGAATGGCTTTCCGCGTTTCACAATGCAATGAGCAATGCGATAGCTTGCTTCAGTCGCATGTTTTTTAGCAGTGGCAAAGATTTTGAGGGTGTTGGCTTGCTTCCCATACCTGGACATGGCACGTTTGATGGATTCTGCCTTGTCTGCCTGATCTTTGAAAGTTTTCTCGTGCTTTGTCTCAAAATGGCGCTTAACACTCGACGTTCGACAAACAACATTTTCAAAACATAAAGTACACACAGCACGGTCCTTCTGAAAAACAAAACCCCACTCTTCTGTCCATGAGGGCTGGAATGCCGGAACCTTTACTTCAGCTTTCTTAGCTAGCGGGGTTGCCATCATCTACCGAACCTGAACCGCTTCACTGCAATTCCTATGGGAAATGTGAGCGGGAGGCCGTACTGTCAATCAAACTAAATAAGACAGGCCGCGTGTTACGAGAAAAACTACTACCCCCATTTTCATTACTACCACCCCATAAAAAAGCTCAAAATAATGACGAGATTAATATAAAAACTCAGAAACCAGTCCGAATAATAATAATAATGAGTGGAGATGCAGCCGCTGACCGCCGGATGTTAACAGCACAGTCGCTCTTACAGCACCTGAGGTTGCCGCGAACGGCTTATCGGAAGGCACCAAGCCTGCATCTCGTTTTATATCTGCGATTATTATACAATTCAGAATAATGACGAGATTAATATTAAAACTCAGAAACCAGTCCGAATAATAATAATGAGTGGAGATGCAGCCGCTGACCACCGGATGTTAACAGCACAGCCGCTCTTACAGCACCTGAGGTTGCCGCGAACGGCTTATCGGAAGGCACCAAGCCTGCATCTCGTTTTATATCTGCGATTATTATACAATTCAGAATAATGACGAGATTAATATTAAAACTCAGAAACCAGTCCGAATAATAATAATGAGTGGAGATGCAGCCGCTGACCACCGGATGTTAACAGCACAGCCGCTCTTACAGCACCTGAGGTTGCCGCGAACGGCGTATCGGAAGGCACCAAGCCTGCATCTCGTTTTATATCTGCGATTATTATACAATTCAGAATAATGACGAGATTAATATTAAAACTCAGAAACCAGTCCGAATAATAATAATGAGTGGAGATGCAGCCTCAGACCATCTGCTGTGATTGTGAACAACACCACTGTACACTGTTCTTATAGCACATCCGGTTGCCGCGAATATTGTGTTTGAATGCGCCAGGGCCAGGCCGGCATCTCATGTTGTGCTTCTTTGATTATTATTCCAGTAAAATAATTTGGAATTGGAATGGTGAGTCTGCTCTGATCCATCTACCTTATCACCTTGCACCATCACACCGGAATACTGTTATCGTGCAACACATGCAACAGCCAATGGCTGTTCAAGAGGTGATTTGGCATGCAGCGGAGAGGGCACTGCTTTCGCCAGTGTGCCAATGATTACGCTGCCGCGTGCCAATGGTGGCACTCGTAGTCGTGCCTAAGGTTGCCGACCCCAGGCCTAGTAGAATGAATCAGGACATAACAGAACTAAAGGAACAGCAGAAAGAGATAGTCCATGGGCCAGGCCAGATATCGGTACCACCTGGGGTGACCAAACCTAAGTGGTACTAAAATGTTTATTGGGTCAATACAAGTACATTAAGATGTGATGGCCTTTCCACACTGGCAGCTTTGTCAGTTTTTTGTAAAAACTTCAAATTCACCCAATAGCGGCATTGCGTAATTCATTTAAATCTTGCGTTATGCAAAGATCGCATCTAATTTCAGTCAATACAGAACTAAAACCATGTGAGAAATGCCACTGTATTGTAATTATTAAACATCAGAGCAAAATAAATGCATTTCCTATTTGTCTGTACTTTCTTATTGGATAATTGTGTACTCACATTCAGCTTTTTTTCTAGGAAGAGTTAATTGCGGATAGATGTAAGCTTTTTTTTCAGCTCCTTTGATGGAACTGGTGAGATATCTGGCTATGTAAGTTATCTTTTGCAGTTCTAATTAAGGTTAATTAAGTTTGATTAGTTAAGATCGGTTAACTATGGTAATATCCTTTCCTTTTCTAGGATTAACTTACCAGTGAGGTCAAGATGTGGCAGATCTTAGATAAGATTTTGTTTTGCTTTCAATGGTACTGTCAGAACAAAGAATGCATTGGATTGCTGGAACACGGATGGCTGCTTGTACATTGCAGGTGTCTACTGTAGTGTGCTGACGTCCTGAGGTGTACATGATGGATCCACCAAGTAGAGATAAAGGTGCCACCCTGCCAAGGAAGCGAGCACGCACTGACTGTATCATTCATTGCTCTAATGAAGACTCCGACTCCCTGGTGTCACCACAAGATCTGGACTCATGGAACACTTTGCTCAGGGCTGCAGAGATCAGACAGCATGCTCCACTTCTGGATATAGCCAAAGGCATTGAACAAGGACAAATACCACAATTGCGGTATCATCGCAAATGCCGTAGCATTTTCACCATGAAGAAGTCTCTTGACTCTCTCCTTTCCAAAGACCCCAAAGATGAACCTGGAGAGGTCAGTTCAAGAAGATCAGCTAGGGATGCGCCAGGTACATCAAGAGTGTATGATAAAATCTGCATTTTCTGCAACAAGTCGAGCAGATACCTAAAAGGACACGATACAAGGGAACCCCTCATCCAGTGTGTTGAGTTACGTGCAGATGCCAGGGTTCACAACGCAGCAACCAAAAAACTGGATCCAAGAATCCTTGCCTTACTGAGCAGAGACCTTGTTTCTGCAGAGGGACATTACCACAAGTCCTGCTACAAACTGTACACAAAAGACGAGTCTTCTGCCAGCTCTGGTGCAGGTGAGGAGAATGAACAAAGAGAGGATGCAGAGTATGAGGAAGCAGTGAGACAAGCCTACGAGGAACTCTTCTTGTATATCAGGACGTCTTGGTTATCTGCCTGGGGGTCAGCAGCAACATCCCATGTCCCATGTACCAGAAATGTGGAACAAAGAACCGGACAAGGTTCCTGGACATCACCAAGCTAAGCCATGCATTGGGAGGTACTGTCTGTGATGCCTTGATTGGTATGCATGCCTTCACGGGCTGTGATACAGTCATTGCATTCGCTGGCCGTGGGAAGATGACGACCTTGAAGCAGGTGAAGTCTGACAAGACCTACCAGGAAGCTTTCATGGAACTTGGACGTTCATGGGAAGTATCTGCAGAACTGTTCCAGAAGCTACAGGAGATCACCTGCCATATGTACATGCCTTCTAGCCGCACATCTGAAGTCAACAAGCTTCGATACCAACTGTTCTGTGCCAGACGTGGAGAAGTTGAGTCAAGTCAACTCCCTCCTTGTGAGGACTGTCTATTCATGCATGCTCGCCGTGCAAACTATCAAGCTGCCATCTGGAGGAGATGTCTGCAGAGCCAGCCCTATGTTCCAAGCCCAAAGGACTGTGGTTGGACAACTCATGAGGATGGGAAGCTGGCTGTTGAGTGGATGCATGGCTCGCCTGCACCAGATGCTGTGTGTGCTGCAGCTGCTCTCCTGCAAATGTGTGCGGTCATGCAAACTACCAGCATGTAACTGCCTCAGCAATGGCCTGAAGTGCACAGACATGTGCAAACTACAAACGTGCAGCAACCAAGCCAGTGAAGAAGAGCCAGAAGTGGAATTAACTGACTCTGATATGGATGACGGTGATGATGAATAACTTGGTGGCATAATTATGCACAAACAGAAACGTGAAACTGTACTTCATTTAATAATGTTAAGAGCCAAAGAAAAAGTGTCATGGATGCATGTTGATTCTACTGAATCAAAGACCTTGCTTAAAACAGGAAACCGAGAGTCTGATTTGTCACAGGGTGTGACTTGACAAAAACATAAATATTTTGTTCAACTTGCATAAATATTTTGTTAAGTTAAGTTCGAATTTTTTTGCAAACAACCCACTTCATCTACAAAATCTGCCTTTATGTACGAGAATGACTGCCTACATTCGTGATACTGGTAAGAAAGGATCCCTATGTGGTATTTTATGCTTGTCTGTGACTGAACTGATTCTTAACAGAAAGATTGTGGTGTGAGAATAAAGGATCGTGGTAAAGTGTGTGTTCGTGCCTTTCATCCATGGGGCATGTCCATTACAAGAAGTGATAAACTCTAAAAGCTGTGAGTCTGCAAGGGCTATCATATCAAAATGCAAACTAGAGACGTATAGCAAGTTAAAACACCAAAGAGAATTAGTCACCCCGGGTGGTACCGATACTGGAAATTTGGGATCCTGGCCCATGGACTAAGAGGGGGAAAATACACCAGCAGCAGGGTTGATGGACAAAATAGAGACTTGGAAAAATGAGGGATGTGGAAAAAATGAGGGGTAGGACAGGACACATGGTGTGTATATTATGGATACAGAGACAAACTCAAGAAGGAAAAACTGAAAACTTGGAAAGACGTCTTTCATGAGCCCAGATCTATTACATATTGTGAACCGTGGTGTCTGTCTGCGAGTTTGTCTGTCTCCCGTTTACGGTGGCCACTTTCCGCGCTGCGTTTGAAAAGCTCAACATTCCCTTTTGAAATGAGAGAACAGGCATCAATAAATGTTGATGCCAAATTGGATTTCACAAGCAGGTTATTGTACACTCTTCTTGGACAAATTGAACCTCCGCTACCCGATGTTGCACCACCACTGTGAGCGGTATAAGTAGCTCAGAGCCTTGGCTCCAAGTGAAACCAAGAGTGCAACACAATGAACCTTATAAAGTCCATGAAAGCTGTTCACCACCATGGCAAATCGTCCCCAATCCAAAACCATGATACTCTCTACCCTCATTAACCCTCCCTCCTCCCCCCGCCCCCCCCCCCCCCACGGCTTCTCACCCCAACCCATCCCAATCCTTCTGCATTCCAAATTTCCAGTTTTCCCTCAAGAGGATTTCCTTCTGTATCCACCTTATCCACCCTTTGCATCTTCCCCTACCCTCCATTCCTCACCCATTGGTTGTCCTTCTCTCTCTATCTTGGCATTCAGCTCTGCCGTTGGTATGCTGGTTATAGAGAGGTATTCTATCAGCAGCATCCACGCCCCCAGAAAATGATGCAACAAGCAGCCACAAGCTGCACACGAACCGCCACCACAATTGTTTTGAAACTGCTCCAGCAATCTGATGCTTCTTGCTTGGTGACAGTTCTATTCCTCCATGTTATACCCCATTCCTCCATCCTATACCCCATTCCTCCATCTTATACCCCATTCCTCCCTCCTATACCCCATTCCTCCCTCCTATACTCCATTCCTCCATCTTGTACCCCATTCCTCTCTCCTATACCCAATTCCTCCATTCCTCCATCTTATATCCCATTCCTCCATCCTATACCCCATTCCTCTCTCCTATACCCCATTCCTCTCTCCTATACCCCATTCCTCCATCTTATATCCCATTCCTCTCTGCTATACCCCATTCCTCCATCCTATACCCCATTCCTCTCTCCTATACCCCATTCCTCTCTCCTATACCCCATTCCTCCATCTCATATCCCATTCCTCCCTCCTACACCCAATTCCTCCCTCCTATACTCCATCTTATACCCCATTCCTCCCTCCTATACCCCATTCCTCCATCCAATACCCCATTCCTCCATCCTATGCCCAATTCCTCCATCCTATGCCCAATTCCTCCATCCTATACCCCATTCCTCCATCCAATACCCCATTCCTCCATCTTATATCCTATTCCTCCATCCTATACCCCATGCCTCCCTCATATACCCCATTCCTCCATCTTACAGCCAATTCCTCCATCCTATACTCCATTCCTCCATCATATATCCAATTCCTCCATGCTATACCCCATTCTTCCCTCCTACACCCAATTTCTCCATCTTATACCCCATTCCTCCCTCCTATACCCCATTCCTCCATCCAATACCCCATTCCTCCATCCTATACCCCATTCCTCCATCCAATACCCCATTCCTCCATCTTATATCCTATTCCTCCATCCTATACCCCATGCCTCCCTCATATACCCCATTCCTCCATCTTACAGCCAATTCCTCCATCCTATACTCCATTCCTCCATCTTATATCCAATTCCTCCATGCTATACCCCATTCTTCCCTCCTACACCCAATTTCTCCATCTTATACCCCATTCCTCCATCCCATACCCCATTCCTACATCTTGTACCCCATTCCTCCCTCCTATACCCAATTCCTCCATTCCTCCATCTTATATCCCATTCCTCCATCCTACACCCCATTCCTCTCTCCTATACCCCATTCCTCTCTACTATACCCCATTCCTCTCTCCTATACCCCATTCCTCCATCTTATATCCCATTCCTCCCTCCTACACCCAATTCCTCCCTCCTATGCTCCATCTTATACCCAATTTCTCCCTCCTATACCCCATCATACCCAATTCCTCCATCCTATACCCAATTCCTCCATCCTATGCCCCATTCCTCCCTGCTAGACCCCATACCCCCCTCCTATACCCCATTCCTCTATCCTATACCCAATTCCTCCCTCCTATACCCCATTCCTCCCTCCTATACCCAATTCCTCCATCCTATACTCCATTCCACCATCTTATATACCATTCCTCCATGATATACCCCATTCCTCTCTCCTATACTCCATTCCTCCATCTTATGTCCCATTCCTCCATGATATACCCCATTCCTCTCTCCTACACCCAATTCCTCCATCCTATACTCCATTCCTCCATCTTCTTTCCTATTCCTCCATCCTATACTCCATTCCTCCATCGTATACCCCATTCCTCCATCCTATAACTAATTCCTCCATCCTATACCCAATTCCTCCATGTTATACCCCATTCCTCCCTCCTACACCCAATTTCTCCATCTTATACACAATTCCTCCCTCCTATACCACATTCCTCCCTCCTATACTCCATTCCTCCATCTTGTACCCCATTCCTCCCTCCTATACCCAATTCGTCCATTCCTCCATCTTATATCCCATTCCTCCATCCTATACCCCATTCCTCTCTCCTATACCCCATTCCTCTCTCCTATACCCCATTCCTCCATCTTATATCCCATTCCTCCCTCCTACACCCAATTCCTCCTACCAATACTCCATTCCTCCATCCTATACCCAATTCCTCCATCCTATGCCCAATTCCACCATCCTATACCCAATTCCTCCATGTTATACCCCATTCCTCCCTCCTACACCCAATTTCTCCATCTTATACACAATTCCTCCCTCCTATACCACATTCCTCCCTCCTATACTCCATTCCTCCATCTTGTACCCCATTCCTCCCTCCTATACCCAATTCGTCCATTCCTCCATCTTATATCCCATTCCTCCATCCTACACCCCATTCCTCTCTCCTATACCCCATTCCTCTCTCCTATACCCCATTCCTCCATCTTATATCCCATTCCTCCCTACTACACCCAATTCCTCCCTCCTATACTCCATCTTATACCCCATTCCTCCCTCCTATACCCCATTCCTCCTACCAATACCCCATTCCTCCATCCTATACTCAATTCCTCCATCCTATGCCCAATTCCACCATCCTATACCCCATTCCTCTATCCAATACCCCATTCCTCCATCCTATACCCAATTCCTCCATCCTATACCCAATTCCTCCATCCTATGCCCAATTCCACCATCCAATACCCCATTCCTCCTACCAATACCCCATTCCTCCATCCTATACTCAATTCCTCCATCCTATGCCCAATTCCACCATCCAATACCCCATTCCTCCATCCTATACCCCATTCCTCCATCCTATACCCCATTACTCCCTCCTATACCCCCATTCCTCTCTCCTATATCCAATTCCTCCATCCGATACCGCATTCTTCCATCCTATACCCAATTCCTCCATCTTATACCCCATTCCTCCCTCCTCTATCCAATTCCTCCATCTTATACCCCATTCCTCCCTTCTACACCCAATTCCTCCATCCAATACTCCATTCCTCCATCTTATATCCTATTCCTCCATCATATACCCCATGCCTCCCTCATATACCCCATTCCTCCCTCCTATACTCCATTCCTCCATCTTACAGCCAATTCCTCCATCCTATACTCCATTCCTCCATCTTATATCCCATTCCTCCATGCTATACCCCATTCTTCCCTCCTACACACAATTTCTCCATATTATACCCCAATCCTCCCTCCTATACCCCATTCCCCCATCCCATACCCCATTCCTCCATCTTGTACCCCATTCCTCCCTCCTATACCCAATTCCTCCATTCCTCCATCTTATATCCCATTCCTCCATCCTATACCCCATTCCTCTCTCCTATACCCCATTCCTCTCTACTATACCCCATTCCTCTCTCCTGTACCCCATTCCTCCATCTTATATCCCATTCCTCCCTCCTACACCCAATTCCTCCCTCCTATACTCCATCTTATACCCCATTCCTCCCTCCTATACCCCATTCCTCCTACCAATACCCCATTCCTCCATCCTATACTCAATTCCTCCATCCTATGCCCAATTCCACCATCCTATACCCCATTCCTCTATCCAATACCCCATTCCTCCATCCTATACCCAATTCCTCCATCCTATACCCAATTCCTCCATCCTATTCCCCATTCCACCCCCCTATACCCCATCCCCCCTCCTATACCCCATTCCTCTATCCTATACCCCATTCCTCCCTCCTATGCCCCATTCCTCCGTCCTCTACCCAATTCCTTCATCTTATACCCCATTCCTCCGTTCTACACCCAATTCCTCCATCCAATACTCCATTCCTCCATCTTATATCCTATTCCTCCATCCTATACTCCATTCCTCCATCTTATATCCTATTCCTCCATCATATACCCCATGCCTCCCTCATATACCCCATTCCTCCCTCCTATACTCCATTCCTCCATCTTACAGCCAATTCCTCCATCCTATACTCCATTCCTCCATCTTATATCCCATTCCTCCATGCTATACCGCATTCTTCCCTCCTACACCCAATTTCTCCATCTTATACCCCAATCCTCCCTCCTATACCCCATTCCTCCATCCCGTACCCCATTCCTCCATCCTGTACCCCATTCCTCCCTCCTATACCCAATTCCTCCATCCTATACTCCATTCCTCTCTCCTATACCCCATTCCTCTCTACTATACCCCATTCCTCTCTCCTGTACCCCATTCCTCCATCTTATATCCCATTCCTCCCTCCTACACCCAATTCCTCCCTCCTATACTCCATCTTATACCCAATTTCTCCCTCCTACACCCCATCATACCCAATTCCTCCATCCTATTCCCCATTCCACCCCCCTATACCCCATCCCCCCTCCTATACCCCATTCCTCTATCCTATACCCCATTCCTCCCTCCTATACCCCATTCCTCCATCTTATATCCCATTCCTCCATGATATATCCCATTCCTCCATGATATACCCCATTCCTCTCTCCTATACTCATTCCTCCATCTTATATCCCATTCCTCCATGATATATCCCATTCCTCTCTCCTATACTCCATTCCTCCATCTTATATCCCATTCCTCCATGATATACCCCATTCCTCTCTCCTCTACTCCATTCCTCCATTGTATGTCCCATTCCTCCATGATATACCCCATTCCTCTCTCCTATACCCAATTCCTCCATCCTATACTCCATTCCTCCATCTTCTATCCTATTCCTCCATCCTATACTCCATTCCTCCATCGTATAGCCAATTCCTCCATCCTATACTCCATTCCTCCATCTTATATCCCATTCCTCCATGATATATCCCATTCCTCTCTCCTCTACTCCATTCCTCCATCTTATATCCCATTCCTCCATGATATACCCCATTCCTCTCTCCTATACGCCATTCCTCCATCTTATATCCCATTCCTCCATTATATACCCCATTCCTCTCTCCTCTACTCCATTCCTCCATCGTTTGTCCCATACCTCCATGATATACCCCATTCCTCTCTCCTATACCCAAATCCTCTATCCTATACTCCATTCCTCCATCTTATATCCTATGCCTCCATCCTATACTCCATTCCTCAATCGTATAGCCAATTCCTCCATCCTATACTCCATTCCTCCATCGTATGTCCCATTCCTCTATGATATACCCCATTCCTCTCTCCTATACCCAATTCCTCTCTCCTGTACCCCATTCCTCCATCTTATATCCCATTCCTCCCTCCTACACCCAAATCCTCCCTCCTATACCCCATCATACCCAATTTCTCCCTCCTATACCCCATCATACCCAATTCCTCCATCCTATTCCCCATTCCACCCCCCTATACCCCATCCCCCCTCCTATACCCCATTCCTCTATCCTATACCCCATTCCTCCCTCCTATACCCCATTCCTCCCTCCTATACCCCATTCCTCCATATTATATCCCATTCCTCCATGATATATCCCATTCCTCCATGATATACCCCATTCCTCTCTCCTATACTCCATTCCTCCATCTTACAGCCAATTCCTCCATCCTATACCCCATTCCTCTCTCCTATACCCAATTCCTCTCTCCTGTACCCCATTCCTCCATCTTATATCCCATTCCTCCCTCCTACACCCAAATCCTCCCTCCTATACCCCATCATACCCAATTTCTCCCTCCTATACCCCATCATACCCAATTCCTCCATCCTATTCCCCATTCCACCCCCCTATACCCCATCCCCCCTCCTATACCCCATTCCTCTATCCTATACCCCATTCCTCCCTCCTATACCCCATTCCTCCATATTATATCCCATTCCTCCATGATATATCCCATTCCTCCATGATATACCCCATTCCTCTCTCCTATACTCCATTCCTCCATCTTACAGCCAATTCCTCCATCCTATACTCCATTCCTCCATCTTATATCCAATTCCTCCATGCTATACCCCATTCTTCCCTCCTACACCCAATTTCTCCATCTTATACCCCATTCCTCCCTCCTATACCCCATTCCTCCATCCAATACCCCATTCCTCCATCCTATACTCCATTCCTCCATCCAATACCCCATTCTTCCCTCCTACACCCAATTTCTCCATCTTATACCCCATTCCTCCCTCCTATACCCCATTCCTCCATCCCATACCCCATTCCTACATCTTGTACCCCATTCCTCCCTCCTATACCCAATTCCTCCATTCCTCCATCTTATATCCCATTCCTCCATCCTACACCCCATTCCTCTCTCCTATACCCCATTCCTCTCTCCTATACCCCATTCCTCCATCTTATATCCCATTCCTCCCTCCTACACCCAATTCCTCCCTCCTATGCTCCATCTTATACCCAATTTCTCCCTCCTATACCCCATCATACCCAATTCCTCCATCCTATACCCAATCCCTCCATCCTATGCCCCATTCCTCCCTGCTAGACCCCATACCCCCCTCCTATACCCCATTCCTCTATCCTATACCCAATTCCTCCCTCCTATACCCCATTCCTCCCTCCTATACCCAATTCCTCCATCCTATACTCCATTCCACCATCTTATATACCATTCCTCCATGATATACCCCATTCCTCTCTCCTATACTCCATTCCTCCATCTTATGTCCCATTCCTCCATGATATACCCCATTCCTCTCTCCTACACCCAATTCCTCCATCCTATACTCCATTCCTCCATCGTATACCCCATTCCTCCATCCTATAACTAATTCCTCCATCCTATACCCAATTCCTCCATGTTATACCCCATTCCTCCCTCCTACACCCAATTTCTCCATCTTATACACAATTCCTCCCTCCTATACCACATTCCTCCCTCCTATACTCCATTCCTCCATCTTGTACCCCATTCCTCCCTCCTATACCCAATTCGTCCATTCCTCCATCTTATATCCCATTCCTCCATCCTATACCCCATTCCTCTCTCCTATACCCCATTCCTCTCTCCTATACCCCATTCCTCCATCTTATATCCCATTCCTCCCTCCTACACCCAATTCCTCCTACCAATACTCCATTCCTCCATCCTATACCCAATTCCTCCATCCTATGCCCAATTCCACCATCCTATACCCAATTCCTCCATGTTATACCCCATTCCTCCCTCCTACACCCAATTTCTCCATCTTATGCACAATTCCTCCCTCCTATACCACATTCCTCCCTCCTATACTCCATTCCTCCATCTTGTACCCCATTCCTCCCTCCTATACCCAATTCGTCCATTCCTCCATCTTATATCCCATTCCTCCATCCTATACCCCATTCCTCTCTCCTATACCCCATTCCTCTCTCCTATACCCCATTCCTCCATCTTATATCCCATTCCTCCCTCCTACACCCAATTCCTCCCTCCTATACTCCATCTTATACCCCATTCCTCCCTCCTATACCCCATTCCTCCTACCAATACCCCATTCCTCCATCCTATACTCAATTCCTCCATCCTATGCCCAATTCCACCATCCTATACCCCATTCCTCTATCCAATACCCCATTCCTCCATCCTATACCCAATTCCTCCATCCTATACCCAATTCCTCCATCCTATGCCCAATTCCACCATACAATACCCCATTCCTCCTACCAATACCCCATTCCTCCATCCTATACTCAATTCCTCCATCCTATGCCCAATTCCACCATCCTATACCCCATTCCTCTATCCAATACCCCATTCCTCCATCCTATACCCCATTCCTCCATCCTATACCCCATTACTCCCTCCTATACCCCCATTCCTCTCTCCTATATCCAATTCCTCCATCCGATACCGCATTCTTCCATCCTATACCCAATTCCTCCATCTTATACCCCATTCCTCCCTCCTCTATCCAATTCCTCCATCTTATACCCCATTCCTCCCTTCTACACCCAATTCCTCCATCCAATACTCCATTCCTCCATCTTATATCCTATTCTTCCATCATATACCCCATGCCTCCCTCATATACCCCATTCCTCCCTCCTATACTCCATTCCTCCATCTTACAGCCAATTCCTCCATCCTATACTCCATTCCTCCATCTTATATCCCATTCCTCCATGCTATACCCCATTCTTCCCTCCTACACACAATTTCTCCATATTATACCCCAATCCGCCCTCCTATACCCCATTCCCCCATCCCATACCCCATTCCTCCATCTTGTACCCCATTCCTCCCTCCTATACCCAATTCCTCCATTCCTCCATCTTATATCCCATTCCTCCATCCTATACCCCATTCCTCTCTCCTATACCCCATTCCTCTCTACTATACCCCATTCCTCTCTCCTGTACCCCATTCCTCCATCTTATATCCCATTCCTCCCTCCTACACCCAATTCCTCCCTCCTATACTCCATCTTATACCCCATTCCTCCCTCCTATACCCCATTCCTCCTACCAATACCCCATTCCTCCATCCTATACTCAATTCCTCCATCCTATGCCCAATTCCACCATCCTATACCCCATTCCTCTATCCAATACCCCATTCCTCCATCCTATACCCAATTCCTCCATCCTATACCCAATTCCTCCATCCTATTCCCCATTCCACCCCCCTATACCCCATCCCCCCTCCTATACCCCATTCCTCTATCCTATACCCCATTCCTCCCTCCTATGCCCCATTCCTCCATCCTCTACCCAATTCCTTCATCTTATACCCCATTCCTCCGTTCTACACCCAATTCCACCATCCAATACTCCATTCCTCCATCTTATATCCTATTCCTCCATCCTATACTCCATTCCTCCATCTTATATCCTATTCCTCCATCATATACCCCATGCCTCCCTCATATACCCCATTCCTCCCTCCTATACTCCATTCCTCCATCTTACAGCCAATTCCTCCATCCTATACTCCATTCCTCCATCTTATATCCCATTCCTCCATGCTATACCGCATTCTTCCCTCCTACACCCAATTTCTCCATCTTATACCCCAATCCTCCCTCCTATACCCCATTCCTCCATCCCATACCCCATTCCTCCATCCTGTACCCCATTCCTCCCTCCTATACCCAATTCCTCCATCCTATACTCCATTCCTCTCTCCTATACCCCATTCCTCTCTACTATACCCCATTCCTCTCTCCTGTACCCCATTCCTCCATCTTATATCCCATTCCTCCCTCCTACACCCAATTCCTCCCTCCTATACTCCATCTTATACCCAATTTCTCCCTCCTACACCCCATCATACCCAATTCCTCCATCCTATTCCCCATTCCACCCCCCTATACCCCATCCCCCCTCCTATACCCCATTCCTCTATCCTATACTCCATTCCTCCCTCCTATACCCCATTCCTCCATCTTATATCCCATTCCTCCATGATATATCCCATTCCTCCATGATATACCCCATTCCTCTCTCCTATACTCATTCCTCCATCTTATATCCCATTCCTCCATGATATATCCCATTCCTCTCTCCTATACTCCATTCCTCCATCTTATATCCCATTCCTCCATGATATACCCCATTCCTCTCTCCTCTACTCCATTCCTCCATTGTATGTCCCATTCCTCCATGATATACCCCATTCCTCTCTCCTATACCCAATTCCTCCATCCTATACTCCATTCCTCCATCTTCTATCCTATTCCTCCATCCTATACTCCATTCCTCCATCGTATAGCCAATTCCTCCATCCTATACTCCATTCCTCCATCTTATATCCCATTCCTCCATGATATATCCCATTCCTCTCTCCTCTACTCCATTCCTCCATCTTATATCCCATTCCTCCATGATATACCCCATTCCTCTCTCCTATACGCCATTCCTCCATCTTATATCCCATTCCTCCATTATATACCCCATTCCTCTCTCCTCTACTCCATTCCTCCATCGTTTGTCCCATTCCTCCATGATATACCCCATTCCTCTCTCCTATACCCAAATCCTCTATCCTATACTCCATTCCTCCATCTTATATCCTATGCCTCCATCCTATACTCCATTCCTCCATCGTATAGCCAATTCCTCCATCCTATACTCCATTCCTCCATAGTATGTCCCATTCCTCTATGATATACCCCATTCCTCTCTCCTATACCCAATTCCTCTCTCCTGTACCCCATTCCTCTATCTTATATCCCATTCCTCCCTCCTACACCCAATTTCTCCCTCCTATACCCCATCATACCCAATTCCTCCATCCTATTCCCCATTCCACCCCCCTATACCCCATCCCCCCTCCTATACCCCATTACTCTATCCTATACCCCATTCCTCCCTCCTATACCCCATTCCTCCCTCCTATACCCCATTCCTCCATATTATATCCCATTCCTCCATGATATATCCCATTCCTCCATGATATACCCCATTCCTCTCTCCTATACTCCATTCCTCCATCTTACAGCCAATTCCTCCATCCTATATTCCATTCCTCCATCTTATATCCAATTCCTCCATGCTATACCCCATTCTTCCCTCCTACACCCAATTTCTCCATCTTATACCCCATTCCTCCCTCCTATACCCCATTCCTCCATCCAATACCCCATTCCTCCATCCTATACCCCATTCCTCCATCCAATACCCCATTCCTCCATCTTATATCCTATTCCTCCATCCTATACCCCATGCCTCCATCCTATACTCCATTCCTCCATCTTATATCCAATTCCTCCATGCTATACCCCATTCTTCCCTCCTACACCCAATTTCTCCATCTTATACCCCATTCCTCCCTCCTATACCCCATTCCTCCATCCCATACCCCATTCCTACATCTTGTACCCCATTCCTCCCTCCTATACCCAATTCCTCCATTCCTCCATCTTATATCCCATTCCTCCATCCTACACCCCATTCCTCTCTCCTATACCCCATTCCTCTCTACTATACCCCATTCCTCTCTCCTATACCCCATTCCTCCATCTTATATCCCATTCCTCCCTCCTACACCCAATTCCTCCCTCCTATGCTCCATCTTATACCCAATTTCTCCCTCCTATACCCCATCATACCCAATTCCTCCATCCTATACCCAATTCCTCCATCCTATGCCCCATTCCTCCCTGCTAGACCCCATACCCCCCTCCTATACCCCATTCCTCTGTCCTATACCCAATTCCTCCCTCCTATACCCCATTCCTCCCTCCTATACCCAATTCCTCCATCCTATACTCCATTCCACCATCTTATATACCATTCCTCCATGATATACCCCATTCCTCTCTCCTATACTCCATTCCTCCATCTTATGTCCCATTCCTCCATGATATACCCCATTCCTCTCTCCTACACCCAATTCCTCCATCCTATACTCCATTCCTCCATCTTCTTTCCTATTCCTCCATCCTATACTCCATTCCTCCATCGTATACCCCATTCCTCCATCCTATAACTAATTCCTCCATCCTATACCCAATTCCTCCATGTTATACCCCATTCCTCCCTCCTACACCCAATTTCTCCATCTTATACACAATTCCTCCCTCCTATACCACATTCCTCCCTCCTATACTCCATTCCTCCATCTTGTACCCCATTCCTCCCTCCTATACCCAATTCGTCCATTCCTCCATCTTATATCCCATTCCTCCATCCTATACCCCATTCCTCTCTCCTATACCCCATTCCTCTCTCCTATACCCCATTCCTCCATCTTATATCCCATTCCTCCCTCCTACACCCAATTCCTCCTACCAATACTCCATTCCTCCACCCTATACCCAATTCCTCCATCCTATGCCCAATTCCACCATCCTATACCCAATTCCTCCATGTTATACCCCATTCCTCCCTCCTACACCCAATTTCTCCATCTTATACACAATTCCTCCCTCCTATACCACATTCCTCCCTCCTATACTCCATTCCTCCATCTTGTACCCCATTCCTCCCTCCTATACCCAATTCGTCCATTCCTCCATCTTATATCCCATTCCTCCATCCTATACCCCATTCCTCTCTCCTATACCCCATTCCTCTCTCCTATACCCCATTCCTCCATCTTATATCCCATTCCTCCCTCCTACACCCAATTCCTCCCTCCTATACTCCATCTTATACCCCATTCCTCCCTCCTATACCCCATTCCTCCTACCAATACCCCATTCCTCCATCCTATACTCAATTCCTCCATCCTATGCCCAATTCCACCATCCTATACCCCATTCCTCTATCCAATACCCCATTCCTCCATCCTATACCCAATTCCTCCATCCTATACCCAATTCCTCCATCCTATGCCCAATTCCACCATACAATACCCCATTCCTCCTACCAATACCCCATTCCTCCATCCTATACTCAATTCCTCCATCCTATGCCCAATTCCACCATCCTATACCCCATTCCTCTATCCAATACCCCATTCCTCCATCCTATACCCCATTCCTCCATCCTATACCCCATTACTCCCTCCTATACCCCCATTCCTCTCTCCTATATCCAATTCCTCCATCCGATACCGCATTCTTCCATCCTATACCCAATTCCTCCATCTTATACCCCATTCCTCCCCCCTCTATCCAATTCCTCCATCTTATACCCCATTCCTCCCTTCTACACCCAATTCCTCCATCCAATACTCCATTCCTCCATCTTATATCCTATTCCTCCATCATATACCCCATGCCTCCCTCATATACCCCATTCCTCCCTCCTATACTCCATTCCTCCATCTTACAGCCAATTCCTCCATCCTATACTCCATTCCTCCATCTTATATCCCATTCCTCCATGCTATACCCCATTCTTCCCTCCTACACACAATTTCTCCATATTATACCCCAATCCTCCCTCCTATACCCCATTCCCCCATCCCATACCCCATTCCTCCATCTTGTACCCCATTCCTCCCTCCTATACCCAATTCCTCCATTCCTCCATCTTATATCCCATTCCTCCATCCTATACCCCATTCCTCTCTCCTATACCCCATTCCTCTCTACTATACCCCATTCCTCTCTCCTGTACCCCATTCCTCCATCTTATATCCCATTCCTCCCTCCTACACCCAATTCCTCCCTCCTATACTCCATCTTATACCCCATTCCTCCCTCCTATACCCCATTCCTCCTACCAATACCCCATTCCTCCATCCTATACTCAATTCCTCCATCCTATGCCCAATTCCACCATCCTATACCCCATTCCTCTATCCTATACCCCATTCCTCCCTCCTATGCCCCATTCCTCCATCCTCTACCCAATTCCTTCATCTTATACCCCATTCCTCCGGTCTACACCCAATTCCTCCATCCAATACTCCATTCCTCCATCTTATATCCTATTCCTCCATCCTATACTCCATTCCTCCATCTTATATCCTATTCCTCCATCATATACCCCATGCCTCCCTCATATACCCCATTCCTCCCTCCTATACTCCATTCCTCCATCTTACAGCCAATTCCTCCATCCTATACTCCATTCCTCCATCTTATATCCCATTCCTCCATCCTATACCCCATTCCTCTCTCCTATACCCCATTCCTCTCTACTATATCCCATTCCTCTCTCCTGTACCCCATTCCTCCATCTTATATCCCATTCCTCCCTCCTACACCCAATTCCTCCCTCCTATACTCCATCTTATACCCAATTTCTCCCTCCTACACCCCATCATACCCAATTCCTCCATCCTATTCCCCATTCCACCCCCCTATACCCCATCCCCCCTCCTATACCCCATTCCTCTATCCTATACTCCATTCCTCCCTCCTATACCCCATTCCTCCATCTTATATCCCATTCCTCCATGATATATCCCATTCCTCCATGATATACCCCATTCCTCTCTCCTATACTCATTCCTCCATCTTATATCCCATTCCTCCATGATATATCCCATTCCTCTCTCCTATACTCCATTCCTCCATCTTATATCCCATTCCTCCATGATATACTCCATTCCTCTCTCCTCTACTCCATTCCTCCATTGTATGTCCCATTCCTCCATGATATACCCCATTCCTCTCTCCTATACCCAATTCCTCCATCC
This sequence comes from Myxine glutinosa, assembly GCF_964187855.1. NCBI lineage: Eukaryota > Metazoa > Chordata > Myxini > Myxiniformes > Myxinidae > Myxine > Myxine glutinosa. Next base: position 10,093,185 of record NC_136271.1, read on the forward strand.
TATACTCCATTCCTCCATCTTCTATCCTATTCCTCCATCCTATACTCCATTCCTCCATCGTATAGCCAATTCCTCCATCCTATACTCCATTCCTCCATCTTATATCCCATTCCTCCATGATATATCCCATTCCTCTCTCCTCTACTCAATTCCTCCATCTTATATCCCATTCCTCCATGATATACCCCATTCCTCTCTCCTATACGCCATTCCTCCATCTTATATCCCATTCCTCCATTATATACCCCATTCCTCTCTCCTCTACTCCATTCCTCCATCGTTTGTCCCATTCCTCCATGATATACCCCATTCCTCTCTCCTATACCCAAATCCTCTATCCTATACTCCATTCCTCCATCTTATATCCTATGCCTCCATCCTATACTCCATTCCTCCATCGTATAGCCAATTCCTCCATCCTATACTCCATTCCTCCATCGTATGTCCCATTCCTCTATGATATACCCCATTCCTCTCTCCTATACCCAATTCCTCTCTCCTGTACCCCATTCCTCTATCTTATATCCCATTCCTCCCTCCTACACCCAATTTCTCCCTCCTATACCCCATCATACCCAATTCCTCCATCCTATTCCCCATTCCACCCCCCTATACCCCATCCCCCCTCCTATACCCCATTACTCTATCCTATACCCCATTCCTCCCTCCTATACCCCATTCCTCCCTCCTATACCCCATTCCTCCATATTATATCCCATTCCTCCATGATATATCCCATTCCTCCATGATATACCCCATTCCTCTCTCCTATACTCCATTCCTCCATCTTACAGCCAATTCCTCCATCCTATACTCCATTCCTCCATCTTATATCCAATTCCTCCATGCTATACCCCATTCTTCCCTCCTACACCCAATTTCTCCATCTTATACCCCATTCCTCCCTCCTATACCCCATTCCTCCATCCAATACCCCATTCCTCCATCCTATACCCCATTCCTCCATCCAATACCCCATTCCTCCATCTTATATCCTATTCCTCCATCCTATACCCCATGCCTCCATCCTATACTCCATTCCTCCATCTTATATCCAATTCCTCCATGCTATACCCCATTCTTCCCTCCTACACCCAATTTCTCCATCTTATACCCCATTCCTCCCTCCTATACCCCATTCCTCCATCCCATACCCCATTCCTACATCTTGTACCCCATTCCTCCCTCCTATACCCAATTCCTCCATTCCTCCATCTTATATCCCATTCCTCCATCCTACACCCCATTCCTCTCTCCTATACCCCATTCCTCTCTACTATACCCCATTCCTCTCTCCTATACCCCATTCCTCCATCTTATATCCCATTCCTCCCTCCTACACCCAATTCCTCCCTCCTATGCTCCATCTTATACCCAATTTCTCCCTCCTATACCCCATCATACCCAATTCCTCCATCCTATACCCAATTCCTCCATCCTATGCCCCATTCCTCCCTGCTAGACCCCATACCCCCCTCCTATACCCCATTCCTCTATCCTATACCCAATTCCTCCCTCCTATACCCCATTCCTCCCTCCTATACCCAATTCCTCCATCCTATACTCCATTCCACCATCTTATATACCATTCCTCCATGATATACCCCATTCCTCTCTCCTATACTCCATTCCTCCATCTTATGTCCCATTCCTCCATGATATACCCCATTCCTCTCTCCTACACCCAATTCCTCCATCCTATACTCCATTCCTCCATCTTCTTTCCTATTCCTCCATCCTATACTCCATTCCTCCATCGTATACCCCATTCCTCCATCCTATAACTAATTCCTCCATCCTATACCCAATTCCTCCATGTTATACCCCATTCCTCCCTCCTACACCCAATTTCTCCATCTTATACACAATTCCTCCCTCCTATACCACATTCCTCCCTCCTATACTCCATTCCTCCATCTTGTACCCCATTCCTCCCTCCTATACCCAATTCGTCCATTCCTCCATCTTATATCCCATTCCTCCATCCTATACCCCATTCCTCTCTCCTATACCCCATTCCTCTCTCCTATACCCCATTCCTCCATCTTATATCCCATTCCTCCCTCCTACACCCAATTCCTCCTACCAATACTCCATTCCTCCACCCTATACCCAATTCCTCCATCCTATGCCCAATTCCACCATCCTATACCCAATTCCTCCATGTTATACCCCATTCCTCCCTCCTACACCCAATTTCTCCATCTTATACACAATTCCTCCCTCCTATACCACATTCCTCCCTCCTATACTCCATTCCTCCATCTTGTACCCCATTCCTCCCTCCTATACCCAATTCGTCCATTCCTCCATCTTATATCCCATTCCTCCATCCTATACCCCATTCCTCTCTCCTATACCCCATTCCTCTCTCCTATACCCCATTCCTCCATCTTATATCCCATTCCTCCCTCCTACACCCAATTCCTCCCTCCTATACTCCATCTTATACCCCATTCCTCCCTCCTATACCCCATTCCTCCTACCAATACCCCATTCCTCCATCCTATACTCAATTCCTCCATCCTATGCCCAATTCCACCATCCTATACCCCATTCCTCTATCCAATACCCCATTCCTCCATCCTATACCCAATTCCTCCATCCTATACCCAATTCCTCCATCCTATGCCCAATTCCACCATACAATACCCCATTCCTCCTACCAATACCCCATTCCTCCATCCTATACTCAATTCCTCCATCCTATGCCCAATTCCACCATCCTATACCCCATTCCTCTATCCAATACCCCATTCCTCCATCCTATACCCCATTCCTCCATCCTATACCCCATTACTCCCTCCTATACCCCCATTCCTCTCTCCTATATCCAATTCCTCCATCCGATACCGCATTCTTCCATCCTATACCCAATTCCTCCATCTTATACCCCATTCCTCCCCCCTCTATCCAATTCCTCCATCTTATACCCCATTCCTCCCTTCTACACCCAATTCCTCCATCCAATACTCCATTCCTCCATCTTATATCCTATTCCTCCATCATATACCCCATGCCTCCCTCATATACCCCATTCCTCCCTCCTATACTCCATTCCTCCATCTTACAGCCAATTCCTCCATCCTATACTCCATTCCTCCATCTTATATCCCATTCCTCCATGCTATACCCCATTCTTCCCTCCTACACACAATTTCTCCATATTATACCCCAATCCTCCCTCCTATACCCCATTCCCCCATCCCATACCCCATTCCTCCATCTTGTACCCCATTCCTCCCTCCTATACCCAATTCCTCCATTCCTCCATCTTATATCCCATTCCTCCATCCTATACCCCATTCCTCTCTCCTATACCCCATTCCTCTCTACTATACCCCATTCCTCTCTCCTGTACCCCATTCCTCCATCTTATATCCCATTCCTCCCTCCTACACCCAATTCCTCCCTCCTATACTCCATCTTATACCCCATTCCTCCCTCCTATACCCCATTCCTCCTACCAATACCCCATTCCTCCATCCTATACTCAATTCCTCCATCCTATGCCCAATTCCACCATCCTATGCCCAATTCCACCATCCTATACCCCATTCCTCTATCCTATACCCCATTCCTCCCTCCTATGCCCCATTCCTCCATCCTCTACCCAATTCCTTCATCTTATACCCCATTCCTCCGGTCTACACCCAATTCCTCCATCCAATACTCCATTCCTCCATCTTATATCCTATTCCTCCATCCTATACTCCATTCCTCCATCTTATATCCTATTCCTCCATCATATACCCCATGCCTCCCTCATATACCCCATTCCTCCCTCCTATACTCCATTCCTCCATCTTACAGCCAATTCCTCCATCCTATACTCCATTCCTCCATCTTATATCCCATTCCTCCATCCTATACCCCATTCCTCTCTCCTATACCCCATTCCTCTCTACTATATCCCATTCCTCTCTCCTGTACCCCATTCCTCCATCTTATATCCCATTCCTCCCTCCTACACCCAATTCCTCCCTCCTATACTCCATCTTATACCCAATTTCTCCCTCCTACACCCCATCATACCCAATTCCTCCATCCTATTCCCCATTCCACCCCCCTATACCCCATCCCCCCTCCTATACCCCATTCCTCTATCCTATACCCCATTCCTCCCTCCTATACCCCATTCCTCCATCTTATATCCCATTCCTCCATGATATATCCCATTCCTCCATGATATATCCCATTCCTCTCTCCTATACTCCATTCCTCCATCTTATATCCCATTCCTCCATGATATACCCCATTCCTCTCTCCTCTACTCCATTCCTCCATTGTATGTCCCATTCCTCCATGATATACCCCATTCCTCTCTCCTATACCCAATTCCTCCATCCTATACTCCATTCCTCCATCTTCTATCCTATTCCTCCATCCTATACTCCATTCCTCCATCGTATAGCCAATTCCTCCATCCTATACTCCATTCCTCCATCTTATATCCCATTCCTCCATGATATATCCCATTCCTCTCTCCTCTACTCCATTCCTCCATCTTATATCCCATTCCTCCATGATATACCCCATTCCTCTCTCCTATACTCCATTCCTCCATCTTATATCCCATTCCTCCATTATATACCCCATTCCTCTCTCCTCTACTCCATTCCTCCATCGTATGTCCCATTCCTCCATGATATACCCCATTCCTCTCTCCTATACCCAAATCCTCTATCCTATATTCCATTCCTCCATCTTATATCCTATGCCTCCATCCTATACTCCATTCCTCCATCGTATAGCCAATTCCTCCATCCTATACTCCATTCCTCCATCGTATGTCCCATTCCTCTATGATATACCCCATTCCTCTCTCCTATACCCAATTCCTCTCTCCTGTACCCCATTCCTCCATCTTATATCCCATTCCTCCCTCCTACACCCAAATCCTCCCTCCTATACCCCATCATACCCAATTTCTCCCTCCTATACCCCATCATACCCAATTCCTCCATCCTATTCCCCATTCCACCCCCCTATACCCCATCCCCCCTCCTATACCCCATTCCTCTATCCTATACCCCATTCCTCCCTCCTATACCCCATTCCTCCCTCCTATACCCCATTCCTCCATATTATATCCCATTCCTCCATGATATATCCCATTCCTCCATGATATACCCCATTCCTCTCTCCTATACTCCATTCCTCCATCTTATATCCCATTCCTCCATGATATATCCCATTCCTCTCTCCTATACTCCATTCCTCCATCTTATATCCCATTCCTCCATGATATACCCCATTCCTCTGTCCTATACCCAATTCCTCCATCCTATACTCCATTCCTCCATCTTATATCCTATTCCTCCATCCTATACTCCATTCCTCCATGTTATAGCCAATTCCTCCATCCTATACTCCATTCCTCCATCGTATAGCCAATTCCTCCATCCTATACTCCATTCCTCCATGTTATATCCTATTCCTCCATCCTATACTCCATTCCTCCATGTTATATCCAATTCCTCCATCCTATACTCCATTCCTCCATGTTATATCCTATTCCTCCATCCTATACTCCATTCTTCCATCGTATACCCAATTCCTCCATCCTATACTCCATTCCTCCATCTTATGTCCCATTCCTCCATGGTATACCCCATTCCTCTCTCCTATACCCAATTCCTCCATTCCTCCATCTTGTATCCCATACCTCCATCCAAAACACCATTCCTCCATCTTATATCCCATTCCTACATCCTGTACCCCATCCCTCCCTCCTACACCCAATTCCTCTCTCCTACATCCAACTCCTCCATCCTATACCGCATTCTTCCATCCTATACCCAATTCCTCCATCTTATATCCCATTCCTCCCGCCTACACCCAATTCCTCCATCTTATACCCCATTCCTCCCTCCTACAGTGCATTCAGAAAGTATTCAGACCCTTCACTTTTTTCACATGTTGTTTTGTTGCAGCCTTATGCTGAAATCGTTTAAATTCATTTTTTCCCTCATCAATCTGCACTCAATACCCCATAATGACAAAGAGAAAACAGGATTTTAGAAAGTTTTGCAAATTTATTAAAAAGAAAAAACTGAAATATCACATTTACATAAGTATTCATACCCTTTGCTATGACATTTGAAATTTAGCTCAGGTGCCTCCCATTTCTCTTGATCATCTTTGAGATGTTTCTACACCTTGATTGGAGTCCACCTGTGGTAAATTCAATTGATTGGACATGATTTGGAAAGGCACACACCTGTCTATATAAGGTCTCACAGCTGACGATGCATATCAGAGCAAAAACCAAGCCATGAGGTTGAAGGAACTGCCTGCAGAGCTCAGAGACAGGATTGTGTCGAGGCACAGATCTGGGAAAGCCTACAAAAAATCTCTGCTGCATTGAAGGTTCCCAAGAGCACAGTGGCCTCCATAATTCTTAAATGGAAGAAGTTTGGAACAAGCAGGACTCTTCCTAGAGCTGCGGCCGCCTGGCCAAACTGAGCAATCGGGGGAGAAGGGCCTTGGTAAGAGGTGACCAAGAACCCGATGGTCACTCTGGCTGAGCTGCAGAGATCCTGTGTGGAGATGGGAGAAACTTCCAGAAGGACAACCATCACTGTAAAGCACGGCGTTACGCGCGCTGCTTGCGAGCAAGGAGGAAGCGGACAAGCGGTAACTTATAAGCGTCTTTATTTCAGGAGCTCACTGTAACACTCGCGCGCTCCGGGCTACGCGCCCGGTGTATATCATGAGGCCACGCCTACCCCTCGGGCGTGGCCACCGCCCACTTGGTGCGTGGAATGATGTCACCACGCCAGTGGGCTTTTGTGTCCGCCACACGCGCCCCCCCAGAATTCCCGCGCACCTGGAGGGCCAGTTTGCGGGGCAGACGAATGACGCGGCCGAAGCGCCCCCTGGCGATCGGCGGCGTCCGGGGTGCAGGGATGCCAGGTGGGATGCCCCTGGCTGTCCCTGGGATGGGTGCAGGACCAGGGGGCGGCGTGGCGGCGGGGCTGGGCGGTGCCGGGGGTCCGCCCGCAAGGGGGCGGCCCCGACGTGGGGGTCGGGCCACTGGCGGTGGATGGTCCACGTCGAGGTGGGCCGGCTTGAGGCGGTCTACCGAAACGCGGTCAGGAGTACCGCCGATGTCCAGGGTGAAGTGCTTCGCCCCGGTCTCCAGCACGCGGAAAGGCCCGTCGTACGGGGGCCGCAGTGGTGTCCGGTGGGCATCGTGGCGGACGAAGACGTACTCCGCCGTGCGAAGCTCCGGGGCGACGTGCGTCGGTGGGTGCCCGTGGCATGCCGTTGGCACCGGGGCGAACCTCTGGGCGGTCTCTTGCAGAGCGGAGCGCTGCTGTGCCGCGGACCATGGTGCCGTGGAGTCGGGGAGGAACTCGCCCGGCACCCGCAGCGGTTGCCCGAAGACCAACTCCGCCGCGGATGCACGCAGGTCCTCCTTGGGCGCCGTCCGGAGGCCCAGCAGGACCCAGGGGAGCCTGTCGACCCAGCCGCCGTCGCGGAGGGTGGCCCGGAGCACGACCTTCAATGAGCGGTGAAATCGCTCACACAGGCCGTTAGCCTGGGGGTGGTAGGCCGTGGTTCGGTGCAGCCGGACCCCGAGCCCCTGCGCGACCGCCCCCCAGAGCTCCGAGGTGAACTGGGGGCCGTGGTCGGACGAGATGTCTGAGGGGGCGCCGAACCGGGCGACCCAGGTGGCGATGAAAGCCTGCGCGACATCGGCCGCCGTTGTCGACGCCAAGGGCACGGCCTCCGGCCACCGGGTGGTGTGGTCCACCATGGTGAGGACATAGGTGAAACCCCGCGAGGGGGGCAGAGGTCCCACCAGGTCCACGTGGACGTGGTCAAACCGGCGTTCCGGCACCGTGAACGGGGCCAACGGGGCCTGGGTGTGCCGGTGCACCTTGGCGCGCTGGCACGCGAGGCACGTCCTGGCCCAGCCGCGGACGGCCTTCCGGAGGCCATGCCAGACGAACTTGTCAGCGATCAGCCTTTGGGAGGCCCTCGCGCCCGGGTGGGACAGGCCGTGGATGGCGTCAAACACCTGGCGCTGCCAGCCCGCGGGCACGATGGGGCGAGGACGCCCGAGGGAGACGTCGCACAAGAGGGCCGTGCCCGCGCCGTCGAACGGCACCTCGGTGACGCGGAGGCCCGTGACGGCGGTCCGCAAGGCCTGGACGTCGGGGTCAGCGGCCTGGTCCGCTGCCATCCGGGCATAGTCGATGCCGAGGTGGACTGCGTGGGCGACGGCCCGGGAAAGGCAATCCGCCACCGGGTTGTCCTTCCCCACGACGTGCTGGATGTCCGTCGTGTACTCGGACACGGCCGAGAGGTGACGCTGCTGCCGGGCCGACCACGGCTCGGTGACCTTGCCCATCGTGAAGATCAGCGGCTTGTGGTCGACGAAGGCAGTGAATGCACGGCCCTCGAGCAGATGGCGGCAGTGCCTGACCGCCAAGTGAAGCCCGAGCAACTCGCGGTCGAAGGTACTGTAACGGCGTTCGGGCGGGCGAAGCTGCCGGCTAAAGAACGCCAGCGGTTGCCAAGCTCCACGCACCCATTGCTCGTGCACCGCACCCACCGCGTAGTCCGAGGTATCGGTGGTGAGGGCGATCGGTGCATCGGGCGCCGGGTGCGCGAGCATGGTGGCGTTAGCCAAGGCGAGCTTCGCGCCCGTGAACGCCGTGTCCATCTGCTCGGTCCAGGTAACGTCGCCTTTGCCCGGCTTACCTCGGAGAGCTTCGTGCAGGGGGCGCAGGAGCTGGGCGATACGGGGCAGGAACCGATGGTAAAAGTTCACCATGCCCAGGAACTCCTGCAGCCCTCTGATCGTGCGGGGGCGCGGAAACCCCTTCATCGCCTCCACCTTGGCCGGCAGGGGGATGCCTGGTGACACGGTGCCCCATAAAATCGATTATGGCGGCGCCGAACCGGCACTTTGCGGGGTTCACAATCAGGCCATGCTGGCCCAGGCATTCGAAGAGCGTGCGGAGGTGGCGTAGGTGCTCTTCGCGGGACGCGCTGGCGACGAGGATATCGTCCAGGTAGACGTAGACAAAATCCAAGTCGCGCAGGACGCTGTCCATCAGTCGCTGGAACGCCTGAGCCGCATTATTCAGACAGAAGGGCATGCGCAGGAACTCGAAGAGTCCGAATGGCGTGATGACCGCCGTCTTCGGGACGTCCTCCGGCCTGACGGGGACCTGATGGTAGCCGCGTATGAGGTCCACCTTCGAGAAGAAGGACATGCCCGCCAAACGGGCGGAAAAGTCCTGAATGTGGGGGACGGGGTAGCGGTCGGGAGTCGTGGCGTCATTGAGACGGCGATAGTCCCCGCACGGTCGCCATCCCCCGCCGGGCTTCGGCACGATGTGCAGCGGCGATGCCCAAGCGCTCTCTGAGCGCCGAACGATGCCGAGTCGCTCCAGGGTAGCGAACCCCACTTTTGCCACCGCCAGCTTCGTCGGCTCGAGGCGGCGTGCCCGGGCGTAGACCGGTGGCCCGACGGTGGGGATGTGATGGGCCACCCCGTGCTTGACGGCCCCCGCCGAGAAGGTGGGCCGCGTGAGGGCCGGGAAGCCGGCGAGGAGGCGGGTGAATGCGTCCGCTGCCGGAAGCGTACAGACCAACGTGGCCGGAACCGAACCGTTCGGCAAGCCGCTTGGCAAGCCGCTCGTTGAGCTGCTCGACGAGCTGGGCAACGCACAAGCGAGCGAGCTGAACGTCTCGGCCTGGACAAGACGTCTGCGCTTGACATCGACCAGGAGCCCATTAGCGCATAGGAAGTCCGCGCCAAGCAGTGCCATGGGCACGTCGGCGGTGACGAACGTCCATCGGAAAACCTGCCCTCCGAACCGCAGAGAGAGGCAGCGTTTTCCGTACGTACGGATGGGCGTCCCGTTCGCGGCAAGCAGCGCGGGGCCCCCACCCGCGGCGTGCTTGTCTGATGTGCCGGCGGGAACGACACTCACCTGCGCTCCCGTGTCGCACAGGTAACGGCGCCCGGAGAAGGTGTCCGTTATGAACAGCAGGCTGCTCGAACGGCTGGCGCTCATCGCCACTATTGAGCGCCGGCCCGGGCGTTTCCCGACCTGTTGAAGGAGCATGGCGGATGACACTGCCGAGCTTCGTGGCCGAACTTGGCGTGGAACCAGCACCAGGTGGTGGAGCTGGAGGAGCGCGGCTGGCTCCGCCAGGCCGGTGGAGTTGGCGGGTTTCCCCGCGGTGGCGGTTTTCGCCGCGGCGGTGGGCGGGGCGTGGCGGCGGTCACGAGGTGCGTATCAGCATGCTGCGTATGCTGTATAAGCTGATGCTGTGGATCAGCAGCATCAGCAGCATCAGCCTCGAGGGCCGTGACGGCCACGCCGACTCTCGCCCGCGTGTCCGAAGCGGCGAAGTACCTGTCCGCCTCGGCTGCCAATGCTCGGGGTTCCGTAAGTCCGGTCCCGGCCAACGCGAGGCGAACCTGCGCTGGAAGTTGGCGACGGAAAAGCGCCCGGAATAGAGAACCGGGGGCTTCGTCGCCCAACAGTGACAGCATATGGTCCATTCGGACCGACGGGCGCGTGTCACCGAGCTCGGGGAGATCCAGGAGGCGGTCGGCCCGTGCGTCGTCCGTGAGGCCAAACATGGCTAGGAGTAGCAGCTTGAGTGCCTCGTACTTGTGGCCGTCCGGTGGGTGGCGAAGGACGGACACAACTCGAGCGGCCGTGCCGGGCCCGAGGGAGGCGACGACGTGGCAATAGCGCGTGTCATCGCATGTGAGGCGCCGAAGCTGAAATTGGGCTTCGGCCTGGACGAACCAGACTTCGGCCTGAGCCTCCCAAAATTCGGGAAGTTTGATGAAGTTGGCCATGGCAATGGCGTCGCGTGTGGAAGGATCGCTCCGGCAGATCCAACGTCGAGGGGGTCACCAGTAAAGCGCAGCGTTACGCGCGCTGCTTGCGAGCAAGGAGGAAGCGGACAAGCGGTAACTTATAAGCGTCTTTATTTCAGGAGCTCACTGTAACACTCGCGCGCTCCGGGCTGCGCGCCCGGTGTATATCATGAGGCCACGCCTACCCCTCGGGTGTGGCCACCGCCCACTTGGTGCGCGGAATGATGTCACCACGCCAGTGGGCTTTTGTGTCCGCCACAACTGCAACACTCCACCGATCTGGGCTTTATGGCAGAGTGGCCAGACGGAAGCCTCTCCTCAGTGAAAGACACATGGAAGCCCGCTTGGAGTTTGCAAAAAAGCACCTGAAGGACTCTCAGACTGTGAGGAACAAGATTCTGTGGTCTGATGAAACCAAGATTGAACTGTTTGGTTTCCGTCTGGCCACTCTGCCATAAAGCCCAGATCGGTGGGGTGTTGCAGTGATGGTTGTCCTTCTGGAAGTTTCTCCCATCTCCACACAGGATCTCTGGAGCTCAGCCAGTGACCATCGGGTTCTTGGTCACCTCTCTTACCAAGGCCCTTCTCCCCCGATTGCTCAGTTTGGCCGGGCGGCATTAAACTTATAACATTATAACATCACAATGACTCTCTTATAACATATAACATGCTTATAACATTAAACAAAGTAATTTGGAGGAATCCAGACATCCATGAGGTAAGTTTTACTTACAGAACTGAGCGAAGATCTACTGTAGTCTATATACCCCACAATTGTTGGGGTTGTGCTGATTTACCAAGCAACTAGCTAGCGCTTGCCAAGCCAGCCGTTCCTTAACGGTTTTAAATGGAGTGCTTGCTTGAATGCTTAAACCACTTAGCGATCTCTCCACAAGAAACTTGGTAAATGAACACACACCCAATGTTCTTGAAACCCGACCATAGATCTACTGTAATCCATATACCCCAAAGACGAATGACCCTTCTTGCCGCTCTCGAAGTGAGCAGGTGTTTACGCCGTCATGACATCTATTCGTAATGACGTAGAATGACGGCCGGACACAAAACTTCCGCTACTTTAATATTTATAAGATGTATATTTAACCTCCAGTAACGTTGTAGTCACGACAAAGGGATTAGTTTTATGATTAGATTTACTATAATAATAACGTTGTAGCGGTTACCGGAAGCATGACACAATTACCTTGCACCGGCCGATGACGCAACCGGCGAGCGGTCACTTGTCCGGACTCGCCCGCGCGTGTCCAGACTTGCCTTTCCCGGGCGAACACTTGGCTTACCTATTTGCATACCACGCCCCGCCTGAGAGGCGTGGCTTTTGTGTGTTGAACTTTACTTATAAATTGCCGCCCGTTCGATGGGCTGATTCAGTGCTTTTGAGTTCTTTCGAGTTGAGCTAAAATAAATAGCTCAGTGAAAGTTCGTTCCTGGTGTCGTCCATTTTGTCCGGCTAAATCGTGTGAGCATAGCTCCCACAATTGGTGACCCCTTTTCAAGAACATGGCGACGGAGTCATCTGTAGCTTTGAAGCTCCCGGGCTTTTGGGAATCGCACGCGGCCGTCTGGTTCGCCAAAGTGGATTCTCAATTCGCCCTGCGGAACATTACAGAGGACACGATGCGCTACCACCATGTGGTCTCCGCGCTCAACGCCTCCACCGCTGCCCGGGTCCTGAGCTTCCTACAGAACCCACCGAACGCCGACAAATACGGCGCGCTCAAAGGCCTACTCCTCGGTGTGTTTGGACTCACGAAGACCGAACGCGCGCGACAACTGCTCGATCTCCCGGAGCTGGGCGAGGCCCGTCAATCCGAACGCATGGACCACATGCTTGCTCTTCTCGGTGACCACAGCCCGGACTTCCTCTTCCGCGAGCTGTTCCTCCGGCGGCTACCCGGGCAGGTACGGTTAGCTTTGGCTAACTCGCCCATCACGGACCCTCGCGCCCTGGCCAAGGAGGCCGATAAATTTTTCTCGGCCAGGCGACACGTCGGAGCGGCCGTCTGGAACCCTGGGCCGACCGAGGCAATGCCCGCACCACGACCGGCGCCACCACCGGCCGAGTCAGCGCCACTGGCGGCAGCGGCCGCCGCGACACCCCGTCGACCGAACCCGACGTGACCGCCGGAGCCGCCACCATAGCGGACCATGTGCTATTACCACGCCAGGTTTGGGCAGAAGGCCAGAACGTGCCGCCCACCGTGCACTTTCGGCAGATCAGGAAACGACCAGACCGGCGCTCGCTGCCTGCCATGAGCGTCGGCCATTCAGGCAGCCTTCTGTTTATCACGGACACAGCACCCGGGCGGGCGTTTTTTGTGTGACACCGGCGCTCAGCTGAGCGTGATACCCACCTCGGTGCAGGACAAACAGGCCGCGCTGTGCGGCCCCGCCTTGGTCGCCGCAAACGGCTCCTCCATCCGCACCTTCGGTTCGCGCAGCGTCGCATTCTGCTTCGGGGCCAGCGCTTCAGGTGGGACTTCATCACGGCGAACGTGCCCATGGCGTTGCTGGGTGCAGATTTTCTTTGCGCTCATGGGCTTTTGGTCGACGTCAAACGGCGTTGGCTCATCAACGCGGTGACCTTCAGCTCGCTCGCTTGCTCATTGAGCGGCTCCGCTCCGACCAAGCTGGCCTGCGCGCTCCCGGCCGTGGACGATTTCACCCGCCTACTCGCCGAGTTGCCCGCCCTCACGCAGCCGACATTTTCGGCCGTCGCCGTCAAGCACGGCGTCGAACACCACATCCCGACCACAGGTCCACCGGTCTACGCCAGGGCTCGCCGCCTCGACCCTGCCAAACTCGCCGTGGCGAAGGCGGAATTCGATGCGCTGGAGCGATTGGGCATTGTGCGGTGTTCGAATAGCGCGTGGGCCTCGCCCCTGCACATCATGCCCAAACCAGGTGGCGGATGGCGACCATGCGGTGATTACCGCCGCCTCAACGACGCCACCACCCCCCGACCGGTACCCGATACCACACATACAGGACTTTTCCACCCGTTTGGCGGGGCGGGTGATCTTTTCCAAGGTCGACCTCATTCGGGGCTACCACCAGTTACCCGTCCAGCCGGCCGACATGCCGAAGACGGCGGTAATTACACCTTTTGGCCTCTTCGAGTTCCTTCGCATGCCGTTCGGCCTTAAGAACGCGGCCCAGGCCTTCCAGCGGCTGATGCGCAGCGTGCTGCGCGACCTCACCTTCCTTTTCGTCTACTTGGACGACATTCTCATCGCCAGCACTTCCCGGGCGGAGCACCTCATCCACCTGCGCACGCTTTTTGAGCGCCTCGGCCAGCACGGCCTCATCATCAACCCGGCGAAATGTCAGTTTGGCATAACGGCCGTCGACTTCCTGGGGCACCGCATTACGAAGCGCGGGGCGGTCCCGCTGCCTACCAAGGTGGAGGCAGTCACAAGTTTCCTGCGCCCCTGCTCCATCAAGGCCCTACAGGAATTTTTGGGGATGGTAAATTTCTACCACCGGTTCGTGCCTCGTGCCGCCCAACTCATGCGCCCCCTGTACGAAGCCCTTCGGGGCAAGCCGGCCAAGCACGACGTCGCCTGGACCACAGAGATGGACGCGGCATTCACGGGCGCTACGCTGGCCCTTGCTAACGCGACCATGCTGGCGCACCCGGCGCTCGACGCACCCATCGCCCTCACCACGGACGCTTCCGACTACGCGGTGGGCGCCGTGCATGAACAGTGGGTGAATGGGGCTTGGCAACCGCTGGCCTTCTTCAGCCAGCAGCTTCGCCCTAACGAGTGCAAGTATAGCGCTTTCGACCGCGAGCTCCTCAGCCTTTACCTGGCTGTTCGCCACTTCCGCCATCTTTTGGAGGGCCGCCCGTTCACGGCGTTTGTGGACCACAAACCCCTGGTCTTCGCCATGGCCAAGGTTACGGAGCCATGGTCGGCCCGACAGCAGCGCCACCTCTCCGCCATGTCCGAATCTACGACGGACATCCGGCACGTCGCGGGCAAGGACAACGCTGTGGCCGATTGCCTCTCCCGGTCTGGCGCGAACGCCGTCCACCTGGCGGCTGACCAGACCGCCATCCCCACGGTGCAAGCCCTCCGGACAGCCGACACAGGCCTGCGGTTGGCCGACGTCCCCTTTGAGGACACTGGCACAGTTCTCCTGTGCGACGTTTCCCTGGGCCAACCTCGCCCCATCGTGCCCACCGGATGGCAGCGGCACATTTTTGACGCCCCCCACGGCCTTTCCCACCCAGGCCGGAAGGCGTCGCAGAAGCTCGTGGCAGCAAAGTTCGTCTGGCACGGGCTCCGTAAGGACGTCTGCGACTGGGCCAACGCCTGTGTCGCCTGCCAACGCGCGAAGGTCCACCGGCACACTCAGGCCCTGTTGGCACCATTCGACGTGCCCGCGCGGGACTTCGACCACGTCAATGTGGACCTGGTGGGACCCCTTCCCTCCTCGCGGGGCTTTGCCCACCTCCTCACGATGGTGGACAGGGCCACCAGGTGGCCGGAGGCCGTCCCGCTGGCATCAACGACATCCACCGATGTGGCGCAGGCCTTCATTGGCACCTGGATTGCCCGTTTTGGCGTGCCCTCGGACATCTCCTCCGACAGAGGCCCACAATTCGCCTCCAAGCTTTGGGGCACGGTCGCCCAGGCCTTGGGGGTCAAGATACACCGCACCACGGCCTACCACCCCCAAGCCAACGGCTTGTGCGAGCGGTTCCACCGCTCGATGAAGGCCGCTCTCAGGGCCAGCCGCCAGGACGACGGTTGGGCCGACAGGCTCCCGTGGGTCCAATTGGGCCTCCGAACGGCCCCTAAAGAGGACCTCCAGGCTTCCACCGCCAAGCTGGTCTACGGCAAGCCACTGCGCGTGCCAGGCGAATTCATCCCTGACGCCACCGGCCCCTGGTCCGCGGCTCGCCAATGCTCGGTCCTCCAAGAGTCCAAGAGGCCGCCAGGAGATTTCCCCCTGTGCCCACGTCCCACCATGGCTGCCCCCAACCCCACGTCCCCCCAGCACTTCGCACTGCAGAGTACATTTTTATCCGGCACGACGCACACCGGGGACCGCTCCGGCCGCCATACGATGGACCTTTCCGGGTCCTGAAGAGGGACGACAAGTTGTTCATCATCGACATCGGCGGCAAGCTGGACCGCATCTCCGTGGACCGCCTCAAGCAGGCCCATTTGGACCTCGACCAACCTCCATGGTTGGCCCTTCCTCCACGATGGGGCCGTCCCCCGTCAACCAAGCCCCCCGCCCGAACATACACCGCCACGCCACCTACCACCCCCACACGAATCGCAAGGGGTCGTTTCGGCTGGGTCATCAAGACCCCCCTCAAACTGACTCTCCCGGTGCATGTTAATTCTGGGGGGGGCGCATGTAGCGGTTACCGGAAGCATGACACAATTACCTTGCACCGGCCGATGACGCAACCGGCGAGCGGTCACTTGTCCGGACTTGCCCGGGCGTGTCCAGACTTGCCTTTCTCGGGCGAACACTTGGCTTACCTATTTGCATACCACGCCCCGCCTGAGAGGCGTGGCTTTTGTGTGTTGAACTTTACTTATAAATTGCCGCCCGTTCGATGGGCTGATTCAGTGCTTTTGAGTTCTTTCGAGTTGAGCTAAAATAAATAGCTCAGTGAAACTTCGTTCCTGGTGTCGTCCATTTTGTCCAGCTTTATCGTGCGAGCATAGCTCCCACAACGTCACGTTGTTATTACGAAAATTATATTATTTTTTAAAAACCGAGGTTAATCCCTTACTTCCGCGGTTAAACCGCTTCAATCCATCAACTTCCCATTCACCACATTGGGATTAAAGTGTTATGGTTATATTTACTATAATATTATTATTATTATTATTATTACGAAAACGATACAACTGAAACGATACACTACTGTATTAAGAAACCTGGGCTTAATTTTTGTCTGAAACGGCCCAAAGGTGATGCATGAAGCCTAAGGCCTATACATACCGGATTGTTGGAAGAGACGTAACGTCGATGCTTTCGATATTTGATGGTCATTTTAACAATTGGTTTGTTTGTGTTTCACACTGAATGAAAAACGTAAAGGTAGAGGATGGCGTTCCTGATATATGACAGGTTCGACGATATGTTCGGCATGAACGGCATATAAATCAAAATGGCGGTCTGTGGAGAATCAGGTGCCATAATGACATCAGACGTAATCACATCACCCTGTCATGTGACTAGATTCTCAACTGTGATTGGTATACGTTTGAAAGGACACACATACCTACATACATGCATACATACATACATATATTATGTATACATACATACAGTCACGTGAAAAAGTAAGTACACCCCATGTAAAGTTTTGACTTTTTCAACATATTTCAACATGCAGCTATTTGATCTTCATTTCAACAATATTGATAGATAAAGGTGATATAATATAACAAATAACATGAAACATTTACATTTTGTAGTCCATTGTATAATTTAAATAAACATAAAAGCAAATTTCGCATGTGGAAAAAGTAAGTACCCCCTTGGCTCTAATAGGTGGTATTGCCCCCTTTGGCAGAAACAACCTCAAGTAGGCGTTTCCTATAACTGTCTACCAGTCTCTGATATCGACTGGGAGAAATTTTTGCCCACTCCTCCATGCAGAATTCTTTCAGCTGTGCGATGTTTGAGGGGTTTCTTGCATGCACAGCTCGTTTCAAATCCCCCCAAACCATCTCGAAGGGATTTAGATCCGGGCTTTGACTTAGCCATTCCAGAACCTTCCATTTCTTTCTTTTCAGCCATTCCTTGGTGGATTTACTGGTATGTTTAGGGTCATTGTCATGTTGCAAGGTCCACCTTCGGTTGAGCTTCAACTTTCCGACAGATGGCCTCACATTATCCTCAAGCACCCTCTGGTACAATGAAGAATTCATAGTGGATTCTATGATGGTGAGCTGCCCAGGCCCTGATGCAGCAAAGCTGCCCCAAACCATAATATTTCCACCACCATGCTTTACAGTTAGTATCAGGTTCTTGTGGTCAAATGCTGTCTTTGGTTTTCGCCAAACATGTCTTCTGGTACTGTGGCCAAATAGCTCTACCTTTGACTCATCTGTCCAGAGCACATTGTTCCAGAAGTGCTGGTCTTTGCCTCGGTGTTCATTGGCAAACTTTAGTCTTGCCCTGATGTTCTTTCTGGACAGCAAAGGTTTCCTCCTGGCACACCTCCCATGTAGATCAATACATTTTGTGCAGCCTCTTTCTAATGGTAGACTCGTGCACTTTGACATCAACAGTGGCAAGAGCTACCTGTTGGTCCTGTGATGACATTCTGGGGTTCTTAGAGACTTCTTTCAGCATCTTGCGGTCTGCTCTAGGGGTGAACTTGCTGGGGCGGCCTGGCCTGAACAAGTTGGCAGTTGTTTGGAATCTTCTCCACTTGTAGATGATCTTCTGGACAGTCGAATGATTGATTTCAAATTGTTTGGAGATCTTTTTGAATCCCTTCCCAGACTCGTAGGCATCTATAGCCTTCTTTCTGAAGGCCTCAGAGAGCTCTTTTGATCTAGGCATGGTGACGCCGCACACTTCAACAACAAAGAGCAAACCAAACTAAATGTCTGAGGTTTAAATAAGCCGGGTTCCTCCAAGATCCTCTCTGACGATGTTCTAATCATTTGCACCTGAGCTGGTGCACCTGATTCTAATTTTAGGTATTTGAAGTAGTGATAAATGTAGGGGTGTACTTACTTTTTCCACATGCAAAATTTGCATTTATTTTTATTTAAATTATACAATCGACTACAAAATGTAAATGTTTCATGATATTTGTTATATTATATCACCTTTATCTATCAATATTGTTGATATGAAGATCAAATAGCTGTATGTTGAAATATGTTGAAAAAGTCAAAACTTTACATGGGGGGTACTTACTTTTTCACGTGACTGTACATACATACATGCATACATACATACATACATACATACATACATACATGCATGCATACATGCATACATACATGCATACATACATACATACATACATGCATACATACATACATACATGCATACATACGTGCATACATACATGCATACATACATGCATACATACATACGTGCATACATACATGCATGCATACATGCATACATACATGCATGCATACATACATACGTGCATACATACATACACATACATACATACATACATACATACGTGCATACATACATACATACATGCATACATACATGCATACATACATGCATGCATACATGCATACATACATACATACATACATACATGCATACATACAGTCATACATACATACATGCATAGACTGTTCTAGGCGGCTCTGCCTGATGGGCTATGCCGTAAAAATAGGACCGCGAGTCCTGAAGGTCACCTGCATCAGGAGCAACAGTAACTGAAACCCCCCACACACCTTGATGTTTAATGTCGTGTACACATTCCAGTCGAGCTAATAATCCCTTTAAATGGCAACCGGGAACATGGCTCATATACGTAGCAGGTAACTTGAATATGGCACACACACCTGTGCAACGATTGCATATGACTGCACCGGAGAATATCCAACAAGACGAGGACATTTCATTCGAGACAAACAATCTTACCTGAAAGAGGAGTAATGGACAAAGTAGCAGCCGGAAAATCATCTTGCGCACCTGTCGTGCTTATGCTGGCAATGTCAATGGTGTTCACCTGCAGAGGTGGGCAGAGATGCAGCCGTGTGCGTGTTTGTGAGCATCGGTGCTGAGTGCAATTGTACCTAGTACACCCTTATCAGATGGATGATCGTTTGAAGAGGGGCAAAGGTGCTCATTATGTCACATCTCCTGACAGGTATTAGCCAATTGAACGAGACAACCTGCCGCAAGAAACGATTTACTGCGATGTTCACATG